>NC_087352.1:4376516-4686445 GCF_030014295.1 Loxodonta africana | reverse complement strand
AGTATCTTAACCGGTACGTGGATTGATTTGTGTCCCCCCAAAATATCTGTCAACTTGGCTGGGCCATGATTTCCAGTATTATGTGATTGTCTGCCATTTTGCCATCTGATATGAGTTTCCTATGTGTTGTGAATCCTATCTCTCTGATGCTGATTAGATGGGATTAGCAGCAGTTATAGAAATGACACAGGACTCGATCTACAAGATTAAGTTGTGTCTTGAGCCAATCTCATTTGAGATATAAAAGACAGAAATGAGCAGAAAGACATGGGCACATCATACCACCAAGAAAGCAACGCCAGGAGCAGAGCATGTCCTTTGGACCTGGGGTTCCTGCACATAGAAGCTCCTAGACAAAGAGAATATTGATGGCAAGGACCTTCCTCCAGAGCTGACAGACAGAGAAAGCCTTCCCCTGGAGCTGGCACCCTGAATTTGGACTTCTAGCTTACTAGACTGTGAAAGAATAAATTTCTCTTTGTTAAAGCTATCCACTTGTGGTATTTTTGTTATAGCAGCATTAGACAACTAAGACATGGCCTGAGTTGATGCCCAAAGAATAGAAGGATAACACTGAAGAGAGCATTAACACCTGTTCCATAATAGGAAGGAGTCTCCCGGTGATACAAACGATTAAACACTGGGCTACAAACCAAAAGGTTGGCAGTTTGAATCCATCCTGAGGAGCCTTAGAAGGAATGTCTGGTGATGTATTTCTAAGAGATCATCGTCCATTGCCGTCGAGTCGATTCCGACTCATAGCAACCCTACAGGACAGAGTAGAACTGCCCCAGAGGGTTTCCAAGGAGCGGCTGGTGGATTCGAACTGCTGACCTTTTGATTAGCAGCCGCAGCTCTTAACAACTACACCACCAGCATTTCCTGAGTCTGGGCCTAGCACTAAGGAATTAGCAAGCATCATCTCTAGCTTTTATGGAGTTGCTTCCCTATTTTCCTTCTACACCAATACACTTGCCCTACTTTCATGGAATTCTAGAGCATTATAAGTGTTGACTGATTCTTCAAAAGGCCCTCCAAAACATGTGTGCAAATTTTACTCCAACCAATAATATAAGTTGGTGGCCAACTTACACTTCATCACCACCATAGCCAATGATTCAACTTTTTATCCTTTGCCCACCTGGTAATGAAAGTATCATTAATCTTGATATTCTTTGTAGTTTCCTTGTTTCTGGTGAGGTAGCTCATGCTTTCAACCGCTTAAAATTTTTATTTCATCTGTGATTTGGTTTCTTCATACATTATTTCCATTTTTTTCCTACATTGTCCTTTCATTATTTAATGGTGCTTTTTATATGTCACAGATATTATAATTAATGTTGGGAATATGGGCTGTAAAATTTTCCCCTAGTTTGTCCTCGGAATAAAGGCTGACTGAGCTGCTGAACCCTGTCTGTACCCATAACAACAGCCTTCTCCTGCTCAATCTTTTCACAACAGAACTTTCACTTCCTTCATACGCTGACTAAACTTTGGAATCCAACAGAGAATTTTTTTCTGTTTCATCTTGACTCTTACTCAAAACTGAAAATTGATTCTGAAGAAACGCATAGCTTAGACATATTTGACTTCTCAATCCACTGCTGATTTCCGAGAAATGCTGTTTGTATGTTGAAAGAAGTTATAGGAAAAGACATTTATGAATTAAACAAAGAAAAAGTAAGCACCTACTATAAGCGAAGCACTTGGTAGTAAACACAAAAGACAATTGCCTACCCTCAATGAACTGGCAGAAGATGAGATGATGTCAATTTACGGTTATTGTCTTAGTCACCTAGTGCTGCTATAACAGAAATATCACAAGTGGATGGCTTTAACAAACAGAAATTTATTTCCTCACAGTTTTGGAGGTTAGAATTCTGAATTCAGGAAGCCAGCTCTAGGGAAGGCTTTTTCTCTCTGTCATCTCTGAAGGAAGGTTCTTGTCTCTTTGAGTTTCTATTCCTGGATGATCTTCATGTGGCTTGGCATCTCTCTTCCCCCATCTCTGCTTCTAGCTTGCATTTAATCACTTTTACATCAGTAAAGAGATTACCTCAAGATACACCCTACACTAATTCTGTCTTATTAACATAACAAAGGCAGCTTATTCCCAAATGGGATTATAACCACAGACATAACCAAACCAAAACCAAACCCAGTACCATTGAGTCGATTCCGAGTCATAGTGACCCTATAGGGCAGAGTGGAGCTGCCCCATAGAATTTCCAAGGAGCACCTGGAGGATCTGAACTGTGGACCCTTTGGTTAGCAGCCGTAGCACTTAACCACTACACCACCAGGGTTTCCGACAAACCACAGACATAGAGGTTAGGATTTACAATACGTATTTTTGGCGAACACATTTCAATACGTAGCAGTTATTTTATGAAGGTAGAACCAAATGATTTTCCAATAGGACCCATGCTGTGCGTGATAGAAAGAAAGGGTTAGGGTTGACACTGAGGTGCCCGGATTGAGCAATAGGGCTTTGGCCTGAACAACTGAAAGAGTAGCAGTGTGGGAACAGGGCTGTGTCTGAACTGAAGGAAGCCTGAGTGTGAACCTGTGCTCTCAACAATGAGAACAGAGAGAAAACCAGGGGGGCTGCCTTCCTGTATGCCTAAACCCCAATGCTCACATTTTCCTCAACCAAGAAAACCAGAAAGAAAAATAATAGCTTGTCACTCATGACTCCAGTAAGGAGGGGTAGTGCCATTTCACTCCTGGAAAGATTGAGGCCCAGATTTAGCAAAAGTTAATTTGTTTATTTTAAAAGTCCTAATGAGTGACTGCGTGCCTCATCCAACATTCAGCAAAAAAAGGGGAAACCCAGTTTAAGGATGAGGAACTTTAGGCTCAAATACTGGACAGGACAGATTCTATCTTGTAGAATAAATCTCAGTCAACCACAGATTCAAGGCACACCCATTGATCAGTACACACAGCATCAGCTCTCACTTATGGCTTCCTGCAGAGCTCATTCCTTTGTTTCCAAAGTCACTAGGTAATGTGACCCTCCACTGCCACCCCCTGCGGTGCCGATCACTGCCTCCTTCCTGCTTCAGGAACCTGGAATTGACCTCAGGAGACCTGTCCTGACTCCTGTCCCCTCTCTTAATGGTGACTTTTCTCCTGAAGTGGTCTCTTCCAGCAGAATTCTTACCCAACCCAGTCCATCAAAGATGTTCTAAAGACTTTAAACCTCAAATATTCTTGATCCCTGCCTTCCCAGTTAGTCTCTGCATCCATTGTGCACACTTGCTCATTGTGATGGTTAAGGTTGTATGTCAACTTGGCCATGATTCTCAATCGCTTGATAGTCATCCAATGGTGTGATTGCTTCCATGATGAGATTTGATGTTATGTGATCACCTCCATGATGGGATCTATTGTGAGTAGCCAATCAGTGGAAAGGGAGTTTTCTTGGGGGTGTGGCCTGCATTGAATGTAAGTGGATATGCTGGCAAGTCTTGTGGGCTTTTGCACATTCTGGATCCTGCAGCTGGCTCTTGTTCACCTGACCTCCAGTTCTTGGGACTTGAGCTAGCAACTTACCTGTGGTCTTGCCTGCCAATCTTTGGGATTCATCTATCTTCACAGCCTATGAGTAAGAGCTCTGCTCTCTGACCTGCTGATCTTGGGTTCACCAGCCCCTGTGGCTACGTGCGTCAGGAGAACCCTCTATCTTGACCCACAGTTTTGGGACTTTCCAGCCCCTACAAATGTGTGAGCCATTTCCTTGATATAAATCTCTTTATTTATGTATTTATACACTTTACCGGTTTTACTTCTCTAGAGAATGCAGCCTAAGACACTCATATTCACGAGCCAACAGGGAAAACACTGCTTTACATTCAGTGAGAGTGAGGGCCTTGTTAGAAACCATTATGGATTGAATTGCATCCCTTAAAAATGCGTGTCAACTTGGCTAGGTCATAATTCCCCGTGTTGTGTTATGTGGTTGTCCTCCATTTTGTGATTGTAATTTTATGTTAAAGAGGATCAAGGTGGGATTGTAACACCACCCTTGCCCAGGTCATGTCCCTGATCCAAGGTAAAAGGAATTTCCATGGGGTGTGCCCTGCACCACCTTTCATCTCTCAAGAAATAGAAGGAAAGAGAAGCAAACAGAGAATAGGAACCTCATACCACTGAGAGAGCAGTGCTGGGAGCACAGCATGTCCTCTGTACCTGAAGTTTCTGTGCTGAGATGCTCCCAGACCAAGGGAAGATGGATAACAAGGACCTTCCTCCAGAGCCAACAGAGAAAGAAAGCCTTCCTCTGGAGCCGATGCCCTGAATTTGGACTTCTAGCCTATTGGACTGTAAGAAAATAAATTTCTCTTTGTTAAAGCCATCCACTTGTGGTATTTCTGTTATAGCAGTATTAGATGACTAAGACACTAAGTTTTGTTAATCCTAACCTCTATGACATTAATGGAGCCCTGGTGGTGAAGTGGTTAAGAGCTTGGCTGCCAACAAAAAGGTCAAAGTTCAAATGCTCCTTGGAAACTCTATAGGACAGTTATACTCTGTCCTATAGGTCACTATGAGTCAGAATTGACTCGATGGCAATGGGGTATGACAATTAATGAAGCAGGATTAGAGGACATTATGCTAATGAAACAGGACTCAATCTATAGGATTAGGTTGTATCTTGAGTCAATCTCTTTTGAGATAAAAAAGACAGAATCAAGCAGAGAGGAGAGGGATCTCATACTACCAAGAAAGAAGTGCCAGGAGCACAGCCTGTCCTTTGAACCTGGGGTCCCTGTGCTGAGAAGCTCCTAGGCCAGTGGAAGACTGATGACAAGGACCCTCCCTAGAGATGGCAGAGAAAGGAAGCCTTTCTCGGGAGCTGGTGCCCTGAATTTGAACTTCTAGCCTCCTAGGCTGTGAGAGAATAAATTCGTTTGTTAAAGCCATCCACTAGTGGTATTTCTGTTACAGCAGCACTAGATGACTAAGACAGAAACTTTCCCTTAAAAAAAGTTATAGTTTTTTTCAGACAGCAATGTCTATATTAACCCCAAACTGAAAACTACACAATGTCCATCAAGAGTAAGCGGAATAAATAGGTGTTCGCATTTCCATAAAATGGGATAGCAAAGAGAATGGAAAATAAAGGAATTAAGCTACACACACAAAAAATGGATGAATCATAAAAAGAGGAATTTGAACAGATGATGCATGACACAAAGAAGAGCTCCAATACCATTCACATTCAAGCAAAATTAAGCAAAGTGGTACAACTATAAGGAAAGCAAAGAGAAAAAGCAGGAAGGCGGTAGTCTGTGTGGGGAAGGAGGCCAAGTGGTGAACAAACATGCAAGGGGCAAGTGGCTGTTGACAGTATTCCATATTTTGAATTTAGGGTGGTTACCTGGAGCCCTGATGGTGCAATGGTTAAGAGCTTGGCTGCTAACCAAAAGGTTGGCAGTTCGAATCTACCAGCTGCTCCTTGGAAACCCTATGGGGCAGTTCCACTCTGTCCTATAGGGTCTCTATGAGTCAGAATCAACTCAACAGCAACAGATTTGGTTGGGGTTTGGTACATGAGGGCTAGTTTAATAATCATTCACCATAATATACATTAGTTTTACAACTATGACAGACTTCTTTAGAAATTAAGGAGAAATGAAGGAAGGGAGGGATTGGAGGAAGAAAAGAGAGAAAGAGACAAAGAGAAATCTGACTTGTTTCCTCCATGTTAGAAACAAAGCTTACAGAATTAAATTGGTAAATATTTATGTCAAAACTTTAGAAGTTTTTAAATCTAAAGCTTCTTTTGCCAAAAGGAGCCATGTTGATAATTTTACATTTATTGTCTCAAAGCCAAAGTAACATTACTTAAAGACAAGAGGTTATAATAAAGGATTATATTCTACATATTTTTACAACCTCCTGTTGTTTTTTATAAGCCATATTATACGATATGGAAATTTACGGAGTTGCTGAAAACTTTCTGACCCAACTGCTTTCAGTGTCTCTAAAACTTGTCATCAATTGGATCTGCTATTGTTTGCAGAACAGTCTGCTGTGGTTAAATAGAAAGTCAGTCAACTTCTACTATTACAAATAATAATTCATTTTCACTGCCGTCCTGATGGATGTTGTAAGTATGTCCAGGTGATGAGATCCCCAGGTTTGAAACTGTTTTTCCAAAGCATATTTGCGTTTTATATTTGGTTGAATTTCCTTCAGTCTTGATGCAAGGCTCTTTCATCTTGTCCTACAGGCTGTGTGTTTGCTTTGCTCTGGCAAGAGTGAGGAGAGGAGGAGAAATGTCGTTGCTTTTCCAGGCAGACTGTGATCTCTTGTGGGGAAAGTTTTAGGTGAAACCCTATCTGATGTTGTCCAGTTGTGAGCTCAAGATTCTAAAAGTAGGAGGAATCTTTCCTACTCCTAACTGCCAGAATTTCTTCATGGGAGCCTATAAGTGGATCATCAGATCCCACATTGGCCAAACAAGGAACTATCAATCACGCAGACTAAGAATAAACTTCCTGGCAATGACCTGGAGACCACAGCTATTTACAGTAGTTATCTCTTTCAGTTCCCAAAACTCCCACAAATGCCAGATGAGGCCACATTTTTCAGATGAAGACTAAGAAATACAGTGTCTTTCTAGGGTTAGTATCTTATGTTGCTTCCATACACTTATTGTCTTAGTTATCTAGTGCTGCTGTAACAGAAATACCACAGGTGGATGGCTTTAACAAACAGAAATTTATTCTCTCACAGTCTAGGAGTCTAGAAATCTGAACTCAGGGTGCCAACTCCCAGGAAAGGCTTTCTCTCTCTCTTTCAGCTCTGGGGAAAGGTCGTTGTCATCAATCCTCTCCTGGACCAGGAGCTTCTCAGCTCAGGGACCCTGGATCCAAAGGATGCATTCGGCTTCTGGCTCTTCTTTCATGGTGGTATGAGGTCCCTCTCCTCTTTGCTTGCTTCTCTCTTTTATATCTCAGAAGAGATTGAAGATACAACCTAATCCTGTAGATTGAGTCCTATCCCATTAACATAACAGCCTCTAATCCTGCCACATTAACATCATAGAAGTAGGTTTTACAACACTTAGGCAAATCACATCAGATGAGAAAATGGTGGATAATCACACAAGACTGGGAATCATGGCTTAACAAAACTGACAGATATTTTGGGGGGACACAATTCAACCCATGACACTTATCCCCTCACTGAAGCAAATAAACAAAGAAAACACATAAAAGTAGGTATTATATTTATCACATAAATGCCAAAACCTCTTGAGGATTTTCAGAGAGATGACAGTCATTGAGGACAACCCACAGAGAATGCCTGGAAATAGCTACTCTGCAGAGAATCCCTGAATTCCAGGAAATGATCCCATTTCCCCGACCCAAACTGGCTTAAAGACTTCTGCTCTGCTCTCTGCAGGAGCCACAGCGAGAAGCCTCAGCAAGCCTGACGAACACTTTCATGTGGGATTCAGAAAACACTGTTTTAATGAAAAGACTTTATCAAAAGGGTAGAATGACAACGGACAGAGTGGGAAAAAATCTTTAGGGACGACATATCTGATAAGGGTCTAATCTCTAAAACATATAGAAAACTTTGACTCAACAACTAAAAGGCAAAAAATCCTATTAAAAAAGGGGCAAAGGACAAGCGAAGACACTTCACCAAAGAGGACATTCAAGAGACCAACAAATACATAAAAAGATGTTCACAGTCATTAGCCCTCACCCCTGCTAAAATGACACTGATTTAAAAAAAAAAAAAAAAACATAAAACAACAAATGCTGGCGAGGCTGTGCAGAATTTGGAACTCTTGCTGGTGGGTTTGTAAAATTGCACAGCTACTATGGAAAACAGCATGGCACCTCCTCAAAAAGCTAGAGATAGAAATACCTCAAGATCCAGCAATCCCACTCCTAGGTTCTAGAGATACAATAAAAGAGACCCGTACAGACATCACACCTATGTTCACTGTAGCATTATTCACAACAGCAAAGACGTGGCAACACCCTAAGTGCCCAACAATGGAAGAATGGATAAACCAATGTGGTGCACACATACAATAGAATACTTTGTAGCCATAAACAATAATGGTGAGTCGTAGAAACAATGTGGATGAATCTGGAGGACATTACGCTGAGTGAAATAAGTCAATCACAGAAGGACGAATGTTCTATGATCTCACTTTTATAAGAAGACAAAGATAGATATATACACACAGACCAACATGCATTGGTAGTTACCAGGAATGGGTGGAGAGGGAGACAGGGAGAAGAATTCACAGGGGAGTAAAGACTGCATTAAGCCTGACATCCTGTCACCTGTACCTGCACAGGTGACTAAGGACAGGCCTGGAGCCAAGGCACACACAAGTCATGGACTGCAGCCTGAGGACCTCACATCTGTCCCAGAAGCTGACGGAGAAGCAGGGACTCAGAGGATGCACATGCACCTGGACTAATGGGGAGCAATTAGAAGGTGCAACTGGAGCCCAGGTGTGTGAGAATACAGAGCCTGAACCCCCTGGCAGGCGCAGTTGGCCTTGGCAGAGCCAAGGGGCCTAGTGTGGGGTGGAGGGGGACTGGCTCTACCTCTCTGGGTCCTGCTGAGGGTCAATTTCTCCCAGAACACCTGGAAAAGAAAAGAGGAGAATTTCCTTCTAGGGTTAAGGGCTTGACCGCTTCTTTGCCTTTGTGCTCATTAGAATATAGTGTGTTTTCTGGGGGATTCCACTGTGGGGGGAAGGTTTGGTGAGGCACCTACAGGCTGGATTGTGGGTGCTGATCCTGCACCCCACCCCCGAACCCTGCTGGGATCTTTGCTAGAAGGGACTTGAAAGAGGAGGGAAACCAGAAGGTGGGGCTCCAAGGCATCATATATATTCTGCAACTGCAAGAGACTCACAGGAGACTGGACACCATTGGGAAGAGCCACCCAGTGAAGCCACAACAATGCCAGGCCAACAGGTGAGGAGAAAGGGCACAGCCTTCAACCACTCAGGTCACACAGAGGAAGCAGGACACAGAGGGGGGCTGTGTGGGATGATAATGTGCGCACCTGAGTTGTTCCTAGTTTCCTGAGTGTTTCTAGTGTGTAGAAGAGAGAGACCCTGGGATCGTGATGCGTGAGATCCTTGTGGGGAGGTGTGTGTTGACCCTGGGCCTGTGTAATCCTGGCAGGGTTTGATGGTGCTTGCCTGAGAGTGACTTTTTCTGAGAGAATGTGACAGCGTGGAGTGAAGTGTGGACAGCTGGCTGTGGTGAGCTAGTGTGAGGGTGAGCAGGACGGCGAGATTGTACAATGTCCTCTTGGCTGTGTGTGTGCACGCGAGCACATTGGGTGAATGTGAGCGTGGGGGTGTGTCTGACACTGTGAGTTGCATGTCTCTGAGTGACTGCTGAGTGTGACTGTGTGCCCGTGTGGTATTCTGTGACTGGGGGGCTGTGAATATGCAGGTGCCTTTCTCTGCACGGGAGGGCTCTGGCCTGCATAGCGGTGACTCTAATGTTGAAGTGACTTAGGATTTTCCATGTGTGTGCAGTGTGGGTTCAGGTTGGAAGACGAGGGTGGGTCTCGGACGCTGATAATGACTCTAGAGTTGATCTCCTACAAGAACAACCAAGACAGTTCCCCGCCCAGTGGAGGGGCCATTGATGAGAAGAGGATGTGAGAGTCCAATGAGGCAGATGTGCAAGAAAGGTGGGGGGAGATGAACCCAGACTGCGGAGGGGCCCCCATCTGCACAGTGACCTCTGCCTCCCCTCCACTGCCTCAGGTCCCTCCCCACCTGTCTTAGTCACCTGGTGCTGCTGTAACAAAAATAACCACAAGTGGATAGTTTGAAAGAACAGAAATGTATTTTCTCACAGTCCTGGAGGATGAAAGTCCAAACGAGGATCTTGGCCGTGTCAATTCTGTCAGTGAGCCTCTGTCCCAGTTGTTTCTGGTCTCTGCTGGTGGTCCCGGGTGTTCCTCGGAGCCTGTCTTCCACCTGGGTCCATTCCCCACTTCTTATAACTCAGAAGTGATTAGGTTTATGGCCCACCCTACTCTGATATGGCCTCATTAACTTAACAAAAGAAAAACCCTATTTCTTAAACAGGGCCGTATTTACAAGTACAGGAGTTAAGATTTCAACACTTATTTTGCAGGGACAATTCAGCCCATGATAACCTGCCCTGGGCTTGTCCTTCCCTTCATGCTTCAGAAGGAGGGTGAGCAGATCCTGGCTCAGGGGGGAAGACAGTTGAGGGATGTGATTTCAGGAAATTGAAGCCAATGACTGAGGCTAGACTGGTGCACACAGAGCTTATAGCAGATACTGGTCAACCACTTGTAGCTGCTTTCCCATCACTGTCCTGTCCCACACCCTCTGCTCGGGCAGGTTCGGGGGCTGTGTTATCAATAACTTGCACACATTCTTGAAAGGACATAGTCGCCCTTGATAAAGTTTGATGCCAATAATTTCCCCACGCAGGGGTGTCTTTAGCTGTTCTTTATCCCCTTTCTTTATTGAAACATGTGTTGTTTTTCATTGGAGTGAACTTTCATACTTTTAAATTCTCAAGTCTTGCTTTCACAGTCTCAGAGTGTAGAAAATGACTGGAGGGTCCTGATGGGTAACCCCTGTGTAGACTCTGTTCATGCCAATGATCACGCCAAAGGTTTTACTTATACCAGCTCAGCGGGTCCTGAGAACACCCTGTGAAGTGGGAATCTCATAAATCTCCCAGAGCATGAGGATACTGAGCACTCACGTAACGGATCTAGGGTCTCAGGGCTAGGAAGAGGTAGACTTGAACAAGGGAATGTAGCTCTGAAATCCTTGCTCTGAACTCTTCACCCCCTTCCCATGTCTCTTCACAAATGCAGGGACCTGAGTGTGGAGGAGAGGAGAGAGGGTCCCTCAGAGTTTGTCCTGGCTCTCTATTCTGGTGTGCCCCTAGGCACGATTTAGGAGGGACCACACCCACCGTTGCTTCTCTCATCCCGCTTGTGTACCTCACTGTAGGTTCCATACACTCTGCATCTGTCCTTGTCTATTGGTTCTTCGGTGACAATCAGGGGGAAACCTGCTGTTTCTTTCAGGTGAGGATTCTCTAGCCCATGGGTGGGGGTAAAGGAGATGTGAGAATATTAGTGCTTGGGGATCACCCCAAGTATAAGTGGTGTTAGTGTTTAGTCAGCATGATGGTGACACAGTGCAGCTCTGGCGCTGAAGACCCTACTGCGCCAGGCATTAACCCTGCAGCTGCTGGACTGTGGGCAGGGCTGGAGTCCGGGCACAGGGGCCACTCAGGGGATGGGGGCTGTGGGTTTTATCTTGAGGCATAGAGTTTTCAGGGGACAAACAGTCAGAGCCCTGGTCAGAGGGTGCTGCTCAATGTTAGTCTTGGGATGAGGCACAGAGCAGCTCGCTGCCCTGGCAGGATGAGCTGAAGCAGCCCCATAGAGAACAGGGCCACAGTGTCACCCAGGAAGGCCTCTCTTCCACCTGGGGAGGAGATGAGAAGGATGTGTCTGTGTGTGCTGAGTGTGTGTGGGGGTGATGAAGGACCTGCCCAATGTGCCATGTGTTTTGCCCTTCAGCAAGGACCCGCAAATGCAGGTGGATTTCCACACTGGGACCAGCGAGAAGTCAGACATTGCCTTCCACTTCCGAGTCTACTTTGGCCATCGGGTGGTGATGAACAGTCTTCAGGCCGGGGGCTGGAAGTGTGAGACTCTCCCACATGTCCTTTTCAGATGGCCAACACTTTGACCTGCGCTTCTTGGTGCTGCAAAATGAGTACCAGGTGGGTGTGCCCGCGACTCCACCACCTGGCCTCTCAGGGCTCTTAGAGGGGATGCAGCCCCCTGGTCTGGCCCCAGGAGGCCCTCGGGTTCCCTCTCAATAACTACTGCTCCCTGGTTCCCAGTCACAGAGCCCCTCGGCCTGTTCTGCCATTCTCTCTCCTTTCCCCAGATCTGCCCAAGCTTGAGGGTTGGCTTACATGCCATTTCCCCAAGGTGGAGAGTTCTTCTGTCTTCACCCCAGCTATCATTTCTACCTGCACTGTTGTTTAAATTTTATACAGCTAAATGGTTAACAAATACATATGAATAAAATAATTTTAATTAGTCCAAAATTAAGTCTTCCCCTCATCTCTCACTTCTGAACCCCAAATCTGCGCCTGAGGAGAACAACTGTTACTAGGTTCTTCACTCTCTTTCCAGAGATAATCTGTGCTCAAACAAGCATATACATACATACATCTAGCTGGTTCAGAAGATGAGTGCATTTAAATTTGACTTGTTAATCCCTAAAATGTGACTGTTTCTCCACAGCCTTGCCAATAAAGACTATATCCAAACTTCTGATCTTTTTAATTGGATAGGTAAAAATATTAACATTTTATTAAGATTCAGTTAGGAGACCTTTTATATGTTTATAAGCTGTTAAAAATAATTTTGCACTTTTGAGCCATTCATTCTAGTCTCTGTCTTTAAGAAGGTTTGAGTATCATTCTTTGACTTCAAGACCCCGTATCTGAGATACTCAAAAGACAAAACTTGGCCATTAGCAGTAGATGGCAGTAAAGCCTTGTGGAACTGAAAAATAATGCATTCAACAAACCTTTATTGAACACTTACTCTGTGACAGAAGCGGGCCAAGATACAGGGATTTGGAGATTCGTGACACAACATCACCGCCATGGGAGGCTTTCAGGCTGGAGAGGAGGTTAAGCCAACACAGACCGTGCAGTATAGAGTAGGAGAGACTCACACGGAAATTAGAGAAACACAGAAAGCAGAGTGAATAGCTGTCTGAAATCATCACAAAAAGCAACCTATAAAAATAAGCGCATTTTCTGGGTTTTGAGGTGTGATTAGGAGCTTTCTAGGTGAACGGTGCGTGTACTGGGACAGACACGGAAAGGAAGACTGAAAGCTGGCTCATTGATATACTGTCTTTCTTTGTGCAACATTTTCCTTCTTGCGGGTAATGATAAATGGCTAACGCTGTTACATCTTTCAGAAAAGAGTTACCACGACTACAACTAAAGGTATTTCAGAACATAGAAAAGGATGGAGTACTCCCAAACTCATTCTATGAAGCCAGCATAGCCCTGATATCAAAACCAGGTAAAGACACTACAAAAAAAGAAAATTACAGACCTATATACCTCATAAACTTAGACGCAAAATTCCTCAACAAAATTCTAGCCAATAGAATTCAACAACATATAAAAAAAAAATAATTCACCATGACCAAGTGGGATTCATACCAGGTATGCAGGGATGGTTCAACATTAGAAAAACAATCAACGTAATCCATCACATAAATAAAACAAAAGACAAGAATCACATGATTTTATCAATTGATGCAGAAAAGGCATTTGACAAACTTCAAGACCCATTCATGATAAAAACTCTCAGCTAAATAGGAATAGAAGGAAAATTCCTCAACACAATAAAGGGCATTTATACAAAGCCAAGAGCCAACACCATCCTAAATGGAGAGTGTCTGAAAGTGTTCCCCTTGAGATCGGGAACCAGACAAGGATGCCCTTTATCACCGCTCTTATTCAACATTGTGCTGGAGGTCCTAGCCAGAGCAATTGGGCTAGACAAAGAAATAAAGGGCATCCAGATTGGCAAGGAAGAAGTAAAAGTATTTCTATTTGTAAATGACATGATCTTATACACTGAAAACCCTAAAGAATCCTTAAGAAAACTACTGAAACTAATAGAAGAGTTCAGCAGAGTATCAGGATACAAGATAAACATACAAAAATCAGTTGGATTCCTCTACACCAACAAAAAGAACATCGAAGAGGAAATCACCAAATCAACACTATTTACAGTAGCCCCCAGGAAGATAAAATACTTAGGAATAAATCTTACCAGACATGTAAAAGACTTATACAAAGAAAGCTACAAGACACTACTGCAAGAAACCAAAATAGACTTACTAAGCGGAAGACTTAACATTGTAAAAATCTCTATTCTACCAAAAGCCATCTATAGATACAACGCAGTTCTGATCCAAATTCCAATGGCATTCTTTAATGAGATGGGGAAACAAATCACCAACTTCATATGGAAGGGAAAGAGACCCTGGATAAGCAAAGCATTACCGAAAAACAATAACTGACCAAGCCCAGGACAGAGCCTCTGGGCAGCAGAGCTGGGGGTCACTGCTCCCCTCTGAACCCACCACTCCAACCAGGCACTTTAGGGAAAGCAACACAACCAAGACCACTGGGAGGTGCATAAATATATGGAAGAGGAGACAACATTATAAAAGTAAGTTTAGGTAAGTGAAGAGTGCCCTGAGAACATCTGTCCTCAGGGAACGGATGCCCATTCTAAGCAAGGCCCGAAGATTTTAGGGCTTAGGCCCTAGGCTAAGCTGTTCGATGACTGGGGTATTTTGGAGAAGAGGGTTATACTTTGTCCATGTGTGTCTTAGTTATCTGGTGCTGCTATAACAGAAATGCCACAAGTTGATGACTTTAACAAATTTATTCTCTTACAGTTTAGGAAGCTAGAACTCTGAATTCAGGGTGCCAGCACCAGGGGAAGGCTTTCTCTCTTTGTCAGCTCTGGGGACTGTCCTTGTCATCAGTCTTCCCCAATCTATGAGCTTCTCAGTGCAGGGACCCCAGGTCCAAAGGACGCACTCTCTTCCTGGCTTTTCTTGGTGGGTGGTCATGAGGTCCCCCTCCTCTCTCCTCAATTCTCTCCTTTATATCTCAAAAGAGATACAAGATACAAGAGATACTCAAGATACAACCTAACCCTGCAGATTTGAGTCCTGCTTCATTAACATAACTGCCTCTAATCCTGCCTCATTAACATCATAGAGGTTAGGATTTACAACACATAGGCTAATCACATCAGACTACAAAATGGTGAACAGTCACACAATACTGGGAATCATGGCTTAGCCAAGTTGAAGCACATTTTTGGAGGACACAATTCAATCCATAACAATGTGCATAATGCAGGGAGTGCCATTCACAATGAATTATTTACGAAGACTCTCTCTGAAACCTTTCAACATCATCTATGCAGAAGACAACCCTGCCCTCCCAACCCCCTTAGAGTCCACAGGAGCACTCAGTTAACCACTGAGGGTGGTGAGACCCTGTGTGGCGCCCTGATCTCCTCGGCTCCAGGCATCTGGGAAAAGGGTGGGCGATCCAGAGACATGTCAGGTACAAGCAACATACATAGCTCACCTGGCTCCGCTCTGCCTCCCTGTGAGTGTGTGGTCATCCCTGCCATTAAGTAGGGGACACTGTAGGATCCCAGCCCAACTGAGAGTTGTCCAAGCGCTCGAGGCCCTTGGCTTCTGAGGACCCCTGTTAAGGATGTGGGTCACCTCATGGCACCATTTATCATACTGAGATTCTTTAGATTTTCTGCACGTTTTTGTATAAATTCAAGCAAAGCACAAAAATCTGAAGAAAAGTCCAAGCAGTGCTCACACGGGATGAGTTAAGGGGGTAGGATTACAAGGTACCTATTTACGACCCTTTTATTTTTCAATTTTGTAAATAATAGAACTGGTTTTAGTACATATTAAAAAGCAGTATCTTCTGTAACCTTTTCACACGGGACTACACTAAATCCATAAACGTTGTTTTCGTTACCACAGCATAATGCTTTTATTAATTGAAAGGCATAGGCAAGGTTTGGTGGTGGTGGCGTCAGAAAGAAAAATAACCATTAGGGGGAAAGGGAAGAGCTCCAAAAAGTTGTCCGGGCGTAATGTGAAGAACCCCAGACTGAATTATATTGATGTCAGGGCAGAGCGGGTGTGATCATCACTTCCACACCTGTTCCATCAGACCACCCAAATGCCCCAGGTGGGTGGGCTCTGCCTCCTTATCCTAGATCCCAGACTCCTTCCCTTTCTGCTGTAGTATGTTCACTGAAGTCTGCCCTGCCAAGCTCCCAGGTGAAAACATTTTGGGGAACAGTTATAGACACCTCTGCGGTCAACAGAATGCAGCAAAGAGGCCTCAGTTCCCTACTCTCCTGACCCCTGAAAATAAGGAATCCAAGACCTTCTGAGTCCCAAGGCTTTCTGAGTCCCAAGGCCTTCTGAGTCCCAAGGCTTTCTGAGTCCCAAGGCCTTCTGAGTCCCAAGGCCTTCTGAGTCCCAAGGCCTTCTGAGTCCCAAGGCCTTCTGAGTCCCAAGGCCTTCTGAGTCTCGCAGTCCACCCAGCACGCCCCTCCTCTGCCCCTCTCAATGCCTCCCCAGTGATTCCGGCCCCTGTGTCTGTGTCACATATTCTGGTCTCGAGACCAGTGAAGGCTTGGACCTGAAGGCTTCAGCCTTGTCTCCAAGAAGCCGCAGCTGTCCTAGTGTTTATCTGTTGTGACTTTTATTACATCAAGTCGATCATGACTCATAGTGACCCTATAAGACAGAGTAGAATTGCCCCATAGGGTTTCCAAGGAGCCGCTGGTGCATTCAACCTGCAAACCTTTTGGTTAGCAACCAAACGCTTAACCACTGCGCCACCAGGGAGGGCTCCTACTTTATTTTAATTTATATTTTATTCTTAAAATTATTAAATTTAAATTTCTTGTTGTTGATTTCAATCATGGGTTTTCTCTGTTTTTCCAAATTTATATTTGGGTCATTTACTGTTATAGTAATGAATTTTCAATGTATTTTACATTTCTCTATTCTCATGGGCATATGGCTTTAGCTACAGCTCCTGATTTTATTAAGGAGCTCTGGTGGCAAAACAGTTAAGTGCTTGGCTTAACCTGGTAGTTCCATCCCACCCAGTGGTTCCTCAGGAGAAAGACCTGACCATCTGCTCCCGTAAAGATTACAGCCAAGAAAGTCCTGTGGGGCAGTTCGGCTCTGTCACATGGGGTCACTACGAATCGGAATCGACTCAGTGGCACCCAACAACAAAAGCACGTTTATTATATTAGCTTTTTTCTCGTTCGTTACAGTCTCAGTCATATACGTGGGGTTCAGTTCATGTACGTGTTAATACATCTGACAAGTGTAATAAAAAGACTGGGGGTATCAGAAATTTATATGAGTGTAAGGCTTCTACAATTTACCAGAATTGGTAAGATATGAACTCTAATTAGACTGTGAAATGTTCGGTATATATATTTGTTATCCCCAGAGCAATCACTAAAGACAGTTCCAAAGCCACTCAAGAAAAATTGGGTAATCTCAATAGTCTCTCATCTAGGAGATGCATAAAGCAGGTACAACTGCAAATGTAACAATACACACACACATATTCACGTGCAGGTTTCTGTGTGAACCAAAGTATTCATTTCTCTTGGCTCAGTACCTAGGGGTGGGAGTGCTGGGTCACATGGTAACTATGTCTCTCCCAGCCCCCACCCCAGCAGGATCTGGGCAGGTCTCCACAATGGGCCAGGGGAAAGGGCATGAGGACTCAGAACCACCCGGTCCTCCCCACTGCCTGCTGCAGGGACTGCTCCTCCACCAGCTGCCCCTCCAGCCCCAGCATTAATCTATGGTTGAAGAGATGCACGAATCAGGACCCCCTAGGCCTGGAACCTGCTGGAGTATCCACCCATAGAGCCTTTGTGTAGTGAGAAGTCCGGCCCAACAAGCCTGCTCCTTCCTCACTGTCATAGCCCCTTTCACCTTGCTGTCCCCTCCTTCCTCCCTCTGTCAGCCATTCTGATAGGTCTCCTGTCCTTCCTGATCCCTTCCTCACACCAGGTGTGGATGGGAGATGAGGGGCCCAACTCCTGACTGACTCGCTCCTCCAGCTGCTGCTCAGTTCCTTCCCCCTTCATGTTCAAGCCTACTGTGAGCTCCTCTGAAGGGGAAGGAAGGAGGCCCTTTGCATCTCAGGACCTCAGTCACGGCTGCAGCAGATGCTGGTTCTGCCCTCCCTGTTGCTCCCAGCACCTGCTGAAAGCAGTCACATACACCCATGAGTGTAGATTCTCTAGTCGCCACCTCACAGTTCCCAGTTTCAACCAGGAATCTAGTGACCCTCTCTCCATTGGCCTGCCAATGGCTGCTTCTGTATTCAGTCCTAGCCTCTCAACCACTGTGTCTGCAAGCTTGGTTTCCCAGTCTGCTTCTGACTTTGGAGTCATCCCCACAGACTTCACCCCAATTTCCCAGCCACTTCTCTTGGGGCATCCCACTAGCTACAGTGGGAGCTTCTTCCCATTTGACCAGCCCCTTCAGATACTGCCCCCCATGACAGTACGGCATCAGACCCAGAAACAACCAGCCCACCTGTACTGAAGTTCTGTGGTCCCAACCTAACTTTGAACCTTTCCATTTACCCTGGAGTACAACCCAGCCCACAATCAGGGCCCCGGATGGGCAGCAGCACAGAACCGGACCTCTAACAACTCACTCCGGTTGGGAATCCTAGCAGCCCAGCCCAGCCCCAAGATCCACTCCAGGCAGGCCAGCCTTGGCCAGCACACTCAGCTTTTGAGGATTCATTGCCCACAACTTCCAACTTGGGCACCCATGTCAGCACACAGCTGGCCTTGTTGGCACCTCAGCTGTTTTCGTCTCTGGTGAAGCCATTACTTCTGGCTTTGCAGCTGTATATTACCCAGCACAACTATGGGCTTTGGGAGAAGACAGGCTGCCCTAAGGCCAAACCATTGTCATCATTTCTGTGATCCACCCAAAGAACTACTTCAGAGATTCTGAAGAAGAGACTAGCAATCTGCATGTCTTTTATTTTCTCTTTCTGTTTGATTTTTATTCTCGCTCCCGCTCTGTCTGCCTCTGTCTCTTATTCATAAGCTCTCCTTTGTAGCTGATCTCATTTAGGCAATGGAGGTCCTTGGATCTTCAGTGCCTATAAAATCTCTCTCCAGCCCTCCATACCCACTTTCTTAGCATTGCCCTGGTTTCTGAACCCCAGCCTGCACCACTGAATCACGCTAGATGACCCTTGATGGCCCAGGCAGGGAGCTGGGCTGGGAGTCAGAAGCGCTGGGATATACCCTGCGGAGGGGGCACTGTGAAGTGGGGTTCTGGCCTGGGCACCCCCACACAGGTGCTGTACTGTGCTTAGTGGCCCTGGACATGCACAACTGTTCTCTTTCCTCCAGCCGTCAGGAGCGTCCCACAAGGAGTGTGGGGGCAGAAACCCTGTTCCTCCTCATTCCAATAGAAATATGAAAGGAGAGGAAGAGGAAATGTAAGTGTGGAGGTGGTAGGATGAGGAGCGGAAGGCAAATAGGTTCTCATGTGCACTGCTGCTTCCCTAACTTTCATTTTGGCACTTCAGGGAAAGCAACGCAACCAAGAATACCAAGGTTCTAGGTTGTATGCAAGTATATGGAAGAGGAGACATTATAAAAATGAGTTTAGGTAAGTGAAGAGTATCTGAAGAACAGTTCCATGTGGAAGGGATGCCCCATTCCATAGAAGGCCCTAGGGGTGGTGAGGGCTTCGGCCTGAAGGCTAAGCTGTCCAATGGCTGGCGTAATTTGGAGAGGAGGGTGGCAGAGTGGCTATGTCAATAACTTCAAGGGGTGCCATTCAAATGGAATATTTTGTGAAGATTGTCCCTGAAAGCTTTCAACATCACCTCATACAGAAGCCAACCTTGGCCTTCCAACCCCCTTAGGGTCCTAAGGGGGGCACCCAGTTAAGCACTGCCGGTGGTGAGACCCAGCGTAGCACCCTGATCGCCTCTGCTCCAGACACGTAGGAAAGGGGGTAGGAGATCCAGAGGCATGTCAGATGCAAGCAACATAGCTCACCTGGCTCTGCTCTGCCTCCCTGTGGGCGCGTGGACACCCCTGCCATCAAGTAGGGAACCCTGTAGGATTCCAGCCTGACTGGGAGTTGTCCAAGCCCTCGGGGCCCTCAGCTTCTGGGGAGCCCTGTCAAGGGCTTGGTCACCTCATGACACTGTTTCTCAAGCTAAGGTTCTATAGATTTTTTGTGTGTATGTAAAATTTAAACACACACACACATGCACACACAAAAAGCTGAAGAAAATTCAACACAGTGCTCCAAACCAAAAAACCAAACCCAGTGCCGTCCAGTCGATTCCGACCCATAGCAACCCTATAGGACAGAGTAGAACTGCCCCATAGACTTTCCAAGGAGCACCTTGCGGATTCGAACTGCCGACCCTTCGGTTAGCAGCCACGGCACTTAACCACTACGCCACCAGGGTTTCCATAATGCAGTGCTCAGTTGGGGTGAATTCGTGGGGTAGGTGTCCCCAGTGTGCCTGGGGAAAGGGCATGAGGACTCACAAATATTTGATCCTTCCCCCTGCCTGTGGCAGGGACTTCTCCTAAAGCTACATCTCTGGTCCCAGCATTAATGCACAGCTGAGACACAGGAAGAAGTGAGATTCCCTGGGCCCAGGGTGTCCCAGAACCTGCTGGAGTGGCCATCCCTATAGAACCTTCTTATTGGATAAGCCCAGCTCACCAGACCCACTCCTCTCCTCACTGACAGCTTCCCTCCTCTCCTCACTGACAGCGTACCTTCCAGGCACCCTTCATGCTTACTGTCACAGCCCCTTTCACCTTGCTGTCCCCTCCTTCCTCCCTCTGTCAGGCATGGACATGGCTGAAACGTCTGATAGGTATACTGTCCTTTCTGATCCCTCCCTCACACCAGGTGTGGATGGGAGATGAGGGGCCCAACTCCTGACTGACCCACTTCTCCAGCTGCTGCTCAGTTCCTTCCCCCTTCATGTTCAAGCCCACTGTGAGCTCCTCTGAAGAGGGAGGAAGGAGGCCCTTTGCACCCCAGGACCTTAGTCACGGCTACAGCAGATGCTGCTTCTGTCCTCCCCGCTGCTCCCAGCACCTGCTGAATGCAGTCACATACACCCACGACAGTAGATTCTCCAGTCTCCTCCTCAAAGCTCCCAGTTCCAACCAGGGACCTAGTGCCCCTCTCTCTATCAGCAAATACATTCCCATGTGCACTGCTGCTTCCCTAACTTTCATTTTGGCACTTCAGGGAAAGCAACGCAACCAAGAATACCAAGGTTCTAGGTAGGATACAAGTACATGGAAGAGGATACATTATAAAAATGAGTTTAGGCAAGTGAAGAGTATCTGAAGAACACTTCCACGTGGAAGGGATGCCCATTCCATAGAAGGCCCTAGGGGTGGTGAGGGCTTCGGCCCTAAGGCTAAGCTGTCCAATGGCTGCCATAATTTGGAGAGGAGGGTGGTAGAGTGGCCATGTGAATAACTTCATAGGGTGCCATTCACATGGAATATTTTGTGAAGATTGTCCCTGAAAGCTTTCAATATCATCTCATGCAGAAGCCAAACCTGGCCTCCCAATCGCTGTTTCTGCACTGTCTTACCCACTCAACCACTGTGTCTGCAGGCTTGACCTCCCCTCCTGCTTCTGACTTTGGGGTCACCCCATGGACACAACCCTGCCCTCCCATGACAGGCAGTCATTCTCAATCTAATCACTGTTTCTAACAGCTGCATCATAATCCGAGCAGGAAAGAACCAGTGTCCTATTGACAAATTTTTAGGATCTTTCGGGCTTTGGCTATTACAATGGATATACTTAAATATATCCCTTTGTGCACGGTTACCAGTGTCTGGCATAGGTGAAATCAGCCTCACAAGAGCTGAACCATGTACCTATGTAGTAAGTACTAATATTATCCCCATGAGACAGATGAGGACTCTGAATATTTCCCAAGAGGAGGAGTGGTCATTTGGAGAACTGCTGCCCATTGTTGCTGTGATAGGGGTGAACTGGAAGACAGAGGATGACCCAAGGGTTCTATAAGCCTTGGTCAACCAAATGTCCCACTTTGCCTTGGACAGCCCTATTCATAGCTGTTTCTCACATAATTACAGATAGCACCGCCTTTTACTTTTGAAAGTGTCTCTGTAAGGCGGTAAATTACATGGCCAATCACCAGAATGGGGAGGCTTGGAGAAAACAGATGGCCATGACCACGCAGAGACCCTCGCCTGCCCTGCCTTCCTTTCAGCCAGCAAGAGACATCCAGTTGACAGTAAAACAGATCAAGGAGGAACCTGGGCACTCTCAGTGAACCCCTACAGTCCCATTTGGAAGCTGAACATGGAGACCTGGAGGACATGTGGCTTCAGTGGGCGACAGCGTCTCTCCTTGCAGGAGCCAGGTGGGAAGTGGTAACTGCTCAGCAGCCAGCAGACACGGCAGATAAGGGCATCTTCTTCATGCGGGCATCCGGGTGCTGGAAACCCTCCCTCCTAGGATCCAGCTCTTCTGGAAGCATTCCCGCAGCCAGAGCAAGCCTTAATCCATCAGCTCCAATGACTTTATCATGACCTTGAAAGAGAAGATTGAGGAGGCTGGAGTGGCCTGCATGGAGGATCAGCCCTGCCATCACAGAGGATCCTTCTGAGAGCTCCCCAGGCGCAGAGCTCTCTAGAAGGGATGCATGACCACTCACCTTTGCTAGGATCAGCCTTCACCTGAGTTGAAAAGCAGCCACAAGTAAAAAGCTTTTACTTTCCAGTTATGCTTTGGCACTAATAAAGGGTGTGGGTGGAAAAATAATGAGCTTTTTTTGCTGAAATTTCAGTACCAAACTAGCTTCATTAGGAATCACATTATAACAGAGAACCATGGGAAATTAGAGGCACTGCTGAGGTCATCTATAATATCAAGGCAGAAAATCAGCATGATATACAATCCTTCATGCTACAGGTAGAGAATCAGAGAAGCAGAGGGACAGCAGGACATATCCAAGTCCTAGTACAACTTAGGGGTCAAGTCAGGACTAAACTCGACTCCCCAAATCTCTGACCTGACTGCTTTCCACTATACCATATTGACTTTAAGGCTAAACACTTCAGCTTTTGTGAAAGATCATTTCATACAAACCAAACCCATTGCCGTCGAGTCAATTCCGACTCACACCGACCCTATAGGACAGAGTAGAACTGCCCCATAGAGTTTCCAAGGGGCGCCTGGTAGATTTGAACTGCTGATCTTTTGGTTAGCAGCCGTAGCACTTAACTGCTATGCCCCCAGGGTTTCCATCATTTCATACACACCCTTTAAATTTAATACAAGAATATCTCACAAAGGACATGTTCAACTGTCAATTATAAAAGATAATGACCCCAAATATTGACCTTATTTCCAATGGCTGTCACTGGGCTTAGTTTACCCCAATGCCACCTCCTCCAAAACGAACTCTTATTAAATGAGCAGAACCACACAAATAGTATTTCAGCCTGGAAAGACCCTCAAGCCATCTCCAAAAAGTTAGGCTTCATCCAATCATGATGATTTTTAAAGCAAGTTATTCTATCCTAATTTCCATAAGGCTAAGAGCAAAACAGTAAAATACATTATGTGTTACCCACTTAATGCAAGTAAAAACCAAATCATAAGATCCAGCTAGCTTAGAAACTGCATATGAGTCTCTCTAATGGCATAAATGGACTCAAAGATTCCCCAAGATTTGTTACATCAAAGAGGGACTCCCAGAATCTTTTGTGGATAGGAGGGTTGAAGTGAACTGTCTGACCTCACAGAAAGATGAGCCACTCAAAAGCCTATTTGGGGTTTCAGAACTACCTAGCTCCATTTCTTGAAAGAAAAAAATGCCTTAAATTTATCTGCAAAAGGGAGAATAAAAACATTTAAATCCAAAGAAGATCATGGTGTACTTGTGTTCCATCTTTAATGACAAGCTGTAGTTGTCTTCTCAGCTGCCCCCCACGAAACCCACCACTAAAAAGTCAGGTTTCTAAATTCTCCTTGCTCTTGGTGAAGGAATGAACTACAAAGTGATAGAGTGCCGCTGTCGTTAAGGTCAAACCCCCACTCCAGAATTATCATTCAGGAAACCTATCGTCATTTACTTATTTGCCACTCAAAAGCAATTATCTCAGCAGTAATATTTAAGAATCCGAGAAGAAAATTAATTTGCAATATAATAGAAAGATACTGCTTAGGAGTTTTTCAACAACTCTGCCGATAAAAAGGTGCATTGGAACATAAATATCAAATTTATTCCCTGAAAACCTCCATCTCCCCATGTCTTTAGTGAGATGGTTCTATTGTGTAATATTACATCAATCCAACAACTAAAATAAAAATCAGATATTAGGGGAAAAAAACGTTACTATGAGCACCTGTGAGAGAAAATACAAGAGAACTGGAAGACTTCCCAAGGGGGGGAAATCAAATTTAACTGAAAGCAGTACTTGGGAAAACTTCCGGTTATCGTGACCACTATACCTCCAGTACGCATGGCTCAGACACAGCAGGGGCTGCACTTTCCCCACGGCTTCTAGCAGAGTGGAAACAGCTGTACTGTAACTCAACATCTGCATCCTTAGCTCTGAGCCCTTCGCGTTGGACCGCAAGAAGATTCGGCAAACTCATCTTCCCCCTAAAAACTATTATGTTCAACAACTATTTCCAATCTGTCTTCGCAGTCTTTCAACCACCCCCATTATCTGCAATTCTGGGATTTCCTGATGGAGTACAGATCGTTATTTGCATTATGCAAGAACAGTCAGCAAATGAACAAACTTCTAACTTATCTCCCACCTTGGAGGGGGCTCTCCAAGTCAGGAGAAAGGAGGGCTTGGAAGCCCACTCAAATTCAAGTACATGCAGACCCATTTTCAGCAAAGAGCCTTTATTTCTATCATTCATTTACTGTTTAAGGAGCCCTGGTGGGGCAGTGGTTAAGCACTCGGCTGCTAACCAAAAGGTTGGAGGTTCTAACCCACCCAGTGGCCCCGCAGAGGAAAACCTGCGGGGGATCTGCTTCCTAAGAGGTGATGGCCAAGAACACCCTGTGGGGCAGTTCTACTGTCATATGTGGTCGCTATGACGGCACCCAACAGCAACAACAATTCACTATTTAAATCCTCTGCTCAAACTTACTATTGCCCAAAGTTTCCACTTGTATGCTTCTAGGGCTTTTTCCTGAGCTCCTGTTACCATGCACCTTTTCAAAGAACCAATAATTTTCAGTCCTCATGACCTCACAGAAACATTTTCTTACAAATTTCTACCCAACTTGAAAATGGTTGTTTTAATAACTGTGCTCTAAAAGAAAAGCCTTTGCGAAAACCAATGATCGCTAACCAAATCGTAAAATTCATTGCCTGCCCACGCTCACAGCATCCTTGGAGTTATCTTTTTCATCCACAGAAGGCATTCCATGCAGAGGTCATCATTCTGTTGGCTGAGCCTCTGTTAGAGAAAATCTGATGTGGTTAGCAAGGCTTGGAGAACTCAACCTCAGTTACCAGAGTCTACTGGACATCATGCTTGGCAGGGTAGAGGGTCAGCGAAGGAGAGGAAGACTCGCAGTGAGATGGACTGACGCAGTGGCTGCAACAATGGCCTCAAGCATAGCCATGATTGGGAGGACTGCACATGACCGGGCAGCGTTTTGTTCTGTTGTACATGGGGTCACTATGAGTCAAAATCAACATGAGGGCACCTAACAACAACAACGATGGTCCCAGTGGAGCCCTGGTGGTAGAGTGGTTAAGAGTTCGGCTGCTAACCAAAATGTCGGCAGTTCAAATGCACCAGCTGCTCCTTGGAAGCCCCTTGGGGCAGTTCTGCCCTGTCCTATAGGGTTGTAATGAGTCTGAATTGACTCGACGTGATAGGTTTTTTTTAATGGTCCCAAGAAATTATGCTATTCTTAGTGAGCAATCAATCTCCAGAGTCAATCTATCATGGCAATAATATGGAGATTGCGAGATGGTTTCTAACAGAATGGAGGGTCCAATTACTTACCTTATGCAAAGAAAGCACAAGGAACACTCCTCTGATACTCCCTTTTCTGCTTATGCATGACTGACAGCGCAAAAGGAATTATGGCCGGCCACATGACAAACTCAGGTGTCATCGTAACACTGGTCATTTTTCACTGCTTGCCCAAACACAGGCTGAAACTTGCTCTGTTGTGCCCACGGCCTTGTCAGGTCTGCAAAAGAAGAGCAGGAATTATGTTAGGACTACACCAAAATGAAAGCATCACCTTCACAAATGAAAAGCTGCAAGTAGGGAAAACAGAATGGTATGACATCTACTCTACTCTTCTAAAAAGTAGCCAAAGTCGTAATCCAATTTTTCTCTAAAAGCAGTCATACCCAGAAAAAAAAAATCATAATACATCAGGGAAAAAATTAGAAGAATTAAATATATTCCTGATTCAGGATCCAGAAACATCTCAGTTTTAATTTCAGGAGAAAGATCAAGGGAAGAGAGAACAAAAAATTGGAATTTTAGGGCTCAGTGGGAACTTAAAGATAATTTACTCAAATCCCTCCACTCCTTTTAAAGATAAATAATGATGAAGTTAAGTTCCCTAGTAGAATTGAAGCTGAACAAAACAAAGTTACCAGTTTGGGTTTTTCCCCTGCCTGCCAAGGTTAGTGTCTTAGTTATTTACTGCTGCTATAACAGAAATACCACAAGTGGATGGCTTTAACAAACAGAAATTCATTCCCTCACAGTCTAAGAGGCTAGAAGTCCAAACTCAGGGTACCAGCTGCAGGGGAAGGCTTTCTCTCTCTGTCCACTCTGGCGGAAGGTTCTTATCCTCTATCTTCCACTGGTCTAGGAGTTTCTCAGTATACGGAACCCAAGTCCAAAGGACATGCTCTTTCTTGGTGGTATGAGGTCCCTATTCCTCTTCTTGATCCTCTCTCCTCTCTTGTAAGATAAAAAGTGATGTAAGCCACACCCTAAGGAAACACCCCTTACAGATCAGGGCTGTGACCTGAGTTAGGATGTGGCATCCCACCCTAATCCTCTTTAACATAACCTACTCTTGCCTCATTAACCACAGGGAGACATTAGGATTTACAACACATAGGACAATTACATCAGATCACAAAATGGGGGACAGCCACACAATACTGGGGATCATGGCCTAGCCAAGATGATACATATTTTGGGGACACAATTCAATCCATGACGGTTTTCATTTTTGAAGCATTTTTCCCAGACATGAGCACTCTGCTGTCTCAGAACTGTCCCTGCTCACCACAGTGTTTCCACAAAACCAACTACGTGTCGTGACAAATTCGAGAGACACAAGCAACTGTCCTTGTCATCGAGACATAATATTCACGGTAACTCTGTACCGTGTACTACAAGGGCAGACACAGGTAAAATCCATCTGGGCTAAAGGAGTTGATGGATTTGGAAAATAGTAACAAGTATTTAAACAGAAAATAATGTGATGAAAGCAGAGTGCAGGATGATGATAATTCTGGCAGTGCACACTGCGTGGATTAGACAGGAAGAAGCTAGAAGACTGGTGCTGGGATAAGAAGCTGTGAGCATAAAACCAGACCCAGGAAAGACTTGGAGTGATTATGGTGGCAGGAATGGGACAGAGGAAAGGACAAAGTCACAGGCTGTTCTGGAGGAGAAAAAAGTTAGATCGGGTTTTCATGTTGAACCAGCACCACAGCCACCTCCCTAGTAAGCCAGGGGGTCTGGGGAGGGGAAATGACACAGAGCTGGCATCCCTGGGCCTCCTCAGGGGTCATTTCAGACTCCAGACTCCACGTGGTTGTCCAAAACACGCACAACGAGGGCTCAGTGCTTTAGGATCTCCAGTCCTACTTGACTCCATGGCTAAAACGAAAACAGGACAGTAGGAAGGAGTGTGGTGAGTAGAAGCCAAGCTCAAAAAACAGGGACTTTCCATTTTCAATGCTCTTTTAAACAACTACATGTATGGTTTGTTTCAATCTTTCAAACTAGCCAAAACTTTCACACACAAATGCGATCACAAAACCATTCCTGACCACTTACACCATCAGAGGCCTGGTGGCATAGTGCTTAAGAGCTCAGCTGCTAACCCAAAGGTCGGCAGTTCAAATCCACCAGCGGCTCCTTGGAAACTCCATGGGGCAGTTCCACCCCGTCCTATAGGGTCGCTGTGAGTCAGAATCGACTGGCCGGCAACGGGTTTGGGTTTTTTGGTTTTGATTTTGGGTTTTTTTTTAAACGTATCAATCACTAATATCACCCAAGGCTGCACGTCTTATAATTTGAATACTGAACCAATGAACTTCTCAACAGTCGCCCTATTTTCACTTGGTTTTTGTCAAAGTCTCAAGTCAAAGAACTCCAAACACGTCGCGTCCCTGGGGCTCCAGGGGTCACTCCACCGCCCTCCATCCCTGCGCTCCTGACCCCCGGCTCATCCCTGGGGTCCCCTCAGGGCCCACCCCGGACGCACCCCACACCCTGCTCCCCGGGAGACGCGGGGCGCCGACACTGGATGAAAGGATCAGAAGTTCCGAGAAGCGTCTGTTCCTCCTAACGCGGCTATCTGCACAAAAACAGCCGGGCAGGCCGCTCACCACAGTCGACATGTCTGAAAAGCTGCAGCCGCCACCAACGCCCCGGTTTGCAAATAACGGCGACAGCTCCAACCGCCGCCTCGGGGGGCGGGGCCGGGCGCCCCACAGGACCCGCCCCTGCGGTGCACCAGCCAGTCAGAGCCACGGGGCTGAGATGGCCCCGCCCACTTCCGGGAAGGGCGTCCTTCTTCCTGCACGGCCTGGCGCCCTAGCGCCCTCTCTGGTAGCAGGCAGGGATGCAGGTGTGTAGCGGGGGAAACCTGTGCCCACGTGCCAGCACCGGCCCCCAGCCTTTTGTCTGGTCACGGACCACACCCATGGGCGCTTCCCAGCCACGCCCACTTCTCTTCAGCACCTGAGGAAAGGTTCTCAGGCTCCACCCGATGAACTCCTTGTCACAGTCTGCAAGTTCTCCTTGTCCAGAGTAACTTCAAACTCAGTCTTAAAATTACTGTTCTCAGGGTCAACCCATCCAGTTCAGTGCCCTTTATTTACATTTCTAACACACAGAGAGGAATTTACTTCTAAAATTGGAGCACTCTCCATGGGGAGTTTTCATACCTCAAAAGATGTTTTCCACGAGTGGTGGAATCGGCCATATTCATTTACCACATGATTTCCTCAGTACACCAGGTTACACATTCATTTGGTCCACGAGGTGTCCTCCTTGTTGACAGATCAGCTGGAACAACGCGGGGAGATGACTTGACCCTAACCGCAGCAACTCCCATCAGGACTTGGAGGCAAAAGGTTACAAAGGTGTACATTAATACATCAACACCATCAATACATATAATAGGGATTTGTAGGGGCTCTGAAGGAACTTATCCATTGTCAGGCTTGGACAAGGTTCTCGATGATGGTGACCTCAGACACAAAAAGTTTCCTCATTTTGGTGCCAGGTGTTACAGGGAACACGGTCACCTGTGCAATGGTCTAAGAAACCCAAGGCATACCATTCTTTTCATTTCCTCGTTGAACTTTCATTGTAACGTAAGGCCTTTGGCTCTCCCTGGTGACAGAATGACCTGGGCTTAATCCTCAGACTTAATTATTTCTGAAAGTCAGAAGGTCTGGGCAAAGTTGTCAGGGCCCTCAGACATTTGTGAGACCACGCCTCCACCACACCAAATGCAAGCTGCCTGGTAACATGGATGCGGCTCCCTCCTACTTTAGTTTTCCCCTTACTATTACAGCTGCAGCTATGTTGCTGCTTGCTTATCTTGGCGGGGGCAGTTATTAGAATTCCAGAGGGGACCTCCAAGGTCTCTTCAAGGCTGCTCAGCACAAGCTGTCTTGAAGGACTTTCTACTCCTTTTTTTTTTTTTTTCTTTGCTGTTTTAACTCTTGCTTTTGCTGGGTGTTACAGGATTTTCTCAGCTCTAGGGACCTGCCTAGCCCCTCCAACTATCTCTGGTCCCATTTTTAAAGGGGTTTGAGCAATGGCTAGGGGTTGTTCCCCTAACTCCTTGTTGTAGTCATTTAGTGCTGCTATAACAGAAATACCACAAGGGGATGGTTTTAACAAAGAGAAGTTTATTCTCTCACAGTCCAGTAGGCTAGAAGTCTGAAATCAGGGTGCTGGCTCCAGGGGAAGCCTTTCTCTTTCTGTCAGCTCTGGAGAAAGGTCCTTCTCATCAGTCTTCCCTTGGTCTTGGAGCATCTCAGCGCAGGAACCTCAGGTCCAAAAGACGTGCTCTGCTCCCAGAGCTGCTTTCTTGGTGGTATGAGGTCCCCATGTCTCTCTGCTCGCTTCTCTCTTTCATATCTCAAAAGAGATTGGCTTAAGACACTACCTAATCTTATAGATCTCATTAGTATAATTGCTGCTAATCTATCGTATGACATCATAGTGATAGGATTGACAACATATAGGAAAATCACATAAAATGGTGGACAATCACACAATACTGAGAATCATGCCCCAGCTGCGTTGACAGATATTTTGGAGGGACGCAATTCAACCCACGACACCCCTGAATCCCCCATCTTTACAAACCTGCAGGCGAGCATTTCTAGTTGCTCATCCTGTTCACAGATGCAGCTGCTCAATACATCAGTCGTGGCACACATGACTGCTGCACACCTCTTTCCAACTGTAACTGTTTCTGCAAAGCTCTTTTGCACGCTTAGCAGCTAGCTGGGCTTCAATGGCCAGCGAAACAGTCTACAGCAGCAGCCATCCCACGGCCGCTACTGCTCTCCTAGCTTCTTTTTCACACTTATGAAGGCGTGTGTCTGCCCATAACTGGGTTATGCCACTTGGCATATTCGGGGCATCCCCATATTCACACAGTGGTCCACATGGATCAAGCATATAGGCCAGACCTTCCCACATGAAGGTCGCTGGCCAACCCAGGAGTTCACCGATAGATGCCTCGTTCCCACTTGCCATTTCTTTGGTCTCCTGGTTGGCTCACCAATTGTCCAGGCATGGACGAGTAATGTGAAACTTGCCTCCAAAAAACGGAGGGTGCCAAGAGACCGAAGAAAGAGGCAGACAATTCTGGTGTGGCAGCGAAGATGTCTATTAGGAAGACTTACATACAAGGCTAAATCCTGGGTGGCCACAGGACCAAAGCAGATCTCCACACCCTGCAGTGGGAGGTTAGAGGTTTTATAGGGGTGGTAGACAATAGTGGCTACATGCCAGGGACTTAAGTAAGGATGACTTAGCAAACTGTAGTGAACTAGTGGACCACATGAGGATGCTGGTGTTTGGCTTTGCAAAGCCTGTTTCCCTTTCAGGTGTGAACCCACCAGCTTCTCCATGGGAGAAAGATGTGGAAGTCTGCTTCTGTAAAGATTACAGCCCTGGGAGCCCTATGGGGCGGTTCTACTGTATCCTATAGGGTCACTATGGGTTGGAATCAACTCAACGGCAATGGGTTTGGCTTTTGGTTTTTAAGATATTGATTATATGGAGAGGGGAGATGTATGCAGTGGCTTCCATTCTGAGAAGGAAATGGGTAGGGTACTGAAAAGTGACCCTCATAATCAGTGGTCGCCAACTCAAATTTCTACAGGAGTTAAGTGCACTTGGATGTGGGACAAGAGGGAGAGGTAGAGACTCTGACAAACTGTTACTGCAAAGGAATCAACTGCTACTCAACTTGAGTCAATTATGTCATATGGAAATATGATTTCAGTGCTCCTATGGCTTCTGTTTTTTCAAGGGATTTTGATATTTTGTGTGAAAACTCCTGATTTTCAAATTTTGGCAACTAATTCAAAAAGATTTAAAACACCATGGAGATCAAAAGAATAGGTCAGCTGAGGACAGATACTTCTTATTTTTCTGCACTTTCTTAGTTTCTAGAACTAGTCAGGTTTGGGTGTCATTATAGCCAGCCCAGGGGATGAACCAAGTTTCGTCTAACCCAGCAATTCTCTGAGTGCAGTGTGGGGAAACCAAGGGGTCCCCAAGACCTATTATTACTACTTTCATAATAATGCTAAGATTATTTACCTTGTTACTTTCATTCTTTCGTGAGTATACTGTGGGATTTTCCAGAGCCTGCATGACAAATAACACCACAACACAGTGGGTGAGACACAGATAAGAGAACCTAGCTGCCTTCCATTGAGCTAAACATTGAAGAGATTTGCAAAACTGTAAAATAATGCCACTTCTCTCACTACATTATTTTTTGTTTTGGGAAATGGTTATTTTTATAGAAGTGTTATTTATGTTAACATCTTAATGTTGTTCTTTTTAAGTGAATGCTTTTTTAATTAACTTTATCTGTTTTAATTCCTAAAATGTGAATAGCAGTAGATACAATTCACAAGAATCAAAACTGTGTGGGGTCAACAATAATTTTTAAAAGTGTGAAGGGTCTGGAAACCAAGCAGTTTGAGAACCACTGCTCTAAACTTGGCAATCCTGTCCCCATTTGCTAAAGATTGATTGGCCTGGAGATAGGCATGTGATCCAGGTACGGCCAATCAGATGTTTAAGGGCAAATCTGCTAGGCCTTCTGGGAAGGCTCTTCTCTTTGAGGAAACAAATTGTTTAAATCAATTAACAAATAGAAATTTTTTTTTTATAATTTTTACTGTGCTTTAAGTGAAAGTTTACAAATCAAGTCGGTCTCTCACACAAAAACCCATATACACCTTGCTAAACACTCCCAATTACTCTCCCCCTAATAAGGCAGCCCGCTCTCTCCCTCCACTCTCTCTTTTGTGTCCTATTCGCCAGCTTCTAACCCCCTCCACTCTCTCATCTCCCCTCCAGGCAGGAGATGCCAACATAGTCTCAAGTGTCCACCTGATCCAAGAAGCTCACTCCTCACCAGCATCCCTCTCCAACCCATTGTCCAGTCCAATCCATGTCTGAAAAGTTGGCTTCAGAAATGGTTCCTGTCCTGGGCCAACAGAGGGTCTGGGGGTCATGACCACTGGGGTCCTTCTAGTCTCAGTCAGACCATAAGTCTGGTCTTATGAGAATTTGGGGTCTGCATCCCACTGCTCTCCTGCTCCCTCAGGTCTTCTCTGTTTTGTTCCCTATCAGGGCAGTCATCGGTTGTAGCTGGGCACCATCTAGTTCTTCTGGTCTCAGGATGATGTAGTCTCTGGTTCATGTGGCCCTTTCTGTCTCTTGGGCTCGTAATCGCCTTGTGTCCTTGGTGTTCTTCATTCTCCTTTGATCCAGGTGGGTTGAGACCAATTGATGCATCTTAGATGGCTGCTTGCTAGCGTTTAAGACTCCAGACGCCACTCTTCAAAGTGGGATGCAGAATGTTTACAAATAGAAATTTTTTAAGTTGTCGGTTTCTAATACAGTAAATATGAATCAGTAGAGCCCACATAAACAAAAGTACTTCGTGGTTCCCAATAATTTTCAAAAAGTATTAAGAAAAAAGACCAAAAAGTTTGGGAACATCTGAACTAACCCATGTAAAATTTTGTAACGGCATGTTGTAAGCCTTTCAAAATGTTAGCCGTTATTATTTTTACAGTGACGATTAATTAGATATAATATCATAGCCAAATATCTTTAGTCAAAATTGCTATGTAACAAATTATCATAAACTTGGCAGCTTAAAACCACACAAATCTATTATCTCAGTTTCTGTGGGTCAAGAACCGAGACAGGGGTTACCTTGTCTCTGCTCAAGATCTTCCCATGCTGAAATTAAGATGTCAGCCAGGGCTGCAATCTCATTTGAGGTTTCCAAGTTCACTCAAATTGTTGGCAGAATTCAGTTCTTGCAGTTGTAGGACTGAGATCCCCATTTAGTTGTTGGATGTTGGCCAGGACTCAAACTCTTAGCTCCTGGAGACCACCCTCAGGTCATAGCCACACAACCCTCCCATACATGGCAGCTTTCACCTTCAAACCCAGCAGTATATATGTACCCTTATAAGGGAAATTTTTTGTAAAACCAGTTTTAAGCCAGTGAGCCACCCACTCAATTTAAATAATATTCTGTGAAAAAAATCCTAGTACCACAAATGTTTTTATGAAATCCCGTCTTCAAATTTCTACAACACTGATTTCTACAACTGTGATTTGAACTTCTTTTTTTTAATTTCATTGTGTTTTAGGTGAATGTTTACAGCACAAATTAGTTTTTCATTTAAAAACTTATACACCAATTGTTTTGTGACATTGTTTACAATCCCCACAATGTGTCAGCACTCTCCCCCTTTCACTTCTCCTCCTGGGCTCTCCATGTCCATTCATCCAGTTTTCCTGTCCCCTCCTGCTTTCTCACCTTTGCCTTTGGGCAGGTGCTGTCCATTTTGTCTCATATACTTGATTGACCTAAGAAGCACATTCCTCATGTGTGTTATTGTTTTATAGGCTGTCTAATCTTTGGCTGAAAGGTGGGCTTCGGGAGTGGCTTCAGTTCTGAGTTAGCAGGGTGTCCGGGGCCATAGCCTCAGGGATACCTCCAGTCTCTGTCAGACCAGTAAGTCTGGTCTTTTTTGTGTGTGAATTTAAATTTTGTTCTACATTTTTCTCCCAGTCTGTCCAGGATCTTTTATTGTGATCCCTGTCAGAGCGGTCAGTGGTGGTAGCTGGGGCACCAGCTAGTTCTTCTGGACGTGATTTGATCTTTAATCACAGAAACGGTCATGAAAGCACCCTTTAGACTCAATACACCGTTTTTCCTCCCCTGGAGAAAGATGATACTACGTTTCTATGACTAATTGAACTTAAGCTTTGAGTCTCACAAACAACAGTGGACCACTTGAAGTATGTAATTTTAAAGGTTTTTTTTTAGTCTTTTTTTGTTTCTTAAAAGATTGTTTTAAAATTAGTCTTTGTTATGGATTCAGAATATTAGGGTTTGCAGATATTTTTTAATGGAGCAAATCAACCTAAAAGTGGTCAGCGTTCTCAACATAAACTTATTAAGTGTTCGTAGTAGGCACCAAGCCAGGTTTTGAGCATGCCCTTTCAGGTCTGGTTTAAAGCAGTGGTTTCAACTCTGTCTGCATATTAGAATAACCGGGGGACCTTGTAAAAAATACTAATGCCTGGGCCCCGCCCCACCCTCTTTTTAAAAAAGAGCCCTAGGTGAATCTGACTATGTAGTCAGGTTTGAGAACTATTGGTATAGAACAGTGGTTCTCAACCAGGGGCGATTTTGTTCCCCAGGGGAGATTTGGCAATTTCTGGAGGCAGTTCTGGCTATTACAACTGGGGAGTGGGCTTCTATTGTCGTCCAGTGGATAGAGGCCATGGATGCTACTAAACATCTTACAATGCACAGAATAGCCCCCACAACAAAGAATTATTCAGCCCCAAACGTCAAGAAAGCTATTATCAAACCCTGGTGTAGAATCTTAAAAGGGCAAGGTTCTGAATTTAGAAACCTGAGAATTTATCCTTTCATTCAGCAAATATTTACCGAACATGGCGCTGGATAGTGTGAAGGACACGGAAACAATATGCCAGATTGTGCCACTGTGGAGGCTGCAATCTAGAAGGGCAGGAGGTGGAGGCAGGGCAGGCATACCCACATCTTCCATATAAGGCAGAGAGAGAGAGAAAGAGTCAAGTTAGGGCTCAGCATGTTCACAGGGGGGAGCACTCACATCTGGCTGTGGGCGGAATCAAGGCTGTGGGCAGGAGGTGGTTTTCTAGCTGGGTGTGTGAGCGAAGCTGAGCTGGTGGGAAAGCACAGGACCCGTTCAGGGAACAGCAAACAGTTTAGTTTGAGTGGCACGTACAGTATTTGTTAGTGAGTGGAGGGGGAGGGACTGGAAAGGCAGGTTGGGCCTAGAGCTCTGACTCCATGCTGAGGACTCTCCCCTTGGTGGCTGCCATAGTGATGGAAAAGCCTTCTCTTCCAGAATGGTGGTCTAGGCCCTAGGGCTACGGGGCTCAGCAGCTTCAGGAGAGCTTCTGTTACCAGAATAAGGTTCTTGCCTCTCACTGGTCAAGAATGAGCTGGTGAGACAAGCAGAGTTTTCCACACGAGCAAAGCTTTATTGAACAGGCTTGCAAGGAGAGACGAGGAGGGCCTAGAGCAACGCATACACCCGTCTCACAGAACAAAAGACGGGCCTGTGTTTTTAAAAGTTCTTGGGTGGAGAAAGATTCATGTTTATTCACAGACATAGGCAGGGATATGTTAACTAAGGTGGGCGCGCAGCAGCTTTCCAAAACGGCTCCTGTCCCAGAGGCCTCTGGGATTCATAGCAGGACTTATTATGGGATGTCATACCTGCACAGTCTCCCGCTCCCGGCGTTCAATTCCCTGGCTGCAGTTGTAGCCCGTCACTGCCCTTGGTGGAAGGTCATACAGCAGTCACAGGTGGACGTTCTGTGCATGTCCCTGGGGTGGTTTTCTCCAGCTGCTTCTGAAAGGCAACTTTAAAGAAGTTTGAGGGCTATTTTCTGATACCCTGCCCCATTGTTCTGGTGGCTTTGTTTCTGTGCCCTGGCCCATTTCTTGTTACTTTGTTTGTAGTTTCGGGGTCCCCTCTGTTCCCTATCTTACTAAGTCTCTAGGTTCCACACCCAACCCCCCATTACCTCCCTGATAGTATAGCCTATCTCTCTTTTACTTGCTTCTCCTCTACCCACATCAGTCTCTTTGCTATTTCTCAAACAGCCACCCTCTGATCCCAGGGCCTTTGCTCCCCATCTTACTTCCTCTACAGGGGAGGGGACATTTGAAACTGGGTTTTCCTGCTACGGGCTGGGCCACATTGAGTGTAGCAAAAACTAGAACATATATGGAACCGATCAAATGTCTGCTTCCTCAAAGGAGAGCTGTTAAAACAGGGCTAGGTATAGGAAAAACTTCAAATCTGGATACTACCTGGTGATACGATTTTTCTAGTTTATTACCTTATCATTAAACATTATTGGTGGCGCGTCCAGTGCACTATAAAGGGTATAAGCAAGGGCTTCCTTAAACCAACCAAAAACCAAACCCACTGCCGTCGAGTCGATTCTGACTCACTGCGACCCTTCTACAAATGTACAGTTACCTTTAACAGCCTCCCACTGCCGCCACCACGATTGGCCTGGGGAAATTCCTTACTCTCTGGAAAAGGGGCTGGGGGAGAGAGCGAGGGAGCAAATCTTTGTTGAGCTAGTATTTTTTTGGCCAGCTCCTGTTGCAGACACTTTCACATACGGTATCTCATTTAATTCTCACAATTCCCATTTGGATGTAAGAACAGTTTCCTCCTTGTTTGTCAATGAGGAAACTGGCACTCAGAAAGCCTAATAACTTGCCCCAAATCCCTGTAGGTAAAAGGGGCTGCAGCAGCATTTTAATGTATGTCTGAACATGCTCTTTTCTGTTTACTTCATTTTCTTCTCCCATCACTTCCCCCTTCATAGAAAATTAATCTTATTTACCTGGATTTGGACTGCTAGAGACCACGGACATCAGTGTTAGTGGCAGCAACAGAAAGAAGGTTAGAACATTCACTGTGGCCATTGGTGCTGCTGCAAGTCGCTTGAAGATTGCCTTGATGAGCGTATGGAGGTTCCCAGTTAGAGAGGCTCCCCCACTTTTGGGGATGATTCAGGCTGGGGTACTTGGCTTGGCAGTCTGTGCTTTAATCCGAGACCAGTGTTCTTATTAGAGGCTGAGAACACCTAAGGTGACGCTGGCCTTGTTTTTAGGTAACAGTTTGGACCGTGTGCTTTACGGGAATCTGAGAGGTAAAACTGGGCAAACAAAATAAACGAAGCACTCTTAAGAACATAAGAAGGTGACTGATAACTTGGCAGCAAGCCTTGTTCTTGTCCCTCCCCCTGCCCCCCTTGTGTGTTAGAATTTTTTTCCCCAAGTCTTTTTTCTCGTTTGGATTTCCTTATACCTTTCAGTGACTCTCTCTATCTTAATATCCAGCAGAAAAGTAGTTACTAAGGGTTGACAGAAGAGAGGATGACATGCTCTGTCTTCCTGTGCTCCTGAACCCATTAGTCTTTGGCAAAATATAGGCAATAGTAGTGTTGTTGCCTGCAAAGTTGCACTGAGCAGAACCAAGGGGAAGAGGCAATTCTCTGTTGCCCAAGACACTGCCCCTGGAACAGTGGGTAAAACCAGGCCTTCTTGTTGTTCATCTGGAAGGTGGCTGTGGATTAGTTGCTCCAGCCTAAAGGAGCGAGAACTGGGTTGTTGGAAGCTTCCCAGGGCTTAAGATTCAAGAGGGTTTGGAAAAAAAAAAAGGAGCCACAGGAGGGAAGAAACCCTTGAAGTGTGCTTTTCCAGGTTGCTGGGGCTCCTGGCTCCAGACCTTGTTTGGACACAGCCCAAGGCAAAAGAAGAGAGATACTCGTAGGAAACATGAAGGGTTACTGAACAGCAGCAGTTGCTAGACTTGACTCCTATTCCGGAGTCTCCAGGAAATGTACTCAGAGAAAGAGGAGAGGTGGATTGAGTGCCGGGTGGTTTTTGTGGGGGCTGAAGGGAAGGTTGACCAGGAAGTCCTAACTGAAAGCTTCCCGGCAGGAATGAGAAAAGGTGGTATGACTGTTTCACCTAAGAGGAGGGAACAGGCAAGGCATGAGTCCAACCCTTTTGGACTTTTGTTTGATCCTTTTTACCCTCTCAGTTTTCAAGTAATCCGTATGAGTCTGAGTTGATGCTATGGCAACAGGTATTGGCACATTAGCGAGTTGATTATAGACTTTGTAACCACAAAATTTATAAGGCAGCTGCAGAGGGCCAGGCACTGTGCCAAGCAGTGAGACTTACTGTCCTAAGCTGAGGGCTTGGCTGGTCTGTTACAAACCACTGATGTGGCTTCTTTCTGGGAGATTCTAAACACGGCCTTTGTCCTCAAGTCTAACCAGGGAGATGGTATGTACTTCAAACGTAAGAGCAGTCAAGTTTCAGAAGTAAGAGGTGTTCACTGTGGACTACACCTCCAGGGACTGGTGGCGTAGAATATGGGGTGACGGGGAGCAGAGGGGAAGGCACTGCAGAGAAGGGCATGTTGTAATAGAGGTGCTCTCTGGAGCTAGTTGGACGGGGAACTTTGAAGGCAGGGCCTGTCTGTTGTTCATCTTTGTATTCCCTGAACTCATGTAAGGCCTCACATTTTGGGAGTTCTCAATAAATGTTTGCTGAATTGAATGATATTTTTGTAAGCCCCTGACTAGACCTGAAATGTTAGAAAGAGTATGAAGTACAGTCCATTACCAGAAAATATCTTACTGATAAATGATCACTCAAACACAAGGAGCCTGATGGAGGCTCTTTACTTTTCCCATTGAGCTGTCCACAAGAGCCCACCGAAGGCTCAGGGAGCTCCTCTCTGACCTTCCCCTGTTCTCCCCAGGCCCTGGCTCCATGCCAGTTCAATCCATAAGGTTGTTTTTGTTTTTGTTTTCTTATTTATTTTTTATTGTACTTTAGGTGAAAGTTTGTAGCTCGTTAGTCTCTCATATCAAATTTTATACACATATTGTCACGTGACACTAGCTGCAATCCATACAATGTGAGAGCACATTCCGCCTTTCCATCCTGGGTTTCCTGCGTCCATCCAGCCAACTCCTGTCCCTTCCTGCCTTCTCATCCTGCCTCTGGAGAAGAGCCGCCCCTTTGGTCTTACGGATCTACTTGAATTAAGAAGCACACTCTTCACGAGCATTATTTTATGTTTTGTAGTCCAGTCTAATCTTTGTCTGAAGAGTGGTCTTTGGCAATAGTTTTAGTTCTGGGTTAACATAGCATCCGGGGACCATGGCTTCGGGGGTTCCTCCAGTCTCAGTCAGACCATTAAGTTTGGTCTTTTTATGTGAATTTGAGTTCTGTTCCACACTTTTCTCCTGCTTCATCAGGGACTGTCTGTTGTGTTCTCTGTCAGGGTGGTCATTGGTGGTAGCTGGGCACTATCCAGTTCTTCTGGTCTCAGGCTGATAGAGTTTCTGGTTTATGTGCCCCTTTTGTCTCTTGGGTTAATATTTTCCTTGTGTCTTTAGTGGTCTTCATTCTCCTTTGCTCCAAGTGGGTTGGGACGAATTGATGCACCCTAGATGGCCATTTGCAAGCTTTTAAGAACCCAGACGCCACTCACCAAAGTAGAATGCAGAACATTTTCTCGATAAACTTTGCTATGCCAATTTAGGGAGACTGATGGTGTAGTGATTAAGGCTACAGCTGCTAACCAAAAGGTTGGCAGTTCAAATCCACCAGGCTTTCCTTGGAAACTCTATGGGGCAGTTCTACTCTATCCTATAGGGTCGCTGTGAGTTGGAATCAACTCAACAACAGGTTGTTTGTCGGGTATACCAGTTGATGCTGAGAAACAACAGTAGCTAGGCTTGCCAACCCACGGAGCGAGAGAACTGAGTGCCTGTGTGCAAGAGGCTTTCTGGCAGAGTGGAATCCCTCCAGGCACTTATTGTGGAGCTATTGAACACTTACCGCAGCAGGGCAGACGTGGGCATGAGGCCCAAGGGCCTAGAGGCCAAGGAACACAGGAAGTCGAGCTCCCTCAGTCTCAAAAGGTATGGCCATGACCTCTGGGGTTTCAAAGGGTGGAGCCAAGGCCTCTGGGGTTTCTAAGGGTGGAGCCGCCACTCTGATGGACTAGGAGAATTGTGCATCTAAAGCCAAGGGAGCAGAGTTGCAGTCCCAGTGGGCCTGGAAGGTGGAGCTGAAGCCTAGGGCTGAGGGGCCTCCACTTTGCGCCTGGAGGGGGAGGCCAATACCTAGAGTCTAGAGGGCAGGGCTATTGTGTAAATGGTTTCAGAGAACAGAGGATTATTTTTAAAGCCTTAAGGGCTAATATAACGTGTTCTGACTTGCCTGGTGTCTGTTATCCCTTCTTTCCCTCCAGTTTCTCCCATTTGTAAATGGAAATGTCTAGCTTGTGCCTTTTCCACCACTGTACTTTGGAAGCAGATAATTTGTATTCTAGATTTCACAGATGAAGAGGAATTTTTGGATTTTGGACTTGGAGCTGATTTAAGACTTTTGCTATGATATGAAGTGCTACGGCTGCTAACCAAAGGGCCAGCGGTTTGAATCCGCCAGGCGTTCCTTGGAAACTCTATGGGGCAGTTCTACCCTGTCCTGTAGGGTCGCTATGAGTTGGAATCGACTCGACGGCGTTGGGTTGGGTTAAAGGGTGGAATGTCATGGATTGAATTGTGTTCCCCAAAAATATGTGTCAGCTTGGTTAGGCCATGATTCCTCCATTTTGTGATTGTAATTTTATGTTAAAGAGGATTGGGGTGGAATTGTAACACCCATTTAAAAAAAAAATTTTTTTTTTTTTTTAATAAGGTTACATCCCTGATCCAATGTAAAGGGAGTTTCCCTGGAGTGTGGCCTGCACCACCTTTTATCTTACAAGAGATAAAAGGAAAGGGAAGCAAGCAGAGACGGGGGACCTCATACCACCAAGAAAGTAGTGCCAAGAGCAGAGCACATCCTTTGGACCAGGGTCCCTGGGCAGAGAAGCTCCTAGTCCGGGGGAAGATTGATGAGAAGGTGGACAGAGAGAGAAAACTTTCCCTGGAGCTGACACCCTGAGTTTGGACCTTTAACCTACCTTACTGTGAGGAAATAAATTTCTGTTCATTAAAGCCATCCACTTGTGGTATTTCTGCTATAGCAGCATTGGATAACTAAGACATCTGGTTAGATTTATTCCTAAGTATTTTATCTTCTGGGGGCTACTGTAAATTGTAGTGATTTGGTGATTGCCTTTTCAAAGTTCTCTCTGTTGGTGTAGAGGAATCCAGCTGATTTTTGTATGTTTTTCTTGTACCCTGATATTTTGCTGAAATCTATTCGTTCCGGTAGTTCTCTTGTGAATTCTTTAGGATTTTCTGTGTATAAGATCATATCATCTGCAAGTAGGGATATTTTTACTTCTTTGTCACCAATTTGGATGCCCTTTCTTTTTCTTGCCTTACTGCTCTGGCTGGGACCTCCAGCACAATGCTCAATAAGAGTGATGATAAAGGGCATCCTTGTCTGGTTCCCGTTCTCAAGGGGAACACTTTCAGACTCTTTCCGTTTAGGATGATGTTGGATGTTGGCTTTGAAGAATGCCCTTTATTATGTTGAGGAATTTTCCTTCTATTCCTATTTTGCTGAGAGTTTTTATCATGAATGGGTGTTGGACTTTGTCAAATGCCTTTTCTGCATAAATTGATAAGATCACAGGGTGCTTATCTTTTGTTTTATTTATGTGATGGATTACATAGATTGTTTTTCTAATGTTGAACCATCCCTGCATCCCTGCATGAAAGAAACGCTGCATAGCTGATATGAATCCTACTTGGTCATGATGAATTTTTTTTTATATTGTTGAATTCTAATTGTTAGGATTTTGTTGAAAATTTCTGTGTCTATGTTTGTGAGGGGTATTGGTCTGTAATTTTCTTTTTTTGCAGTGTCTCTACTTGGTTTCGGTATCAGGTTATGCTGGCTTCATAGAATGAGTTTGGTGGTATTCCATCCTTTTCTATGCTCTGAAATACCTTTAGTAGTACTGGTATTAACTCTTCTCTGAAAGTTTGGTAGAATTTTCCAGTGACGCTGTCAGGATCAGGGCTTTTTTGTTTCTTGGTTGGGAGTTTTTTTTTTTTTTCTTAAGTACTTCTTCCGTCTCTTCTTTTGTTATAGGTTTATTTAGTTTTTCTACATCAGTTTGTGTTAGGTAGTGTGTTTCTAGAAATTTGTCCATTTCCTCTAGGTTTTCAAATTGGTTGGAGTATAATTTTCATAATATTCTGTTATGATTCTTTTAATTTCAGTTGGCTCTGTTGTGGTATTGCCCATCTCATTTCTTATTTGGGTTATTTGCTTCCTTTCATGTTTTTCTTTTGTCAGTTTGACCAATGGTTTATCGATTTTGTTGATCTTTTCCAAGAACCGCCTTTTGCTCTTGTTGACTCTTTCAGTTGTTTTTCTATTCTCTATTTTATCTATTTCTGCTCTAATTTTTACTGTTTCCTTTCTCTGGTGCCTGAGAACTTCTTTTCCTGCTCTTTCTATTTGTTCAACTTATAGGGTTAATATTTTGATTTTGGCCCTTTCTTCTTTTTGGATGTGTGCATTTATTGCTATAAACTAACCTCTGAGGACTGCTTTTCCCTTGTCCCAAAAGTTCTGGTAGGATGTGTTTTCATTCTCATTTGATTCTATGAATTTCTTTATTCCTTTCTTGATTTCTTCTATAACCCAGTAGTTTTTGAGCAAGGCATTGTTCAGTTTCCATGTATTAGAGCTTTTTTCCTTGCTTTTTCTGTACTGATTTCTACTTTAATGGCTTTATGGTCTGAAAAGATGCTTTGTAATATCTTGATGTTTTGGATTCTGTTAAGGCTTGCTTTGTGGCCCAATATGTGCTCTATTCTGGAGAATGTTCCATGTGTGTTGAAAAAGAAAGAATACTTGGCTGCCGTTGGGTGGAGTGTTCTGTACATGTCTATGAGGTCAAGTTGGTTGATTGTGGCATTTAGATCTTTTATGTCTTTACTGAGCTACTTTCTAGTTGTTCTATCCTTCACTGAAAGTTGTGTATTAAAGTCTCCTGCTATTATTGTGCAGCTGTCTATTTCTCTTTTCAATACTGGTAGAGTTTGTTTCATGTATTTTGGTGCCCGGTCGTTTGGTGCGTAAATATTTATTATGGTTATGTTCTATTGGTTTATCGACCCCTTAATCATTATATAGTGTCCTTCCTTACCCTTTGTGGCACATTTTACTTTAAAGTATATCTTGTCAGAAATTAATATTACCACTCCAACTATTTTTTGATTGTTGTTTGTTCTGATATATTTTTTTCCATCCTTTGAGTTTCAGTTTGTTTGTGTCTTTGAGTCTAAAGTGTGTCTGTTGTAGGCAGCGTGTAGACGGGTAGTTTTTTATCCATTCTGCCACTCTCTCTTTATTGGTGCATTTAGTCCATTTACATTTGGTGTAATTATTGATCGGTATGAGCTTAGTGCTGTCATTTTAATGTTTTTTGTTTTTGTGCTTTGCAGTGTTGACGATTTCTTTGTTCACTTAAGTTTCTGCGTTGAGTCATTTCTTTATGTATTCTCTTTTCATCTTTTTGTTGTTGATTTTGTATTTGCTAAGTCTTTATGTTTTTCTTCTTTTTTATTTTGATGAGTAGATTCATTAGTTTCCTTTGAGGTTATCTTAAAATTTATCTCTATTTTTCTAAGTTTAAACCAATCTTTTATTTCCTGATATCGCCTTAACTTCCTCTCCATACGAAAGCTCTATGACTACACTATTTAGTACCTCTGTTTTTTTTTTAATGTTGTCACCTTTTACATATTGACATCTCTGTTTCCCTATTTTCAGTGTTTTAGCTTTGACTTCTTTTTGTGACTTCCCTATCAGGGTTATTTGGTTGTTCTGACCTATATTCTAGTCTTGGGTTGTTATCTGATATTATTGATTCTCTATTTGAAGGACTCCCTTTAGTATTTCTTGCAATTTTGGTTTAGTTTTACATATTCCCTTAACTTCTGTTTATCTGGAGATGCCCTGATTTCACCTTCGTATTTGAGAGGCAGTTTTGCTGGATACATAATTCTTGGTGGCAATTTTTTTCGTTCAAGGCTTTATATTTGTCATCCCACTGCCTTCTTACCTGCCTGGTTTCTGCTGAGTAGTCAGAGCTTAGTCTTATTGACTCTCCTTTGTAGGTGGTTTTTGGCTTATCCTTAGCTTTTCTTAAAATTCTCACTTTATCTTTGGTTTTGGCAAATTTGATTGTAATATGTCTTGGTGACTTTCTTATGGGATCTACCCTGTGTGGGGTTTGATGAGCTTCTTGGATAGCTATCTTCTTGTCTTTCACGATATCAGGGAAGTTTTATGTCAGCAAATCTTCAACAATTCTCTGTATTTTCCATTATTCCCCCACATTCTGGTACTCCAATTACTTGTAGGTTATTCCTCTTGATAAAGCCCCACATAACTTTTAAGGTTTCTTCATTTTTTTTAATTCTTTTGTCTGATTTTTTTCTCAAATTGGTGTCAACTGCTTTGTGTTCAATCTCACTAATTCTGACTTCCATTGCCTCAATTCTGGTCCTATAACTTTCTGCTGAGTTGTCTAATTCTGAAATTTTATTGTTAATCTTTTGGATCTCTATTTGTTGTCTCTCTATGGATTCTAGCAGCCTGTTAAATTTGTCGTTTTACTCTTGAGTAGTTTTCCTAAATTCCTCTATTACTTCGTATGCTCCTTGGCTTGCTCTGAATTTTGCCTTCTCTCCTTCCTGATCTCTTGAAGAGCTCTATATATTATTTTTTTTTTTAATTCTAGCTCTGGTAATTCCAAGAACTTATCTTCCTCCAGAAGATTTCCTGGTTCTTTGTTTGGGTTGCTTGCTGGAGCCATCATGGTCTTCCTCTTTATGTAATTTGATATTGACTGTTGTCTCCAAGCCATCAATAAGTTATTATATTTATTTATTGTATGTTTGCTTACTGTGTCCTAGTTTCTTGTTTTGTTTTGTTCTGATATGCCCAAATAGGCTGGGCATGTGAGCTACTTTGATTATAGGCATCTTTGAAGCTCCCACATCCTGTCACCAGATGGTTAGAGCTATTACTAGATACATGAGCCTGGGAGTCCTTTGACTTTTCTTGTGTGGATTCAGCTCAGGTGTCTAGGTTGTCAGTCACTGAGTGTGTGGTGCAGGCTCTCATCTATCATCCTAGGTGGGCTGGCCTACATAGGGCTGATTGTAGCAGGCACAGGTGTCTGGCTGCAGTAGGGGGGTTATGTGCTGAGCAAAGAAGGGGGCTGATGGCTGCCCCTTGATGCATAGGTGGAAAGCATGTCGCTGTCCCCCAGAGTGTGTAGGTGGGTAGGTTTTGCACCCAATGCTGTTGGCTATAAGAACTGGGAGGCACCACTTATTCCTGGACCCCTGTGGTGGGTGGCTAGTTGTAGTGGGTGAAGCCACCAATCCTCAGGCCCCTGATGTGGGTGGAAGGACCCTGCTTAATGGGCAGGGCAGGGTCAAATGTCATGAATCTGCCACTCCCCCTTAGCTGTTGCAGTTGAAAATAGGCTTCAGGTATATACCCTGCTGTACTGTGCTAATAAGCACCTATGCTGTTGAATGGGCCCACACAAGCCTAGGCAGGGCTGAAAGGCATTTGAAGTCCATAGACCCCTTATCCTTGTGCCTAGGCAAAGAGGAAGTGCTTGCCCTGAGTTCCTGGCTTAGGGTACGTGATGATTTTTTTCATTGTGTGTCAAGTGAAAGTTTACAGTTCAAGTTAGTTTCTCATACAAAAATTTATACACACATTGTTATGTGACCCCAGTTGCTCTCCCTATAATGTGACAGCACACTCTTCCTTTCCACCCTGGATTTCCTGTGTCCGTTCAACCAGCTTCTGTCCCTTTTTGCCTTCTCATTTCACCTCCAGACAGGAGCTGCCCATTTAGTCTCGTGTATCTACTTTTTTTTTTTTTTTAATCTACTTGAGCTAAAAAGCACTGTCTTCATGAGTATTGTTTCATGTCTTAGAGTCCAGCCTAATCTTTGTCTCAAGAGTTGGCTTTGGGAATGGTTTCAGTTCTAGGCTAACAGAGAGTCCGGGGGCCATGTCTTCTAGGGTCCCTCCAATCTCGGTCAGGCCATTAAATCTGGTCTTTTTACTAGAACTTGAGTTCTGCATCCCAGTTCTCTCCTGCTCCATCAGGGACCCTCTGTTGTGTTCCCTGTCAGTGCAGTCATTGGTGGTAGCCGGGCACCTTCTAGCTCTTCTGGTCTCAGGCTGATGGAGTCTCTGGTTTATGTGAGCTTTTGGGCTAATACTTTCATTGTGTCTTTGGTGTTCCTTCATTCTCCTTTGCTCCAGCTAGGTTGGGACCAATTGATGTATCCTAGATGGCCGCTAGCTTTTAAGACCCCGGATGCCACTCACCAAAATGGGATGCAGAACATTTTCTTAATAAACTTTGTTATGTTAATTGACCTAGATGTTCCTGAAACCACGATCCCCAGAACCCCGTCTCTGCTACTCTTTCCCTTAAAGTATGGTTGTATTCAGGAAACTTCTCAGCTTTTGGTTTAGTCCAGTTGTGCTGACTTCCCCTGAATTGTGTGTTGAATGTGACAATTTTTTAAAGCTGCTAGACTGGTTTGGGCATGGTTATCCCAGAGGTTCCAGCTTAGGGGAGCTGGCAATTTCCTTTTTTGTTTGTGCATTTGTTTACTTGTTCCTTCCCCAAAGCTGGGAGATTGGCTTGGGCATGAGGGGTCCTACTTCTGGCCTAGGGTGCATGGTTAGAGCTGAACACTACTGAACTGGCACCAGAGCAGAGCAGGGAAGGGGAGGGTGAGGGAAAGAGCGGCACTTCCCAACGTGCGAAGGGTTATTTTGATCCTGTGCAGTAGATTAGACACTTGCACTTAACTTTCACAGATCCAGCACTGCTTCCCTCTGGCTCCAGAGGTTTGCTCAGACTCTCTGATGCTCGGTTTCTCCCAACGTGGTAAAAAAAAGCTTGCCTCAGCCCACGTGTGCCAAATGGTCCAGGCTGCAGGATGCTGGCTAGGTCAGGTTTGGCGCTTCTTCATGCTTCCGAACTGTTCTCTTTCCCCCTGCTGCTCAGTCCGATTCCTCAACTTTGTCTTTGACATTCAGGGCTCGTAGACTGTCATATATAATCAATTCACTTGTTTTTTCGGGTCTTTGCTGTAAGAGGGGCCACAGGAAGCTTCTGACTATTCTGCCACCTTGGCCCTGCATCCTTTCGTATTTTTCCCCCCATGAACTTGAGGTGGGGTCCTTTGTGTCACTGGAGGGAAGGAACTTTGGGTCCTTTAGGTCTGTTGAAATAAAACATCCCCAAGACAAACAGCCCTTTTTCTTGATAATGTTGACGAGTTCTTGTATCCATCGCAAAAGCATTATTTATGTCAACAGAGTCTGATTTACCAAAGGCCCCTCCAGGAAGGTGGTAAGGGGGAAGGTGGGGAGAAAACACCATCCTACCACATTTATGTGGTTTCTTCCCTCTGACTTACGGATGGGGAGAGACTGGAGTCCAGAGAGCTTTCATTTAAACCCAGTGCTCAATCCACTATATCCTGTGGCCTCTTTATTGTTGTTAATGGCATCTGTTTAGCTTACGAACTCAGAACTTCCATTTTCACCAGCCCCTTTGCTCTTTGGTTAAGGTGTCACTTTTATTGATCATTTGCCTACTCTAAACCATCAGTGGTTCTTCCATAACTTAAGATCAATTTCAAATGTCTCTGACTAGTTTTCATGTCCTAAAACATAGGGTTCCACTTTGGCAAGCTCGCCTAACTGTCCTGGGTTTTTTTACCCCCCCCCCAAATTTTATTTATTTTGCCATTGTTGTTGAGGATATACACAGCAAAATATACACCAAGTTTCTACGATTCCATGACATTGGTTCCATTCTTCAAGTTGTGCAACCATTCTCACACTCCTTTTCTGAGCTGTTCCTCCCCCGCTAAGATGAACTCACTGACCCCCAAGGTTCCTATCTAATCTTCTGACGAACTTCCCTGTTTCTTAAGTTTCCAATTCCTTTGCAGCTCTCTCTGTTCCTTGCTGTTCCTTAAACTCCCAATCGGCCGTCTGCATCCTTCCGGTTCCACAACCACAGATTCAACCAACCACTGATTAAAAATATTTAGGAAAAAAAAGTTCTAAAAAGAATTTTAAAATTTGCTGCACAGAGCACTATGCTGAATCCATGTGGAGAAATGATGTGTAGTCATATCCTGCAGTAGCCTCCCGCCATTTCACAGAACCTCAGTCTCTCTCCAGCATTGTTCGGCTGACGTCTTGTCATTATTCCCTAAACAATACAGTACTGTATAACAACTATTTACATAGCATTTACGTTGTATTAGGTATTACAAGTAATCTAGGGATGATTTAAAGTATACGAGAGGGTGTACATGGGTTATATGCAAACACTACGCCATTTTATACAGGGGACTGAGCCTTCTGGATTTTGGTATCCGCAGGGGTTCTGGAACCAATTCCTCGCTGATACCAAGGGACGACAGTGCTGTGTTCAGTCCCTCTCTCTCTGTAGTAGTGGTAATAGCATTGGCTTTGGAGGTAGACACACCTAGCTTGTAGTCCCGGATTCATTCCAACCTTGGCGTGTAACTTCACCTTGCTGAGGGTCAGCATCCTGCTGCTTCCTACCCCATACGGTGGTTGAGAGGAATAAATAAAATAACATATGCAAACCTGCTCCCACTCCTGATAACCCCTTCAAAACAAGCGTCTACAACCTGTACACCAATGTACATTGCAGCACTTTTTGTAATAGCCGAAAGGTGGAAACAACTGACATGTCCCATCTACAGATGACTAGATAAACAAAAGGTGGTATATGTATGTATATGTACACCCACCATGGAATGTCGCTCAACCATAAGGAGAAATGAAGTCCTGATGCCACGACATAGATGAACCCTGAAAACACTACGCTGAGTGGGATAAGTCAGCCGCAAACGGACAAACGCTGTACGATCTCCTTTATATGAAATAAGCAGATAGATGGAGACCAAAAATTAATAGCGGTTACCAGGGATGGGAAGGAAGGGGAAAGAGGGAGTTTTGCTTAAGGGCAGTGTGAGTTTGTGTCAATGGTGGTGGATTAATTTGGAAAAGGGTAGCAAGAATGGTTAACACAACTTGAAGTATGTAATGTATGTCACCGAATTGTACAGGTAAAAATTGTTGAATTAGTGTATGTTTTGCTGTGTATAATTTCACCACAATAATTAAAAAAAAAAAACTTAAAAGCGACCCTAGCATCTACTATACTGCCTAACACCTGGTTCCTTTTGCTTACGTGTCTCCTTGTTGCTTTTTCCATAAGGAGACCTTTCGAAGGCCTAACTTGAATTCTGCCTCTTTCACAAAATCTTTCTCAGCTATTGCTGACCCCGTTGGCTCACCCTCTGTAACTTATTTCATCCATGTATTAGCATTTAATTATGTGCCAGCCCCCTCACTGAGATCCTACGGAGAGGCTTGAGGGTTAATTTTCTCTGTGATAGTTAATTTTGTGTGTGTGTGTGTGTGCTCCTGGAGCGTTAGAACTACCTTCTCTCCGGCATCAGCAGCACCAGACCCTGGTAATCATGGAATACCTTTGGGGTTCTTGTCAGGGTCCTTCCTGCTCCTGGGTTTTAGTTAAACTGGTGTTTCCTTTGGCATATTACTGGGTGACCCCTACAAGCGAGGAGTTATTACATCCTTTTATGGAAACCCTAAGATAATAACTCTAAGGAAGTTGAGCACCTGAAGAGGTGCCTTGCCTGATGCCTGTTATTGCTTCAACGGGTTGGTGACAGGAGATGTGCACATTTTCATATTTTGTGAAATTTACAACAGAGTCTTTACCCTCTTACTTCAGGAGAAATTAAGGACCTAGGGAAGTGGGAAGGCAGGGTTGTTTAAGGCAGGTCACCTCGGTTATAGATTCTGTGGATTACCCATTCAGCTACACCCAGAGGTGTACATCTTTGCTTACAAAGATGGTTGGATACTTATGTCACATGATCCATAATTCCCTCCCTGCCAGTGGCAATTAGGAGCTTACGTCAGGCTTATGATAGTAAAATTATATGGTGTGTGCAGTAAAAGTTGCCCCGAGGTCCAGAAAGAAAATAGATCAGGAAGGCTGGACACTTTACTCAGAGTCCTGCTTCCTCTTTTTACTGGACAGCAGCCTGAGTGTCTTTGGTGAAGTGTCTGTTCACATCCTTTTCTCGTTTTTTATTTTTGCTTTATTTTTTTTTTTACTGTATTTTAAATGAGAGTTTAGAGAGCAAATTAGTTTCTCATTAAACAATTCATATACATATTGTTTTGTGACATTGGTTGCCAACCCCACGACATGTCAACAGTCTCCCGTTCACCACCTTAGGCTCCTTACTACCAGCTTTCCTGTCCCCTCCTGCCTTTGCATCCTTGCCCCTGGGCTGGTGTACCCATTTAGTCTCGTTTTGTTTTATGGGCCTGTCTAGTCTTTGGCTAAAGTGTGAACCTCAGGAGTGACTTCAGTACTGAGTTACTAGGGAGTGTGGGAGCCATACTTTCACGGTTTCTCCAGTCTCTATCAGACCAGTAAGTCTGGTCTTTTTTTTTTCTTGTGAGTTAGAATTTTGTTCTACGTTTTTCTCCAGCTCTGTCCGGAACCTTCTATTGTGATCCCTGTCAGAGCAGTCAGTGGTGGTAGCCAGGCACCACCTAGTTGTGCTGGACTCAGTCTGGTGGAGGCTGCAGTACTTGTGGTCCAATAGTCCTTTGGTGATTTCCAGGATTCTAATCTTCATTGTCAATCCTGGGTGTTGATTAGGATCACCTGAAGAGGTGCCTTGCCTGATGCCTGTGCCTGAGCCCCAGACAGCCTGATTTAATTGGCCTTTGGTGTGGTGCAGGCGCTGGTAGCTTAAAAATGCTTCCAAGTTTGCAATTCTACAGTGGACAAGCCTTAGCCAAATGCTCAGTTAACATCACCAGTAATGAGAGATACCAACATCATGGGTCTCCTGAAGTGATAGACTGAGAAGGCACATCATTTCTGTGAAATTCTTGCCAAGAATTGGTAACTTGATTCTAATCATGAGGAAACATCAGAAAAGCTGAAACTGAGGATCATTCTGCAAAATAACTGACCAGCTCTTCAAAAGTGCTGAGGTGATAAACGTAAAAGAAGAACTCTCCCAGCCTGAAGAGACAAAATAACTAAATGCAATGTGTGACTCTAGATTGGATCCTGGTCCAGAAAAAGGACATTAGTGGAATGACTGAGGAAATTTGGATAAGGTCTGTGGATTAATTAATTGTGTTAGATCAATGACAATTTCTTAATTTTAATAACCGTACTATGGTTATGTAAGACGCTGATATTTAGGAAAGTTGAGTAAAGGATAAATGGGAATTTGACTATTTTTGGAAACTTCATGAAAGTCTGAAATTATTTCAAAATGAAAAATGTTTAAAGAACAGAAAAGAAATCTCCCAAGTAATTCTAATGAGTGGCCAGGGTTGAAAACCACTTCCCTAAGTCATCTTGCCTAACATTATCAGAATAATCTTCCTGAAAATGCTGTTTTGTGAGGTTTCTGAACTTTTAAAAAAAATATTTTATTTTATTTTTAATTGTTCTTTAGATGAAGGTTTAGAGAGCAAATTAGTTTCTCATTGAACAATTAAGACACATATCGTTTTGTGACATTGATTGCCAACCCCACGATGTGTCAACACTCCACCCATCTCAACCTTGGGTTCCCTATTACCAGCTTCCCTGTCCCCTCCTGCCTTCTTGTCCTTGTCCCTGGGTTGGTGTGTGTGTTCAGTCTCATTTTGTTTTATGGGCCTGTCTAATCTTCAGCTGAAGGGTGAACTTCAGGAGTGACTTCAGTATTGAGTTAAAAGGAGGTCTGGGGGCCATACTCTCTGGGTGTCTGCAGTCTATGTCAGACCAGTAAGTCTGGTCTGTTTTGTTTTGTTTTTTTTTCTGTGAGTTAGAATTTTGTTCTACATTCTTCTGCATCTCTGTCCTAGACCCTCTATTGTGATCCGTGTCAGAACAGTTGGTGGTGGTAGCCAAGCACCATCTAGTTGTGCTGGACTCAGTCTGGTAGAGGCTATGGTAGTTGTGGTCCATTAGTCCGTAGGACTCATCTTTCTCTTGTATCTTTGGTTTTCTTCATTCTCCCTTGCTCCAGAATGGGTGGGACCAGTGGAGTATCTTAGATGGCCACTAACAAGCTTTTAAGATCCCAGACACTACTCCCAAAGTAGGATGTAGAACATTTTCTTTACAAACTATGTTATGCCAGTTGAGTTAGATGTTCCCCAAGACCATGGTCCCGAACCCTCGGCCCAATAATATGGTCCCTCAGGAAGTTTGGATGTGACTGGGAAGGTTGCATGACCTTGCCTTTGTCAAGTTGTGCTGGCTTCCCCAGTATTGTGTACCGTCTTACCCTTCACCAAAGTTACCACTTTTTTTTTTTTTTTTGGTCTATTTAGTGTTTTTCCCTCCTCACTGCTCCCCTCCTTTGCACTCCTTTGTAACCATCGAAGATTGTTTCTTTTTGTGTAAACCTTTTCATGAGTTTTTATAATAGTGGTCTCAATATTTGCCTTTTTGTAACTGACTTATTTCACTTCGTATAATGCCCTCCATACCCATTCATGTTGTGAGATGTTTCGCAGATTCATCATTGTTCTTTATTGTTGTGTAGTATTTCATTGTGCCTATGTACTACAGTTCATCCATTTTTTTGTTGATGGGCCCTTAGGTTATTTCCATTTTTTTGCTATTGTGAATAATGCGGCAGTGAACATGGGTGTGCATGTGTCTATTTGTGTGTTCTTTCTCTAGGATATATTCCTAGCAGTGGGATTGCTGGATCATATGGTATTTCTACTTCTAGCTTTTTAAGGAACCACCCTATCATTTTCCAAAATCGTTATACCATGTTGCATTCCCACCAGCAGTGCATATGAGTTCCAATCTCCCCGCAGCCTCTCCAACATTTGTTATTTTCTCTTTTCTTGATTTGTGCCACTAATGTTGGAGGCTTTTGACCTTCTTGAAGCTTTTCAGTGACTCTTGTCATCAGTAGGAAGTTCATATTCCTTAGGCAGTGTTTCAAAACCTCCATAGCATGGGACGAAAACTCCCTTGATCTACCTTGTGGCATCTGAACCCACATCTGATTTTTGCACTTCTGAAGTTATCCTAGGCGCCCTGGTGGTTAAGTGTTCAGTGGTTAAGTATTCAGCTGCTAACCTAAAGGTCCTCAGTTTGAATCCACCAGCCACTCCTTGGAAACTCTATGGGGCAGTTCTACTCTGTCCTATAGGGTCATTATGAGTCAGAATTGACCCCATGGCAATGGGTTTGGTTTTGGTTTTTATAGTTATCCTAATTCTTTTTCTTCTTTCTATACAACCCTTTTCCTTGCTCAGTCCCCTGAATTATTCTTCATTCTAAGGCCCAGTTCAGATCCTGTCTTTTCACTGAAGCCTTGTATGATTATTTCTATTAGAAGCAATCGTGTTTCTTTTTTTTTTTTTTGGATTCTGGTAGGTAGAATGGTGTGAAGTGAAAACATGAACTTTAGATTTCGAAATATGTGACTCTGAATCCTAGTTCCACCTTTTACCAGTTCTGAGATTAGGGACAAGTTAATTGACTTCTTGGAGTTTGTTTCCTCATTTGCAGAGTAAAGATAATGGCACCTGCTGCAAAGGGTTGTTTGAGGATTAGATGAGATGCAAACATAACGGTCCCCAGCACATCGTAGCCTCCTTCCCGGAACCTTTGAATATGTTACCGTAAGTGGCAAAAGGGACTTTGCAGATGTGATTAAAGATTATGAGATGGGGAGATTATCCTGAATTATCCAGGTGGGCCCTAAGTATAATCACAGGCCCTTATAAAGGAAAAAGAAAAGCAAGGGAGTCAGGGTCAGAGCGATACAGCGTGAGAAAGACTCTACTGGCCAGTCATTGCTGGCTTTGAAGATGGAAGGGGGCCACAAGCCAAGGTATGCAGGCTCGCTTTAGCAGCTGGAAGAGGCAAGGAAACAGATTCTCCCCTGGAGCCTCCAGAAGGAAAGTCACCCTGCCAACACCTTGATTTTAGTCCAGTGAAATACATTTTGGACTGCTGACCTCCAGGACTGTAAGATGATTAATTTGTGTTGTTTTAAGCCATCAAGTTTGTGTAATTTGTTACAGCATGAATAAACTCAAAAAACCCACTGCCATTGAGTCGATTCCAGCTCACAGTGACCCTAAAGGACAGAGTAGAACTGCTCCAGAGGGTTTACAAGGCTGTAATTTTTACAGAAGCAGACTGCCACATTTTTCTCCCATGAAGTGATTAGTGGGTTCGAACTGCCGACCTTTTGGCTTAGCAGCCAAGCACTTTAACTACTGCACCACCAAGGCTCCTCATGGTATCAATAGGATAGTAATATAGTACTCCCCAGCAATGTCCTTTCTTCCCTTAGTAATAACTCCCCCCCATCTCATGTTCTCAGTGTCCTCATGAAACGTTTCTCTTTATTAGCCAAACATTTATGAAACTGTATGTCAGGGGCTGCATAGGCTGTTGGAAGAATGAGGATACGTAGATGAAAAATATATATATGTGGTTACAGTTTGCCATACGGAAAAAAGAGACTGGAAGGAGTATGCCAAAATGTTAAACAATGATTACGTCTAGATTATGGGTGGAATATGAGTGAGAGCTAGTCTCTTTTTTATACTATACTTTTATTTTCAAAAATAAAAAAAATTAAAAATCACTACATTGTGACATCATAGATAGAGGTATGGTCAGTGTACTGTGGGAGCACAAGGAGGGAACCTTTCATTTTCCTGTAGGGGCTCCTTGAATATTTCTGAGAGAACAGGCCATTTGAGTCCAAAGAACTTGCTAACGGCAGGAGAAGGAAAGGATTTCACAGGTAGAGGAGCAACTGTGCAGAGGCAGGAACGAAAGACCTTGTCCTGAGGGTAAGCATGGAACCATCCTTCCATCTGAATGACTCCTTGCTTCAGTGGATCAAACCCAAAGAATGAGCCTCTAGGCATTAAGGAATCTGGCCAGAGAGCTCTTATGGGGGTAGAGGGATTGAGACATTTTGGCAACCCTGAATCATATCAAGTAGTTGTGGAGTTGGTGTCTGGGAAGAAGTGCTTGTGAAGCCTTTGTTGTTTAAGGCTCAACCTTTTATGCTTTTCGCTCCTAGTGTTTCTTGCAGTAATGAGGTGGAAGGGCCCTGATCCCCACACAAGCCACCTGCATTTTGCAGGGGGATTTGTTTCCTTTGTTGAGGAATGGGTGTGTTGCTCTTTTTTATTTTTTTAACTCTTTTCACTGGTGGAAACCCTGGTGGCATAGTGGTTAAGTACTATGGCTACTAACCAAAAGGTTGGTGGGAGACATAGAAGGCCAAGTAGAGCTATGTGAGGGAAAAAACCAAATATGGGGTGGTAAGAGCTCTTGTAATTCCCTCTGTTTTCTTAAAGTATGTGTTCCTTTCTCCCATCTTCCCTCCACACCCTAATATTTTAGGGCCAAGTCCCGATCATTGTGCACAAAGAGACTTGTTTCCTAGCTCCCTCTATAGTTTGTTTCCACCCACCAAGACAATGGGCCTATTTTTTTCTAAAGTCAAAGGCCCTTGTGTTTAGCCTCAGTAGTTCCACTCTGTACTGGTGCCAAAGCTTGCGCCTTCCTGTTCTATTCCTTCCAGGTCATCTTGGGATCCTCAGGCTTGTGGGGTGGGGTAGGGGTCCAGGGAAAGGAGTGGAAAGATTTCAAGAGTTTCTCAGTTGTGCTTGGATGAGTCTTCTAGCCCTGTTGGCAGAAGCAGCAGAATTGTAGGCCAAGGGACCCAGGTTCTGGTCTGGGTGATGAACTCTGACTTTGAATGAGTCGATGTGCTTCTTTAGGTCTAACTTTGCCTTCTGCAAAAGGAGGAGATTTGACTAGGGGAACTCGAGCCCTACAGCTTGACTCCTCTGGCCTTGCTTTTTCTTTCCTCTTCCTCATTGAAATCTGGTTCATCCCTTCAGGGCCCAAGGATCCATACCATCAGATAAAATCAATTTGGCTAATGTCCATATGCAAGAGCATTGTCTCTCAGGCATCATGTACCTTTTGAGGACAATACTCTCAGTTGACGGGCCTTTTAGGCTAGTATGGAGTGGGTGGATATTCTCATCTTACTTGGGGGGTCTTTTTAGTAGCAGGAGAAGGAGGCTCCTGCCAGACTGTGAAAGTCTTGACTACCGGCCTAAGGAGTTTGGACACTGGTGAGCAAGGAACCATTGAAGCCTTTTAAGCAGGAAGTAGCCTGGTCAGATCTGTTTTAGGACACACACTCTGGCAGCCGGTCTGTTCGGAGAACTGTGTCTGTGGATAATCCAGATGAGAGACTGAGATCTGAACAGTAGTAGGAGAAACCAAAAAAACAAAAACCCAAACCCATAGCTTTAGAGTCGATTCTGACTCATAGCAGTCTTATAGGACAGAAGAGAACTCCCCCATAGTATTTCCAGAGAGTAGCTGGTACTTTTGAATTGCTGACCTTTGGGCTGGCAGCCGAGGTCCTAACCACTAAGCCACCAGGGCTCCAGGGCATGGGGAACAGGGAACAAGTGGGAGCCATTGAAGAAGAGATGGCAGGTCCGGTGAGTGCCTGGAGGAGAGGGGTGGCTCTGAAGGTGACTTGAAGATGACTTAGATCTGTGTCTAGTTTGGGCTCTTGAGTGGATCAGATGCCATTATCCTTGAGATAAGGCATGGATAAGGGATAGGCTGGATAGGGACTGAGATGCTAAACTCAATTTTGGATCTGTCTAGATAAGGTGCCTATGGACCATTCAGATGGGCATAATGGATGGGCCATGGGAGGCACACAGATGAAGCTCTAGAGCAAAGCTGGGGCTAGAGCGAGGGAGTGGTTGAGGCCGGGATGGAGAGCAGTGAGCAAGGGAGCCCAAAGAGTCTCTGCTTCTGTCAGTGCTTCAGTGCTGTGTGGCTGGTCTTCTCCAACTCGTGGTACATGGCTGTGCTTTACTCTGTTGATCAGAGTGATTTTTCAGAGTTTTATCCAGATAGATATTCTTAGCCTGGGGGTCACATATTAACTGCCCATTAACTTTTAGAAAATGGGGGCTGTGAATCGATCAGGGAGAAGAAGAAAGGGGAGGAGAAGTGTCGAAAGGAAGAACTTTTGGAGAAATAACAGGAAGGGCAGGCATATCAAAACGTATACCATAAAACAATTTAACATTCATTGTAAACCATAAAAGTGCTATGTAAACATAAAGTTCTGTTGAGAACATGTCCACAGGTCAGAAGAGGAGATGAGGCTAAGAGGGCAAAGAGGAAGAATAACCCAGAAGGATTAAGCTAAAAGTTAAGCTACTAGGTCTAGAAATCTCTTTGGAAGGTATGCTGTAGCTTAGAAATCACTTGGCCTGTTCAGTCTCTTGGGAGTAATGAGTTCCTTATATACATTATTGCTACATTAAATATTAGTACAATTACTGGCTGTTATGGATTGAATTGCATCCCCCAAAAATGTATACCAATTTGGCTAGGCCATGATTTCCATTGTATTGTGTGATTATCCACCATTTGGTCATCTGATGTGATTTTCCTGTGTTATAAATCCTGCCTCTGTGATGTTAATGAGGTAGGATTAGAGGCAGTTATGTTAATGAGGCAAGACTCAATCGACCAAAGTAAGTTGTATCTCGAGTCAATAACTTTTGAGATATGAAGGAGAGAAGCCAACAGAGAGACAGGAGGACCTTATACCACCAAAAAAGTAGTGCCAGGAGCAGAGCAAGTCCTTTGGAAATGGGGTCCCTGTGCAGAGAATCTCCTAGACCAAGGGAAGGTTGGTGACAAGGACTTTCCTCCAGAGTTGATAAAGAGAGGAGGCCTTCCCCTAGAGTTGGTGCCCTGAATTTGTACTTCTCGCCTACTAGAATGTGACAGAATAAACTTCTGTTTGTTAAAGCCATCCACTTGTGGTACTTCTGTTATAGCAGCACTAGACAACTAAGACACTAGCTGTCAATTTTTGTGTGCCAATTACATGCCAGGCAGTGCACTGAGCACTTTAACTAGATTATCTCATTTGATCCTCACAACAGTGTGCAAGGTGGAACAGCTCTGTGTTTAAGTGGGTTGACGATGCCCTCTCTGGTGTCCTTGGGAGAGTCTTGGAGTCAGGAGCCTATCTTGAGATGCTTCATGTTTTGGTATTGACATGGCTTCCCTTCCTGTTCTCCCATCTCCTCCACAACCTAGCCCTGAGTTTCCCGAGAAGGCTATCATACTTTAGATAACTTACCTGGCAGTTTCCTGCCTGTGATTCTCTGAAACAAATAGGAGGAAATCCTTTTCATAGCCATCGGTAATCTGTTTCATGATTTCCCTTCCCCAATAGAACCCGACAGAACACACACCACACAGAGAGACATATGTGCACGCTCTAGCTCCCAACACTCAGAACACACAGCACACAGAGAGAACACGTGCATGTTCTAGCTCCTAGCACTCAGGGCAGTGCATGGAGAGACATATGTGCACGCTCTAGCTCCCAGCACCGAGAACATAAAGCACACAGAGAGACATATGTGCGCGCTCTAGCTCCCGGTGTTCAGAGCACACAGTGAACAGAGAGACAGATGTGTGCATCCATGTACGGGAAGGGCGGGGTGGGCGGGGTTATAACACACACCATGAGAACCTATGTGGTGTCCTTAATGTCCTATACCTCACTGCCACCTAAGGATTTGGGGTGGATGCTGTGGATGTGCATGAGTGTGTGGGTGTGTGCTTGTGGGGCAGAGTGTGGGGTTAGTGAGTGGTGGTTGAGTGTTGAGAGGAAGTGATTCAGGAGCTGGGTTGCTCTCTTTATGCCTCAGTTTTTTTGCCAAGGTACTGCTAACTCAATGAGATGCATTGACACAGTGGCTGCAACAATGGGCTCAAGCATAGCAACTATTGTGAGGATGGTGCAGGACCAGCCAGTATTTCATTCTGTTGTATGAAGGGTTGCTGCAAGTCAGAACTGACTCAGCGGCACTTAACAGCAACAACCAGTAACTTGTGTCGTCGGAACCCAAAAAAAACCCACTGCTGTCGAGTCCATACCGACTCATAGTGACCCTATAGGACAAAGCAGAACTGCCCCGTAGAGTTTCCAAGGAGCGCCTAGCAGATTCGAACTGCCGACCTTTTGGTTAGCAGCTATAGCACTTAACCGCTACAACCACCAGGACCCCCTATGTTGTCAGAGGGCTGAATAAATGTTAAACATTTCCTTAATCCAGACTGAAATCCACCTGTGTGTTTGACTCTTGGAAGGGTGTGTAATATGGGAGAGGTCTGGGGAGGCAGAGGATGAAACACCCAGACCTTCCTGAACAGTCCTTCTGAGGTCAGTTTACAGAAAGTAGGCATTGATTGTTTAGCCGTCACTATCTTAGGTTTTATGAGTAGGACCCAGAGGACTTGAGAGCTTCTACGGCAGAGGTATCATCCTGTTGTGCAAAGATCAGAGACAAGTTGTCAAGCAGGAAACTGGTCAGATTAGTGACTTATTTCTGGCCGGTATTTAGGCATTCCACCTTTAAAAACAATTCAGTTTCCCTAGTATTTGTCAAGTACCTACCAAATGCCAGGTGCTGCGTTTTCAAAGATGAATGAAACACAGTTACTCCTCGGAGCCAATAACTTATCTTTTCTCGAACAAAGGATTCTGGGCCCAATTCTCTCAGCACCCAAATTTGTCCCATTAGTAAACCTTTGGGAACTCTCAGAACCAGACGGGTAAGGTCAGGTTGGAAGGCACTCAGAAGACGACTGGGGAAGAGCTGCCTCCTCAAAGCAGAGTTGACCTTAATGGCATGGATGGAGTCAAGCTTTCAGAACCCTCATCCGCTGATGTGGCATGACTCAAAGTGAGAAGAAACAGCTGCAAACATCCATTAATAATTGGAACGTGGAATATATGAAGTACGAATCTAAGACAACTGGAAATCATCAGAAAAAAGTGAAATGGAACACATAAAGATCGATGTCCTAGGCATTAACCCCAAACCCAGTGCCATCAAGTCGATTCCGACTCATAGCGACCCTAGGCATTAGTGAGCTGAAATGGACTGGTATTGTTTTAAAGTTCTGTGCTCCAGCTGGGATTGTAAGCAATGGGTAAGGGAGTATGAAACAGAACAGAGGCTGTCTTAGTTATCTAGTGCTGCTATAACAGAAATACCACAAGTGGATGGCTTTAACAAACAAATTTATTCTCTCACAGTTTAGGAGGCTAAAAGTCCAAATTCAGGGTACCAGCTCTAGGGGAAGTCTTTTTCACTCTACTGGCTCTGGGGAGAGGTCCTTGTCATCCATCTTCCCCAGTCAAGGAGCTTCTCAACACAGGGACCCTGAGTCCAAAGGACGTAGCTCTTGTTGTTGGCGGTATGAGGTCTCCATACTCATACGTCAATGAGTCCTGCCTCATTAACGTAACTGCACTTAGTCTCATCTCATTAACATCATAGAGATAGGATTATAGCACATAGGAAAATCGCACCAGATGACAAAACGGTGGACAGTCACACAACACTGGGAATCATGGCCTAGCCAAGTTGATGCATGTGTTTTTGGGGGCACAATTCAATCCATGACAGAGGCTGTTTCTATTGCTCTTGCATGTGCCCTTGGAGTTTGGCCCAGATGTTGTCCTTGGTGAAAAATGTTGATATATCTGAAAGGGTAGAACTCTCCTTGACAAAGGTCAGGCATAAGGCATAGGACTCACTCAGGGGGCAGAGGAACTTTCAGGATCTCAGAGTTAGAGTGATCTCTATGTAGGGCAAAGGAAGCAGCTGTGGGATGTGCTCAGACCTGCTTGAAGTTTAGCAAAGGAACCTAGAGGGCAGAAAGAGGTCCAGCGGTGAGATCCTGCCCAGCTTGCATCAGTGTTGCCTGAGGGTCGAGTGAGAGGGAGTGAAAAGTAAATCAGGCCAAACCTGTCCGGAGCAGCTTAAAGGGCCCAAGGAGCCAGACCTCTTGTCCAAGGATATTCAGACCCAGGCACACAGTATCCAGAGAGAATTCTCTGCTTAGGATTTAGTTATGGTTGGCTGGAAAAATTTCTTTCTTTTTTCTTTTGTGTTTTTTCAGTAGTTCCTACTGAAAAATTACAGTTAGTCGACTGAACTAAGTGAAAACTTTTCATTCTTACCTAGCCAGCCTAACTATGTGGTTGGAAGAGCACCCCTGGAAACTGGATGGTGGTAGCCGTGGCCATCTCATATACCTTTTTTTTTTTTAATTTTGTTGCTGTTGTTGAGAATATATACAACAAAACATACACCAACTCAACAATGTGTACATGCACAATTCAATGACATTGATTACATTCTTCAAGTTGTGCAACCATTCTCACCCTCCTTTTCTGAGTTGTTTCTCACCCATTAACATAAACTCACTGCCCCCTATGGTTCATATCTAACCTTTTGAGTTGCTGTTGTCACTCTGATCCCATATAGATAGTTTTTAAAAGAACATAATGTGCAAGGCAGACAATTTTTACTAGTGAAGCTGAACTATTCTTTGGTTTTAAGAAGACTTCAGGGAATACTTTCAGTTTAATTTTTAAAGATTATCTCAGGGTGATAGTTTTGGGGATTTATCCAGCCTCTATGGCTCCAGAAAGTTCTAGAGTCCATGAGAATTTGAAATTCTCGTCTGCATTTGCTTCCTTTGATCAGGATTCTTCTATAGAATCTTTGATCAAAATGTTTAGTATTGGTAGCTGGGCAGTATCCAGTTTTCTGGTCTCATGGCAAAGGAGGCAGTTGTTTATGGAGGGAATTAGCCACACATTCCATACCCTCCTCCTTTTCTGACTCTCCTTCTTCCTCTGTTGCTCCAGGTGAATAAAGGCCAGTTTTTGTGCCTTGGATGGCCATTTGCAAGCTTTTAAGACCCCAGACATTATGAGACAAACTAGGAGATAGAACAGAAGCACTAAACATGTTATTAGGCCAGTTAACTGGGATGTCCCAGGAAACCATCACCCTAAACCTCCAAACCAAGAAACCAAATCCCGTGAGGTGTTTCGGTGTATATAAGTGGCCTCAGCAGCTACTCTTCTTTTGTCATTGTTGTAAATGTATCTATCACACAACTTTTGCCAATTCAGCTTTTGACAGGTGTACAACTTATTTTCAGCAATCACAATAATCGGTTGTGCAACCCTACCCTTAATCAGTGCGATTTTTCCATCAGTGTTAGCCCCCATTTTCCCCCACTCCCTCCTGCCCCTGGTAACCACTAATAAACTTTGGTCTCTATACATTTGCCTTTTATTGTCTTTTAATATAAGTGAGGTCATACAATATTTGTGCTTTTAAGATTGACTCATTTCACTCAGCGTAATGTCTTCAAGCTCCATCCATACTGCAGCATGTATCAAGGCTTCATTTTGCGCCACTGGCGGAATAGCATTCCATTGTATGTATGTACTGCATTTTATTTATCCGTTCATCTGCTGATGAATATTTAGGTAGCTTCCACCTTTTGGCTACTGTGAACAGTGCTGTGATGAACATTGGTATACAATGATAAAGTCCTTTGGTGAACAAAAGTGTTTAATTTTTAGGATGTCTCATTTATTTATTTGCTCAGCAAATAAAACGAGAAGCTGGACTATATGAAGAAGAACAGGGCATCAGGATTGGAGGAAGACTCATTAACAACCTGCATTATGCAGATGACACAAGCTTGCTTGCTGAAAGTGAAGAGGACTTGAAGCACTTACTGATGAAGATCAAAGACCACAGCCTTCAGTATGGATTACACCTCAACATGAAGGAAACAAAAATCCTCACAACTGGACCAATGAGCAGTATCATGATAAATGGAGAAAAGATTGAAGTTGTCAAGGATTTCATTTGACTTGGATCCACAATCAACAGCCACGGAAGCAGCAATCGAGAAATCAAAAGACGCATTGCATTGGGTAAATCTGCTGCAAAGGACCTCTTCAAAGTGTTGAAGAGCAAAGATGTCACCCTGAAGACTAAGGTGCGCCTGACCCAAGCCATGGTGTTCTCAATTGCATCATATGTGTGTGAAAGCTGGACAATGAATAAGGAAGACCGAAGAAGAGTTGACGCCTTTGAATTGTGGTGCTGGCGAAGAATATTGAATATACCATGGACTGCCAAAAGAATGAACAAATCTGTCTTGGAAGAAGCGGGGCCAGAATGCTCCTTAGAGGCAAGGATGGCGAGACTGTGTCTTACATACTTTGGACATGTTGTCAGGAAGGATCAGTCCCTGGAGAAGGACATCATGCTTGGCAGAGTACAGGGTCAGCGGAAAAGAGGAAGACCCTCAATGAGGTGGATTGACGCAGTGGCTGCAACAATGAGCTCAAGCATAACAATGATTGTGAGGATGGCGCAGGACCGGGCAGTGTTTTGTTCTGTTGTGGGTAGGGTAGCTATGAGTCGGAACCGACTCAATGGCACCTAACAACAACAACGTTTATTTATTTGGTCTTTTGCTGTTTATGCTTTTGTTATTGTATTAGATAACCCATTGATAAAAGCTAGGCCCATTGGGTTATTGTTTTTATCCCCACTAGCAGGAAAGGATCATATCTAATTTAGTTATGATTATCTGTAGTGTGTAGCACAGGACCCTGCAAATGCTGAATGAATGATGTGGCTGAACTGTACCACTAACTTAGGTTCTGGATTTTAGAAATACTTCAGAGGAAGGAAAAGAGTTTTGTCTACTTCTGCTGGAATGGGTTAAACACGAGGCACACATTAAAAATGATGCTGACCTTTCAGCTTCTGAACACTTTTCATGTGAACCGTTCTCCTTTTTCCAAGACTTCAGTCACGTAGGACCTACATGCCACCCTTAGCCCTCCACTGTAGTACCTGACCCAGCCCACCCTGTTCCTCACTTTAGGCCTAAATTTTCCTTGGTTGTGAGTCCTCTTACCAGCCCCACCCCATCAAAGCTCCCGACTCAGTGTCATAGGTCAGAGTTAGGTTGTGGGGGATAAGCAGTCGGATTGTACAAATGATTCTAGTATGATGCATGTATAGTTGAAAGCCCCCTTCAGGTACCAGGTGCCAGCGAGTTGATTCCGACTTACGGCGACTCTATGTGTGTCAGAGGACAGCTGTGTTCCACAGGGTTTTCAGTGGCTGATTTTTTTGGAAGTAGATCACCAGGCCTTAGTTCTGAGGCACCTCTGGGTGGACTCGAACCACTAACCATTTGGTTAACAGCTAAGCGTGTTAACTGTTTACACCACCCAGGGGTGCCAAAAGCTCCCTACCCTTCCCAGAGTCATTTGCTAAATGAATTGGGTGAAATATCAAGCAGTTTCATAAAGTGAGGTGAAAGATTTAGGCAGAAAGGGGGTGATATCTCTGAGTAATTGCCCAGTGGGCAGGCGGGATGTCCTTCCTGAGTCAGTGCTAGGATCAACACTCCTGTGCATTTATGCTCTTACAGGTTCTTCCCTTTTCCGTTTTTGAAACTACAGCTTTTCTAAAAACTCTTAAAACAACAATAACAAACAAGCAATCCCAGAGAAGTAGAGAAAGGGGCAACCATTTCCATGTCTCCATTGGATTTTTTATGTGGGCAACTACTTATAGTTTTGAAAGGCTTATTTTAGAAGAATATAGACCATTTTAAAGATGACAAGAAAATAGGTAATTTTAGATTGTATGGCCCTAAGTGGAGAAAAGACCTGGTAGGAGGGCAGACTTTAAAGAAGGTGTTAGCGGTACCCTGTGTGAAAAGATATTGATAAGTCAAGTCTGCAGTGAAGCAGGTCTGACTTAAAATACTTAGCATTCTAGCATGTCTTCCCTCCTAGACCTCCTGTGAAGAAGGAGGGAGAATACAAGTGAAGTGCCATGATTATAATATAAAACTACAAACTGCCTGCATCTATTTCTTTTTATTTTTTAATTTATTTTAATTGTACTTTAGATGAAACCCTGGTGGCGGTCGTGGTTTAGTGCTGTGGCTGCTCACCAGAAGGTTGGCAATTTGAATCCACCAGGCGCTCCTTGGAAACTCTATAGGGCAGTTCTACTTTGTCCTATAAGGTTGCTGTAAGTTGGAATCGACTCAATGGCAGTGGGTTTGGTTTACAGAGAAAAGTAGCTTTAAGCGATTAATACACATATTGTTTTGTGACATTGGCTGCCAACCCCACGACATGTCATCACCCTCCCGTTCTCCACCTTAGGCTCCCCATTACCAGCTTTCCTGTTCCCTCCTGCCTTCTTGTCTTGCCCCTGGGCTAGTGTGCCCATTTAGCCTTATTTTGTTTTTGGTTCTGTCCCATCTTTGGCTGAAGGGTGAACCTCAGGAATGACTTCAGAGCTGAGTTAAAAGGGAGTCTAGGAGCCATACTCTCAGAGTTTCTCCAGCCTCTGTCAGACCAGTAAGTCTGGTCCTTTATTGTGAGTTAGAATTTTGTGCTACATTTTTCTCCAGCTCTGTCCAGGACCCTCTATTGTGGTCCCTGTCAGAGCGGTGAACGGTAGTAGCCGGGCACCATCTAGTTGTACTGGACTCAGTCTGGTGGAGGCTGTGGTAGTTGTGGTCCATCAGTCCTTCGGACGAATCTTTCCCTTGTGTCTTTGGTTTTCTTCCTTCTCCCTTGCTCCGGATGGTGCCTGCATCTATTTCTATATTTTAATACTTAAATATAGTTAAGTCTTTCTCATATTAAATAATTCCTTTTTTCAACCCTACTTTTCTTGTCGGCTTCCATCTTATCACCTCTTCCTTTTTATAGTCATATTTTTAAAAAGAGTTGTTTATACTCACTGTCTCCATTTCCTTATCTCCCACTCACTCCTCAGCATCCTGGAGTTGATTTTTTTTCCCATTATGCAAATGAAACTGCTCTTAACAAGGTCAACAAAGGTGAAGTTGTCCAAAAATACAATAACCTTTTTTGTCCTTGTTTTACCTGCTCCTTTGACTGCTTCTTCGCTCTTGAACTGCTGCGGTGGCCCTGACTGTGTTGGTTTCTCTCCCACCTCTCTGCTCGTTCCTTTTCAGTTTTCTTTGCCACCTCCTTGCATCTGTCTAGTTGTTCAATGTCAGTGGTCTTTAGGGTTCCATCCTATGTCCTCTTCTCTTTCTACCCTGTATACACCCTAGGCCCCCTGTGACTTCAGTATAATCGATATGTAATGGCCCATCTTTCTTGAGTACCAACACTGTGTATTTCAACAGTCCACTGGAAATCTGATTTTGAGTATGCAGCATACTTCAAACTGAACTTGTTGTCTTACCATCAAACCTCATTGTTTTTCAATATATTTTATTTCAGTTACTGGTAGCCTGCAATATCCCATGTCAGAAATCTGGCCACCATCCTTGACTCATCCCTTCGTCGCTTCCTCATCTAGTCAGTCACTCAGCCTTGACAGTCAAAACAAAAAACCCATTGCTGTCGAGTCAAATATGACTCATGGCAACCCAATAGGACAGAGAAGAACTGCCCCCTAGGGTTTCCAAGGAGTGGCTGGTGGATTCAAACTGCTGACCTTTTGGTTAGCAGCCATAGCTCGCCGTAGCTCTTAACCACTGAGCCACCAGGGCTCCAGTCGTGACAGTACTACCTCCTAAATATCTCTCAACCCTCTCCACTCCTCTGTGCAACTCCTCATGCACTGCTAATTCAAGCCACTATCATTCCTTCTGTAGATCAGTTTCTCTCTGACACCCTTCCTGGCCTCCAGTCTAATTCCATGCCCCCTCTTATCAAGTGTCCAAAATGCAGCTGGACGGGTCTTATAAAACAAAATTCTGACCCTGTCTTTTTACATTTTAAATGGTCCTCTGTTACCCTCAGGATACACTTTGATTTTCTCAGTATGGTTCCCACATTTTTGTCATGTTACAAAGTTTTAAAAGCCTCAGGCTTCTTCGCCATCCTTACCTGTGCCAATCCCACCCCTCACCTCTACCCCTGTTTTTGCACTCTCTGTATCAGCTCTACTCGACTACTTTAATGTCTTTTTTAAGAAATTTTTTATTATGCTTTATGAAAGTTTACAAATCAAGTCAATCTCTCATACAAAAATTTATATACACCTTGCCATATACTCCTAGTTGCTCTCCCCCTAGTGAGACAGCACTCTCCTTCTCTCCACCTTCTATTTCCGTGTCCATTCAGCCAGCTCCTGTCCGCCTCTGCCTTCTCATCTCCCTTCCAGATAGGAGCTGCCCGCATAGTCTCATGTGTCTACTTGATCTAAGAAGCTCACTCCTCACCAGTGTCATTTTCTATCCCATAGTCCAGTCCAATCCCTGTCTGAAGAGTTGGCTTTGGGGATGGTTCCTGTCTTGGGCTAACAGAAGGTCTGGGGACCATGACCTCCGGGGTCCTTCTAGTCTCAGTCAGACCACTAAGTCTGGTCTTTTTACAAGAATTTGAGGTCTGCATCCACTGCTCTCCTGCTCCATCAGGAATTCTCTGCTGTGTTCCCTGTCAGGGCAGTTATCGGTTGTAGCCAGGCACCATCTAGTTCTTCTGGTCTCAGGCTGATGTAGTCTCTGATTTATGTGGCCCTTTCTGTCTCTTGGGCTCATAAATACCTTGTGTTTTTGGTGTTCTTCATTCTTCTTTGTGCCAGGTGAGTTGAGACCAATTGATGCATCTTAGATGGCCGCTTGCTAGCATTTAAGACACCAGATGCTACTCTCCAAAGTGGGACGTAGAATATTTTATTAATACATTTTATTATGCCAATTGACCTAGCTGTCCCCTGAAACCATGGTCCCCAAACCCTGTAATTTTCCTTTTTTGTGGTGTCTTTACCTGGTTTTGGTATCAGGGATATGCTGGCTTCATAGAACAAGTTTGGGAGTATTCCATCTTATTCTATGCTCTGAAATACCTTTAGTAGTAGTGGTGTTAATTCTTCTCTGAAAGTTTGGTAGAACTCCCCGGTGAAGCCATCTGGGCCAGGGCTTCTTTTTGTTGTGAGTTTTTTGATTACCTTTTCAATCTCTTCTTTCTTATGGGTCTATTTAGTTTTTCTACCTCTGTTTGTGTTAGTTTAGGTAGGTAGTGTGTTTCTAAGAAGTCATCCATTTCTTCTAGGTTTTCAAATTTTAGAGTACAATTTTTCATAGTATTCTGATATGATTCTTTTAATTTCAGTTGGGTCTGTTCTGATATAGCCCATCTGATTTCTTATTTGGGTTATTTGCTTCCTCTCCTGTTCTTCTGTTGTCAGTTTGGCCAATGGTTTATCAATTTTGTTAATTTATTCAAAGAACCAGCTTTTGGTCTATTTAACTCTTCCAATTGTTTTTCTGTTCTCTATTTCATTTAATTCTGCTCTAATTTTTATTATTTGTTTTCTTCTGGTCCCTGAGGATTTCTTTAGTTGCTCTCTTTCTATTTGTTCAAGTTGTAGGGATAATTCCTTGATTTTGGCCCTTTCATCTTTTTGTACATGTGCATTTATTGATATAAATTGACCTCTGAGCACTGCTTTCACTGTGTCCCAAAGGTTCTGATAGAAGTGTTTCCATTCTCATTGGATTCTATGAATGTCTTTATTCCACCCTTAATGTCTTCTATAACTCAGTCGTTTTTGAGCAGGGTGTTGTTCAGTTTCCAAGGGTTTGATTTCTTTTCCCTGCTTTTTCTGTCATTGATTTCTACTTTTATGGCCTTATGGTCAGAGAAGATGCTTTGTGATATTTTAATGTTTTGGATTCTGCTAAGGCTTGCTTTTTGACCTAACATGTGGTCTATTCTAGAGAATGTTCCATGTGCATTAGAAAAGAAAGTATACTTGGCTGCCGTTGGATGGAGCGTTCTGTATACGTCTATAAGGTCAAGTTGGTTGATTGTGGCATTTAGATCTCCCATGTTTTTATTGAGCTTCTTTCTGGATGTTCTGTCCTTCACCGAAAGTGGTGTGTTGAAGTCTTCTACCATTATTGTGGAGCTGTCTATCTCACTTTTCAATGCTGTTAGAGTTTGTTTTATGTATCTTGCAGCCCTGTCATTGGGTGCATAAATATTTAATATGGTTATATCCTCACGGTATATTGTCTCTTTAATCATTATATAGTGTCTTTCCTTATCTTTTGTGGTGGATTTAACTTTAAAGTCTATTTTGTCAGAAATGAATATTGCCACTCCTGCTCTTTTTTGATTGTTGTTTGCTTTTTTTTTTTTCCCCATCCTTTGAGTTTGTTTGTGTCTTTAAGTCTAAGATGTGTCTTGTAGGCAGCATATAGATGGATCATGTTTTTTAATCCATTCTGCCACTCTCTGTCTCTTTATTGGTGCATTTACATTCAGCATAATTATGCATAGGTATGAGTTTAGTGCTGTCATTTTGATGTCTTTTTTTGTGTTGTTGACAGTTTCTTCTTCCCACTTAATTTTTTTTGCTGAGTAGTTTATATATTGTTTTTTCCCCTTATTTGTTGTTGTTGATTTTGTTTCTGCTGAGTCTTTATTTTTTTCTTGTATTTTATTTTGATGAGTAGGATAGTTAGTCTCCTTTGTGGTTACCTTAACATTTACCCCTATTTTTCTAAGTTTAAACCTAACTTTTATTTCTTTATATTGCCTTGAATTCCTCTCCATATGAAAGATCTATGTCTACATTTTTTAGTCCCTCTTTATTGTTTTAATGTTGTTGTCTTTTACATAATGACATCTCTGTTTCCCTGCTTTGAGTACTTTTTTAATCTTGATTTATTTTTGTGATTTCACTATATGGGTTGACTCCTGGTTTCTCTGTCCTGTGTTCTAGTCTTGGGTTGATACCTGATATTATTGATTTTCTAACCAGAGAACTCTCTTTAGTATTTCTTGTAGTTTTGGTTTGGTTTTTTGCAAATTCCCTAAACTCCTGTTTATCTGGAAATGTCCTAATTTTGCCTTCATATTTGAGAGACAGTTTTGCTGGATATATGATTCTTGGCTGGCAATTTTTCTCCTTCAATGCTTTACATAAGTCATCCCATTACCTTCTTGCCTGCATGAATTCTGCAGAGTAGTCTGAGCTTATTCTTATTGACTCTCCTTTGCAGGTGACTTTTTGTTTATCCCAAGCCACTCTTAAAATTCTCTCTTTATCTTTGGTTTTGGCAAGTTTGATTATAATATGTCTTGGTGACTTTCTTTTCAGATCTACCTTATGTGGAGTTCAGTGAGCATCTTGGACAGATTTCTTCTCATCTTTCACAATATCAGGGAAGTTTTCTGCCAACAAATCTTCAACAATTCTGTCTGTATTTTTTGTTATCCCTCCCTGTTCTGGTACTCCAATCACTCATAAGTTATTTCTCTTGATAGAGTCCCACATGTTTATTAGGGTTTCTTCATTTTTTTAAATTCTTTTACCTGATTTTTCTTCAAATATTTTGGTGCCAAGCGTTTTATCTTCATTCTCACTAATTCTTCCTTCCATTTCCTCGGTTCTGCTCCTCTATTTTCTATTGAGTCATCTAATTCTATAATTTTATTGTTAATCTTCTTAATTTCTGATTACTGTCTCTCTATGATTCTTGCAGCCTATTAAATTTTTCATTATGTTCTTGAATGACCTTTTTAATTTCTTCAACTGCTTTATCTCTGTGTTCCTTGGCTTGTTCTGCATTTTGCCTGATCTCGTTCCTGATGTATTGAAGAGTTTTGTATATTAATCTTTTGTATTCTACACTGGTAATTCCAGGAATACACCTTCATCCAGAAGATTCCTTGATTCTTTGTTTTGGGAGCTTGTTGGAGCAATCATGGCCTGCTTCTTTAAATGATTTGGTATTGACTATTGTCTCCAAGCCATCTATAAGTTATTGTATTAATTTATTTTATGTTTGCTTACTGTATCCTAGCTTCTTGCTTTGTTTTGTTTTGTTACACCAAAATAGGCTGCCTGAGTGAGCTAGCTTGATTATTCTGCCTTTGAAGCTCTAATGTCCTGTCACCAGGTGGCTAGAGCTGTCTCCAGGTATAGGATCCTAGGAGTCCATTCACTTTTCTTGTATAGATTCAGATCAGGTGTCCAGGTAGTTGGTCATCAAGTGTGTGGTAAAGGCTCTGTCCTACAGCCTTAGAAGGGCAGGGGTGATTGCTGTAGGCACAGGTATCTGGTTGCCGCAGGGGGTCATGCTGTGAACAAGGCAGGTGGCTGACAACTGTCCCTGGAGTGTCTGTGAGGAAAACAAATCCCTGTTCCCTACAGCGCACAGGTGGGTAGGTTCAGCAGCCAGACCATGGGCACCCAATGCTTTTGATTGTAAGGACTGGGAGGTACCACTTTCCCTTGGACCCCTGGTGTGGGTGGTTAGGTGACATGGGTGGAGACACCAGTCCTTAGGCCCCTGATATGGGTAGGTAGGGACCCTGTTTAATAGGCAAAATGGTGTCAAATATCAAATACTCACCTCTGCACAGCACAGCTGAAACAGTTGCAGTCTGCCAACAAGGGCCTATTCTCCTGAAATGGGCCCACACAGGTCCATGCAGGAGTGAAAAGTATTCAAACTCTGTGGACCATTTTTGCCTGGACAGGAGCTGCTTCTGTCCTGAGCTCCCCAGCTTAGTGGAACTGGCAGATTATCTTTTCACCCAATTGTTAATTTATTCCTTCTCTGAGGCCAGGAGAATGGCTCAGAGTGCACAGCAGGACCTATCTCAGGCCCAGGAAAATCGACAGACACTAAAGCCAGCTTGGGGGCCATGGGCACGGTACAATAAATACAAGTACTTACTTTTTGCTGAGAGCACCACCCTTCTCTGGTTCTGGAGGTGTGAGTAGGCTGTGTGGCTCACTGTCTTTCCATGAGGAAACTGCCTCCGGAACACTATCACCAGCCCTGCTGCTATCATTCCAGGAGATTGTGCCTGAGGGTTCCTGCCAAGTCAGGTCTTGCAACTCCTTGCCACCGTCTCTCCCTCCCCCTGTCGCTCAGTCCATTTTCTAACTTTGCCTTTGATAATGAGAACTCCTAGCTTGTCATATATATTATCATTTCACTTGTTTTTTCGGGTCTTTGTTGTAAGATGGATCACCGGAAGCATCTGAAACTCTGCCATCGTGGCCCCACCTTTTTGTTTTCTTTATATTAAGGTGTAATCCATAGGGAAGGCTGTGGCCTTTGATCTTCATTAGTAAGTGCCTCAAGTCCTCTTCACTTTCGGCAAGCAAGGTTGTGTCATGTGCATAATGCAGGTTGTTAATGAGTCTTCCTCCAATCCTGACGCCTCTTTCTTCTTCATGTAGTCCAGCTTCTCAGATTATTTGCTCAGTATACAGATTGAATAGGTATGACACACACCTTTCCTAACTTTAAACCACTCAGTATCCCCTTGTTCTGTCCGAACAACTGCCTCTTGATCTATGTACAGCTTCCTCATGAGCACAAATGTGTTTGTCAGTTTGTCATACTGTGGGGACTTGTGTGTTGCTGTGATTCTGGAAACTATGCCACCAGTATTCAGACATGAGCAGAGTCACCCATGGAGTACAGATTTCAGCTGAGCTTCCAGACTAAGACAGACTAGGAAGAAGGGCCTGGTAGTCTACTTCTGAAAAGAATTAGCCAGTGAAAACCTTATGAATAGCAGTGGAACATTGGCTGATATCGTGCCAGAAGATGAGCACCCCAGGTTGGAAGACACTCCAAAGATGACTGGGGAAGAGCTGCCTCCTCAAAGTAGGGTCGACCTTGATGACATGGATGGACTAAAGCTTTCGAGACCTTCATTTGCTGATGTGGCACGACTCAAAATGAGAAGAAACAGCTGCAAACTTCCATTAATAGTCAGAACCTGGAATGTGTGAAGTATGAATCTAGGAAAATTAGAAATCATCAAAAATGAAATGGAATGCATAAACATCGATATCCTAGGCATTAGTAAGCTGAAATGGGCTGGCATTGGCCATTTTGAATCAGACAGTCATATAGTCTACTATGCCAGAAACGACAGTTTGAAAAGGAATTGTGTTGCATTCATCATCAAAAAGAACATTTCAAGATCTATCCTTAAGTATAACGCTGTCAGTGATAGGATAATATCCATACACCTACGAGGAAGACCAGTTAATATGACTATTTTTCAGATTTATGCACCAAACACTAAGGCTAAAGATGAAGAAATTGAAGATTTTTATCAGTTTCTGCAGTCTGAAATTGATAGAACATGTAATCAGGATGCGTTGGTAATTACTGGTGATTGGAATGCATAAGTTGGAAACAAAGAAGGTTTAGTAGTTGGAAAATATGGCCTTGGTGATAGAAACAATGACGAAGACTGAATGATAGAATTTTGCAAAGCCAACAACTTCTTCATTGGAAATCAAATCGACTACATTCATGGGAAGAGACGACGGAAAAGCTCAATATCATCAGTCAGAACAAGGCCAGGGGCCAACCATGGAACAGGCCATCAATTGCTCATATGCAATTTCGAGCTGAAACAGAAGAAAATCAGAGTAAATCCACGAAAGCCAAAATACGACCTTGAGTATATCCCACCTGAATTTAGAGACCATCTCGAGAATAGATTTGACACATTGAACACAAATGACCAAAGACAAGACGATTTGTGGAATGACATCAAGGACATCATACATGCAGAAAGCAAGAGGTCATTGAAAAGACAGGAAAGAAGAAAAGACCAAGATAGATGTCAGAGGAGACTCTGAAACTTGCTCTCGAACGTCGAGCAGCTAAAGCAAAAGGAACGATCAAGTAAAAGGACTGAAGATTTCAAAGGGAGGCTCGAGAAGATGAAGTAAAGTATTATAATGACATGCGTGAAGAGCTGGAAATAGAAAACCAAGAGGGGAGAACACGCTCAACGTTTCTCAAGCTGAAAGAACTGAAGAAAAATTCAAGCTTCGAGTTGCAATACTGAAGGATCCTATGGGGAAAATATTAAACGACGCCAAAAAAAAAAAAAAAACTAAACCCACTGCTGTCGAGTCGATTCCGACTCATAGCGACCCTATAGGACAGAGTAGAACTGCCCCATAGAGTTTCCAAACAGCACCTGGCAGATTCAAACTGACGAGCTTTTTGGTTAGCAGCCGTGGCACTTAAGCACTATGCCACCAGGGTTTCCATTAAACGATGAAGGAAACATCAAAAGAAGATGGGAGGAATACACAGTCATTATAACAAAAAGAATTAGTCGATGTTCAACTATTTGAAGAGGTAGCATAAAACCGATGGAACTGAAGGAAGAAGTCCAAGCTGCACTGACATTGTTGGCGAAAAACAAGGCTTCAGAAATTGACGGAATATCAATTGAGATGTTTCAACAAACGGATGCAGAGCTGAATGTGCTCACTCGTCTATGCCAAGAAATATGGAAGACAGCTTCCTGGCCAACTGACTGGAGGAGATCCATATTTATGCCAATTCCCAAGAATGGTGATCCAACCAAATGTGGAAATTATAGATCAATATCATTAATATCACACACATTCAAAAGCAGCTGCAGCAGTATATATATATTGACAGGGAACTGCCAGAAATTCAGGCCGATTCAGAAGAGGATGTGGAACCAGGGATATCATTGCTGATGTCAGATGGATCCTGGCTGAAAGCAGAGAATACCAGAAGGATGTTTACCTGTGTTTTATTGACTATGCAAAGGCATTCGACTGTGTAGATCATAACAAATTATGGATAACATTGCAAAGAATGGGAATTTCCAAACACTTAATTGTGCTCCTGTGGAACCTATACATAGATCAAGAGGCAGTTGTTCAGAAAGAACAAGGGGATACTGATACCTTGAGTATATGCCGCCTGAATTTAGAGACCATCTGAAAAATAGATTTGACACATTGAACACTAATGGCTGAAAACCAGATGAGTTGTGGGATGACATCAAGGACATCATACATGAAGAAAGCAAAAGGCCTTTAAAAAGATAGGAAAGAAAGAAAAGAACAAAATGGATGTCAGAAGAGACTCTGAAACTTGCTCTTGAACGCTGAGTAGCTGAAGCAAACGCAAGAAACGATGACATAAAAGAGCTGAACAGAAGATTTCAAAGGCTGTTTCTAGAAGACAAAGTAAAGTATTATAATGAAATGTGCAAACCAAAAGGCGTTTCTCAAGCTGAAAGAACTGAAGAAAAATTCAAGCCTTGAGTTGCAGTATTAAAGGATTCTATGGGCAAAATATTGAATGACGCAGGAAGCCTCAAAAGGAAGTGGAAGGAATACATAGACTCAGTGAACCCGAAAGATTTGGTAGATGTTCAACTATTTCAAGAGGTAGCATATGATCAAGAACTGATGGCACTGAAGGAAGAAGTCCAAGCTGCACTGAAGGCACTGGGGAAAAACAAGGCTCCAGGAATTGATGGAATACCAATTGAGGTGTTTCCACAAACAGATGCAGTGCTGGAGGTGATCACTTGTCTATGCCGAGACATTTGGAAGACAGCTACCTGGCCAACTGACTAGAAGAGATCCATATTTGTGTCCATTCCAAAGAAAGGTGATCCAACAGAATTCAGAAATTATCGAACGATGGAATGCTACTCAGTAATAAAAAAGAACAAAGTACTAGCACGAGCAACGACAGGAATGAATCTCAGAAGCATTATGCTAAGTGAAAGAAGTCAAACACAAAGAGGTACATGCCATATGATTCCACTTATATGATGTTCTGAAAGGCAGAAGTTTGGGAACAGAAATCAGATCAGTGGTTTCCTGGAGCTGGGGGTCAGAGGAGGGAACTGAATACAGAGGGACATGAGGGAACTTTGGAGGGTGATGGAAATATACATATCTTGATGGTGGTGGTGTTTATACGACTATATGTTTGTCAGAACTCATCAAACTGCACACCTAAAAAAGGTGAATTTTACTGAATGTAATTAAATAAATGGTGCTTAAAAAAAAAAAGATTCTCAAGAATAGTTGCTCAACTTTTGAATAAGCTCCCAAACACATAAAGCATTAATGACTCGTGCTGTTTAATTTGCTAGTTCATTGCTAAGCAAATTTTTATAAGTGGTTCTTTGAAGACTTGACATTAATCAAGTTCTCTGTCGAACATAAAGTAGCCAACTAACACAAAAGCCTAATTCTCCTGTGTGGGATGATGAAGCCCTTCTTGGGTTTGAATGGAAGTGGGAGAATTTAGTGCCTGTTTCTGCCCATTTCCACTCCCACACTACCCCATTCCTGGACTAAACAGGGCTGGCTGATGGAGTTACCCAGGAAAGCTTCAATTTGTGGGAGCTGGCCTATTACCTTTGCCCTTTAAACAGAGCATGCGTAAGCTGCTGTTTTTAGTGCGTTATCTCCAACGTCCCATTTCTGCTTTGTAATCCTCTTCCCCCGCCTTGGTATAGTAAGGAACCCTCAAATTTTGGGGCTGGAGGCATAACCTTGGCACAGCCATAACTAAGTCACTGCTTCCATCTCTGTTTATGATAGACATTTATCGTTCCTCTTGCGTTACTCTTCTCTTTGGCTCTTTTGTCCTCTCTGAACGTTTCTGCCACCATAGCTCCTGGTTTTCCCTGCTCTTCCCTTTCTCCTTTAACTCTTCCTTAGTACCAAACTGCTTCTTGGTCATATGTAAGTTAAGACAATAAAGCTATGAAACTCATGTGAGCTATAGGGCTCCTTTTACAAGCATGTCATATCCAGATAAATATGGGTCCCTTAAAGGTACTTGTACGGGGTGGCTCTACATTTATTCCAAAGGTTCTGTCTTTACACAAAATATTTTAGTCCCTTATCATATGGAGTTTTTTTAGACCCAGTTTGAGCTCTAAAACAATACCAGTTTCACTTTCTTATAATCACAGTATTTTAGGGAGCCTGCCGCTCTGCTTGTATTTATTGCCCTTCTTGTTCCCAGCTCCCCCCTTCCTTTCCTGCTTTAGCTCCCAAGCAAGGAAGGCTCTGGGCTCAGGTGGGACTACACGTGTGACGTGACAGAGAGCGCGGGCAGTGAAGGGAGATTGGCATGCATCACAAAACTTTGACCTTTGAACAAAGCATGCTTAAATTAAGCTGTTGTTTTCACTGTTATCGTCAGTGCCCTGTTTCTGCTTTGTACCCAAAAAACCAAACCAAACCCATTGCTGTCGAGTCGATCCCAACTCACAGCCACCCTATAGGACAGAGTAGAACTGCCCCATGGGGTTTCCGAGGAGTGGCTGGTGGATCCAAACTGCCTTCCTTTTTGGTTAGCTGCTGAGCTCTTAACCACTGCGTCACCAGGTCTCCTTGTTCCTTGTACAGCGAGGAACCCTCAAATTCTGGGGCTGGAGACATAGCCTTGAATTGTTCTCCCAGGGGAAAATTGGGGAGAATGAGGAGAGAGAGGTACTTCAGAGGGCTCTGCTTCCTTCTGCTCCTGGGTTGTTAGTTAATGATCTACCACCAATTCCCACCTTGGGGAGACTAGAGTCATGTATCAGCACCATGTTGCTGCTCAGGGCAGAGGGCACTTTGTACAGAGAGCTGGGTTTAGAGACCTTCCCACTTTACCTTTAGAGTTTGTAGCTGCCTGGGTGCTTCAATCTTCTCAGTCCTCAGGCTCTGGATCCTCATATTGTCTTCCTCTCTAAGTCTCTGCTCTGGGGACATAAACAGAGAATGTCTACCAGCAGGGGAAAAAGAAGGCCTGAATTTGCAAAGCACAAATTAATAAAAAGTTGAGCTCCCTGCCCATCATGCCTCTCTTCTCCCAGCAGCTTCTGACCTCCCCGCAAAACACAGTAAGATGTTAGCTGATTGTGCAAATATGTCTGCAGGGTTTCCTCAAAGATGGGGCTACCTTTGAAGGCTTCATGTTCTTGCCTGCCACCTTCTTTTCTCTTTTCCAGAGGATTCTATGTGTGACAAGTGGGTCTAAGGCTGGTGGTCTAGAAATTCAGAGTTCTTGAGAAAAATCCTGAAGGGCCCCTTCCATTCACCCTTCATCAGTTGCAGAACAAGCGATACAGGGGCTGTTACAGGCAGTATAGAGAAAGGAAGCCTTGGGACATCAGCCAGGGAAGGGACTAGGGAGCACACTCAGTGAGTGAACATCTTTCGAGCAAAGTAGAGAGGGAGCTGAAAACAAGGAAGGAAGCTAAGGGAAGACAGGGAATTGTAGGGAATCGAGGGCATTTTTTTTTTTTTTTTTTGCATAGTTCATAGGGAAATAGTGTGTTAGACACAAAAAGAAAAGTAGCAAACAAATTAGATGAGGTGTGCTAAGTGAACAGTATTGTGGGCTGTATACTGCTGCCATTACTAACAGCTAACATTTATTGTTCCAAGCATTTTAGTCATGGATTAACTCACTTACTTCTGGCAACAGCTCTATGAAGTATTTATTGTCATAATCATTGTTTTATAGGTGAAGAAGCTGAGGTGCAGAGATATTACAAATAGCTTGCTTGAGGTCATAGTAAGGCCTCTATTAAGTCATCCAAAGGGTGCCAAAGCTCTGCCATTTCACATCTCCGTGCCTCTGCATCCACGCTTCTGCCCTTTTGCCTGGGATACTCTTCCTTAAAGACTCTGGTCTAAGGGAAAGTTTTGACATCTTTGATTCCATCTGACTATCCCTGGGCGTACTGGTTAAGTGCAGTTGCTAACCAACAGGTCAGCCGTTCAAATTTACCAGATGTTGATTGGAAACTCTATTCGGCAGTCGTACTCTGACGTATGGGGTCGCTATGAGTCAGAATCGACTGGATGGCAACGGGTTTTTGTTTTTGTTTTTTATCCCTATCCATTGTCTTTGGACACACACACACGCACACACGCACACATATATATGTATATATAGACTTTATTTTTTAGAGCAGTTTTACATTTACAGAAAATTGGGCAAATAAAGAATGTTCCCATACAGGCCCCTCTCCCCTACCTACAATTTCCCTTGTTTGTTAACTAAAGTCCATTGTTTATATTGTTTCATTTTTTTGTGTTGTACAGCTCTACAGGTTTTAACAAATGTGTAATGCCGTGTGTTCACTATTGCTGTCATACAGCGTAGTTCCATTGCCCTAAAATGCCTAACGTGTTCCACCTATTCATCCCTTCTCTTCTCCCCCAAGCCCTAGCAACAATGATCTTTTTTTTCCTTTTTTCCAACCATCTTTTTACTGCCTGTATAGTTTTGCCTTTTCCAGAATGTCGTATAGTTGGAATCATACAGGACGTAGCCTTTTTAGACGGGCCTCTTTCACTAAGCAATACGTATTTAAGGTACCTCGGCCTCCCTCTCACTCCCGAGAGGAGAACTTGAGGAAGCATCCTCTGTCCTCCACCCCAGGTAAAGGCTGCATTAAGCCTGACATCCTGTCACCTGTACCTGCCCAGGTGACCAAGGACAGGCCTGGAGCCAAGGCACACACAAGTCATGGACTGCAGCCTGAGGACCTCACATCTGTCCCAGAAGCTGACGGAGAAGCAGGGACTCAGAGGATGCACATGCACCTGGACTAATGGGGAGCAATTAGAAGGTGCAACTGGAGCCCAGGTGTGTGAGAATACAGAGCCTGAACCCCCTGGCAGGCGCAGTTGGCCTTGGCAGAGCCAAGGGGCCTAGTGTGGGGTGGAGGGGGACTTGCTCTACCTCTCTGGGTCCTGCTGAGGGTCAATTTCTCCCAGAACACCTGGAAAAGAAAAGAGGAGAATTTCCTTCTAGGGTTAAGGGCTTGACCGCTTCTTTGCCTTTGTGCTCATTAGAATATGGTGTGTCTTCTGGGGGATTCCACTGTGGGGGGAAGGTTTGGTGAGGCACCTACAGGCTGGATTGTGGGTGCTGACCCTGCACCCTACGCCCTAACCCTGCTGGGATCTTTGCTGGAAGGGACTTAAAAGAGGAGGGAAACCAGAAGGTGGGGCTCCAAGGCATCATACATATTCTGCAACTGCAAGAGACTCACAGGAGACTGGACACCATTGGGAAGAGCCACCCAGTGAAGCCACAACAATGCCAGGCCAACAGGTGAGGAGAAAGGGCACAGCCTTCAACCACCCAGGTCACACAGAGGAAGGAGGACACAGAGGGGGGCTGTGTGGGATGATAATGTGCGCAGCTGAGTTGTTCCTGGTTTCCTGAGTGTTTCTAGTGTGTAGAAGAGAGAGACCCTGGGATCGTGATGCGTGAGATCCTTGTGGGGAGGTGTGTGTTGACCCTGGGCCTGTGTAATCCTGGCAGGGTTTGATGGTGCTTGCCTGAGAGTGACTTTTTCTGAGAGAATGTGACAGTGTGGAGTGAAGTGTGGACAGCTGGCTGTGGTGAGCTAGTGTGAGGGTGAGCAGGACGGCGAGATTGTACAATGTCCTCTTGGCTGTGTGTGTGCACGTGAGCACATTGGGTGAGTGTGAGCGTGGGGGTGTGTCTGACACTGTGAGTTGCATGTCTCTGAGTGACTGCTGAGTGTGACTGTGTGCCCGTGTGGTATTCTGTGACTGGGGGGCTGTGAATATGCAGGTGCCTTTCTCTGCACCGGAGGGCTCTGGCCTGCATAGCGGTGACTCTAATGTTGAAGTGACTTAGGATTTTCCATGTGTGTGCAGTGTGGGTTCAGGTTGGAAGACGAGGGTGGGTCTCGGACGCTGATAATGACTCTAGAGTTGATCTCCTACAAGAACAACCAAGACAGTTCCCTGCCCAGTGGAGGGGCCATTGATGAGAAGAGGATGTGAGAGTCCAATGAGGAAGCTGTGCAAGAAAGGTGGGGGGAGATGAACCCAGACTAGAGATTGGCCCCCATCTGCACAGTGACCTCTGCCTCCCCTCCACTGCCTCAGGTCCCTCCCCACCTGTCTTAGTCACCTGGTGCTGCTGTAACAAAAATAACCACAAGTGGATAGTTTGAAAGAACAGAAATGTATTTTCTCACAGTCCTGGAGGATGAAAGTCCAAACGAGGATCTTGGCCGTGTCAATTCTGTCAGTGAGCCTCTGTCCGAGTTGTTTCTGGTCTCTGCTGGTGTTCCTCAGAGTCTGTCTTCCACCTGGGTCCATTCCCCACTTCTTATAACTCAGAAGTGATTAGGTTTATGGCCCACCCTACTCTGATATGGCCTCATTAACTTAACAAAAGAAAAACCCTATTTCTGAACAGGGCCGTATTTACAGGTACAGGGGTTAAGATTTCAGCACTTATTTTGCAGGGACAATTCAGCCCATGATAACCTGCCCTGGGCTTGTCCTTCCCTTCATGCTACAGAAGGAGGGTGAGCAGATCCTGGCTCTGGGGAAAGACAGTTGAGGGATGTGATTTCAGGAAATTGAAGCCAATGACTGAGGCTAGACTGGTGCACACAGAGCTTATAGCAGATACTGGTCAACCACTTGTAGCTGCTTTCCCATCACTGTCCTGTCCCACACCCTCTGCTCGGGCAGGTTCGGGGGCTGTGTTATCAATAACTTGCACATATTCTCGAAAGGACATAGTCGCCCTTGATAAAGTTTGATGCCAATACATTCCCACATGCAGGGGTGCCCTTTCTTTGTGGAAACGTGTTGTTTTTCTTTGGAATGAACTTTTATATTTTTAAGTTCTCAAGTCTTGCTTTCACAGTCTCAGAGTGTAGAAAATGACTGGAGAGTAGTCTTCCAGAATGGCCTCTCCTCTCTTGACAGGTAGCCCCTGCGTAGACTCTGTTCATTCTAGTGATCATGCCAAAGATTTTACTTATACCAGCTCGTCTGATCCTAAGAACGCCCTGTGAAGTGGGAATTTCATAAATCCCTGAGAGCACCAACATAGAATGTTCACATAATGGATCTAGGGTCTCAGAGCTAGTAAGAGGTAGACTTGAACCAGGGAATGTAGCTCTGAAATCCTTGCTCTGAACTCTTCACCCGCTCACCCTCATGTCTCTTCACAGATGCAGGGACCTGAATGTGGAGGAGTGGAGAGAGGGTCCCTCAGAGTTTGTCCTGACTCTCTATCCTGGTGTCCCACTAGGCACAATTTAGGAAACCACACCCGCCCTTGCCCCTCTCATCACCCTTGTGTCTTTAATCGCAGGTCCCATACTCTCAGCATGTGTCCCTGTCTATTGGTTCTTTGGTGACAATCAGGGGGAAACCTGCCATCTCTTTCAGGTGAGGATTCTCTAGCCCATGGGTGGGGGTAAAGGAGATGTGAGAATATTAGTACTTGGGGGTCACCCCAAGTATAAGTGATGTTAGTGTTTAGTCAGCATGATGGTGGCACAATGCAGCACTGGCGCTGAAGACCCTACAGTGCCAGGCATTAACCCTGCAGCTGCTGGACTGTGGGCAGGGCTGGGGTCTGGGCACAGAGGCCACTCAGAGGGTGGGGGCTGTGGGTTTTATCAAGAGGCATAGAGTTTTCAGAGGACAAACAGTCAGAGCCCTGGTCAGAGGGTGCTGCTCAATGTTAGTCTTGGGATGAGGCACAGAGCAGCTCGCTGCCCTGGCAGGATGAGCTGAAGCAGCCCATAGAGAACAGGGCCACAGTGTCACCCAGGAAGGCCTCACTTCCACCTGGGGAGGAGATGGGAAGGTTGTGTCCGTGTGTGCCGAGTGTGTGAGGGTGATGAAGGACCTGCCCAACGTGCCATGTGCTTTGCCCTTCAGCAAGAACCCTCAAATGCAGGTGGATTTCCACACTGGAACTAGCTAGAAGTCAAACATCACCTTCCATTTCCCAGTTTACTTTGGCCATCGGGCGGCGATGAACAATCTTCAGGCCGGGGGCTGCAAGTCTGAGGTTGTGCTCTCCCACATGCCCTTTTCAGATGGCCAACACTTTGACCTGTGCTTCTTGGTGCTGCAAAATGAGTACCAGGTGGGTGTGCCCACGACTTCACTACCTGGCCTCTCAGGGCTCTCAGAGGGGATGCAGCCCCTGGTCTGGCCCCTGGAGGCTCTCGGGTTCTATCTCAATAACTACTGCTCCCTTGTTCTCAGTCACAGAGCCCCTCAGCCTGTTCTGCAATTCTCTCTCCTTTCCCCAGATCTGCCCTAGCTTGAGGGTCAGCTCACAAGCCATGTCCCCACGGTGGAGAGTTCTTCTGTCTTCACCCACAGCGTCTACTCACTCTTCCCTCACAAAAGAAGCACAACGTTAATATAGGACTAATTCAACAAAATTTATCAATTATTCTGACCATTAAAATATAGTTCGTTCTATCGATAAAAGGCTGTTGTAACTAAATTAAGCAGAAGTTGCAATATAATCAAAGAAAAAAAGAGAGAGAGATACCATAGTGTGTTTTTGGCACTACTTTATTTTATCTTTAAGGAGTACAATATGAGTTAAGAAACTTCAGTAAAATATCAGAAAGGTAACCTATCACAAAGGCTTTGAGAGCCAACATAACAGGGTTTTACTTTGTTCTGAGGGCATTTGTGAGCCATGGGAAGCTGCAAAGTAGAAAAATATCATGGTCATCTTCTCCTGGCATCAGAAACCTTTATTAAACGAAAGAAGTGATGAGAACCAAGTGTCTACCCACCTGGAACGTTTCCCACCCCCCAGATCCCCTGCCAAGAAAGCTGTCTATAGAGAGAAAACTAGCTGTGAAAAAAAAAAAAAGCTGTGAGTGATAGGGATATTAATTTCATGGGTCCCAGCACGGAGAAGCTGCTCAAGATAAGTATGTGGACGGAGTTGGGGGTGTGAGCAAGTGTGCCCCATTTCTAACACAAATATCTAACCAGGGACATTGTTTCTTGTGAATCTCTCGGCTATCTCCTCCCACCTCTGTGGTGGGTGCACGGCAAGAGGAAAGAATGTATTGGTATAGAAAGCAACCCTGGACGATGGCCCTAACCCTAACAGGGGCTCCCCTTCAAAGCTGAGAGAACTGAGGTGAATGCCACAGGCGGAACGGAGAAAAGGATCCAGGCTTCACTTCACTCTCTGCCTCTGTGTGAATGCGGATCCAATAGGATGTGATGGTTTTTGAAGGCAAGGTGAGGCACCAGCTTGAGATGATATCCCGCTTCCCCCCACCCCCACCCCCCGGGTTTGGGGCACTGTCCTTCAAGATTGACGTGGTGTATACCTTAAGCCAGCAGCCATTGTAGGGTGCTGTAATTCCCAAAAAGCGTAACATACAGGTTCAGGAAAACAACAGATGGAAGAAGTAGCCCCATCGCCATCACACCTTTGGGGATTTTTGTTTCTCTTCCAGCAATTCCAGGCTGTGCAAAACAGAAGACTCCCAAACAAACCCCAGCATAAAGGGGGTACCCATCACAAGTGAGTCTGGAAGACAGAAACTCTGCACGATAGACGCAGTCTGGCCTGGACCTTTAGGGCACACAACAGTAGAGTAGGCAGGGATACAGACGCTCCTGTGGAGAAAAAAAAAACTATTTTTTAAACTTAGACCTAAATGAAAAGACAAGATGGGAAAGAGGAAACGAGGAAAAGTGAAGGGGAAGAGAGGGGGAGGAGGGAGGGAAAAGACGTGGGGAGAAGAAGAGAGGAAGAAAAAAAAAAAAACCCGTTGCCATGGAGTCGATTCGGACTCACAGCGACCCTGACTGACAAGAGTAGAACTGCTCATTCAAACTGCCGACCTTTTCGTTAGCAGCCCTAGCTCTTAACCACTGCGCCACCAGGGTTTCCAAGAGAGGAAGAGGAGGGGGTAAAGTGGGGGGAAGGTAGGGAGAGGGGGAACAGGGAAAGAGAGGGAGGAGGTGAGGGGAAAGAGGGGGGTTGGAGGTGGAAGGAAGGACAGGGGGATGGAAGGCGAGGAAGGAGAAAGGCAAGAGGGGAGTGAGGAAGACGGGAAGGAGGAGTATACGACGTAATAGTGGCCATGGGAGGACAGCTTCAGGTTCCCAGCACTAAAAGTTTCGGAGTTTTTCAAAATAAGAGAGGGACTGAGACATGATATTGTCGGGATGTCCTTCCAAAGAATTGCTTGACTACATTTTCAAATATGCTGCAGCCCTTGTTACTCTCTGGGGACTAGGAGCGATTACACCCTAGCCAAAAATTACAAAGAGGAATCAACTCTTCTTACAGGCATGGTCTCCACTCACGCGCACAGGGTTCAACAGAGAGACAGGCGCGCGCTCACACACACACACACACACACACACACACACACACACACACACACGTGCGCGCATGTGCGCATGCTCAGGGTTACGCAAGGCGCTGCCAAGTTGTTCTGAGTTTTTTTGGACACGCTCCGGAAGCGGCTGAGCTGACCCACGGTTGGAGATGTCCAGCTGCCCGCAGAGAGCAGCGCCCTGCAGACGCGAGTAGCAATGGCGACCGCGACGTCCCGGAGGCCAACTTTTGCGGAGGGAGGCGGGAGTGTTCCAGGTACACTCAGGCATATTCATACCCCAAGATACATCTGGTCAGATGCCCCAGTCAGGTTCACACCCTGGGACAGTGGCGTCACCGGGGGGTGCGAGGGGTGCAGACGCACTGGGTGACGCTGTGAGAGGGAGTGACAGCAAAATGACTGTCTATAAAATTTTTGTGCAGTGTCTCAGCAGAAATTTATTATTTTTCAATAAAAATATCCCTGTGGTTAGTTGTAACAGCAAAAGCATTTTTCGTAAGCCCAGCTTCCATGTATCAATATACTACAAGGCTAAAACTCTATGCTAATTTATGTTTTGAACCCTCTACTGCTGCTCCAGTCAGAGTTGCCATTATTCCCAATTACAAAAAGGTGGCATCACATGGCTCCGTCTGCACCTGTACAACCAGGCTTGTATTCCTTGCTGCCGGTGTTTTTATAGTACCTGATGTTGTCAGATTTTCTGGTGCTTTAGCTACAACGGAAACCCTGTTGGCATCGTGGTTAAGTGCTACAGCTGCTGGCCAAAGGTTGGCAGTTCAAATCCACCAGATGCTCCTTGGAAGCCTTATGGGGCAGTTCTACTCTGTTCTATAGGGTTGCTATGAGTCGGAATCGACTCGATGGCAATGGGTTTGGTTTTTGGTTTTTAGCTACAACATCGTGATAATTAGTATTTGTGAACCTGTATCAATAGCTTTCTTGAAAATGAAGTAGTAATTAAAGGAAAAGAAGAAGAAAAATTAAAAAAAGGCTTCTGCTCAGTTACTAATAATATTGAAACTAATAGTGTTGTAATTCAATGTAGAAAGATTTTACAAAACAATTTTGTTTCGTATTTATATAATCTAAGAAACACTACATATAAGCAATTTACTGCTGTATTTATCACATATTATTCTATGATTAAAATTAGTAACATTAGTATAAAAAACATTACAAAGGATTCTGCATGGTCTGGTATGGGAGGAGGACCGTGGTGGGGGGGGTGACACCATGAGATACCACACTGGGTGACACCAGCCAGGAGCTGGCTAGCATCCAGGCCCTGTTTCTGACATGGTAACAGCCTGGGCATGGCTGCATTCCCTCACCCCCAGAAGACAACTGGCCTGATTTCGGGCCATGCCAGCCCAGCCCCTGTCCAGGGAAGAGGTGCTGAACATCCATGGCTGCCAGTTAGGAGGATTTGAAGACCCTAACTGGGTGTTTGTGAATGTATGTAGAGCAAGGGAAGTAGCCCAGGATGCCAGCTGGCAAATGTGTTATTCCAATGTCTATCTGGATTATTTTACATTTATTGAAGATCTCTTTGTGTCTGTGGCCCTCAGTCATCTTGTGGCAGAACTCAGAGGTAATACAGGCTGAGAGAGGATAGCTCCATGATGTCCTTTACATCAGAGGTGGAGGGCACCAAAGGACTAAAGGACCACATCTACTACGGCCTCCACCAGACTAAGTCCAGTACAGCTAGACAGTGCCCGGCTACCACGACTGGCTGTTCTGACAGGGATCACAATAGAGGGTCCCGGACAGAGCTGGAGAAAAATGTAGAACAAAATTCTAACTCGCAAAAAAAGACCAGACTTACTGGCCTGACAGACACTGGAGAAACCCCAGAATATGGCCCCCAAACACCCTTTAAGCTCAGTAATGAAGTCACTCCCAAAGTTCACCCTTCAGCCAAAGATCAGACAGGCCCATAAAGCAAAACAAGACTAAAGGGGCACAACAGCCCAGGGGCAAGGACTAGAAGGCAGGAGGGGACAGGTAAGCTGGTAATAGGGAACCCAAGGTCAAGAAAAGAGAGTGTTGACAGGTCGTGGGCTGTTAACCAATGTCATAAAACCATATGTGTACTAACCGTTAATGAGAAACTAGTTTGATCTGTAGACCTTCATCTAAAGTACAATTGAAAAAAAAAAAAAGAAGAGGAGGGCAGCTGATATTTGCCAAAGGCCCAAAGTCTGTTAAATGGGGAAAGACAGTTCCTTTGACAAATGGTACTGGCATAGCTGGATATCCATGTACCAAAAAATGAAACAAGACCATACCTCACACCATGTACAAAAACTAACTCAAAGTGGATCGAAGACCTAAATATAAAATCTAAAACAATAAAGATCTTGGAAGAAAACATACGGACAATGCTAGGAGCCCTAATACATGGCATAAACAGAATACAAAACATTACTAACAATGCACAAACACCGGAGGAGAAACTAGATAACTGGGAGCTCCTAAAAATCAAACACTTATGCTCATCAAAACACTTCACCAAAAGAGTAAAAAGACTACCTACAGACTGGGAAAAAAAAAAATTTGGCTACAACATACTCGACAAGGGTCTAATCTCTAAAATCTACAAGATACTGCAGCATCTCAACAACGAAAAGACAAATAACCTAATTAAAAAATGGGCAAATGATATGAACAGACTCTTCACCAAAGAAGACGTTCAAGAAGCTAACAGATACATGAGGAAATGCTCACAATCATTAGCCATTAGAGAAATGCAAATCAAAACTACAGTGAAATATCATTTCACCCCAATAAGGCTGGCACTAATCCAAAAAACACAAAATAATAAATGTTGGAGAGTCTGTGGAGAGACTGGAACACTTATACACTGCTGGTGGGAATGTAAAATGGTACAACCACTTTGGAAATCAATTTGGTGCTTCCTTAAAAAGCTAGAAATAGAACTACCATACGATCCAGCAATCCCACTCCTTGGAATATATCCTAGAGAGAAATAAGAGCCTTTACACGAACAGATATATGCACACCCGTTTTCGTTGCAGCACCATTTACAATAGCAAAAAGAAGGAAGCAACCAAGGTGCCCATCAATGGATGAATGGATAAATAAATTATGGTATTTTCACACAATGGAATATTACGCGTCGATAAAGAACAGTGAGGAATCTGCGAAACATTTCATAACATGGAGGTATCTGGAAGGCATTATGCTGAATAAAATTAGTCAGTTGCAAAAGGACAAATGTTGTATGAGACCACTATTAAAAGAACTCAAGAAAAGGTTTAAACACAGAAGAGAACATTCTTTAATGGTTATGAGGGTGGAGAGGGAGGGAGAGGGGAATCCGCTAACTAGATAGTAGACAATCATCTTGGGTGAAGGGAAGGACAACACACAATACAAGGAAGTCAGCACAACTGGACTAAACCAAAAGCTGAGTATCCTGAACACAACCAAACCCTTCCCGGGACAGAGTACCCAGGACTGGGGTCTGGGGACCATGGTGTCGGGGAACATCTAGGTCAGTTGGCATAACAAAGTTTTTTAAGAAATGTTCTGCATTCTACTTTGTTGAGTGGTGTTTAGGGTCTTAAAAGCTTGTGAGCAGACATCTAAGATACATCAACTGGTCAAACCCATGTGGAGCAAAGGAGAATGAAGAACACCGGAGACACAAGGAAAATATTAGACCAAGAGACAAAAAAAAAAAAAAATCTGCTGTTGAGTTGATTCTGACCCATACCAACCCTAGAGGTCAGAGTAGAACTGCCCCATAGGGTTTCCAAGGAGCACCTGGTGGATTCGAACTGCTACCTTTTGGTAAACAGCCATAGCTGTTAACCACTACGCCCCCAGGGTTTCCACAAAAGGCCACATAAACCAGAGACTCCATCAGCGTGAGACCAGAAGAACTAGATGGTACCCGCCTACTACCAATGACTGCCCTGACAGGGAACACAACAGAGTCCCTGAAGGAGCGGGAGAAAAGTGTGGAACAGAACTCAAATTCGCATAAAAGGACCAGACTTAATGGTCTGACTGAGACTGGAGGAACCCCCTAGGCCATGACCCCCAGACGCCCTGTTAACCCAGAACTAAAACCATTCCTGAAGACCACTCTTCAGGCAAAGATTAGACTGAACTACAAAACATAAAATAATATTTGTGAAGAGTGTACTTCTTAGTTCAGGTAGATACATGAGACCAAATGTGTGGCTCCTGTCCAGGGGTAGGATGAGAAGGCAGGAAGGGACAGGAGATGGTTGGATGGACACGGGAAACCTGGGGTGGAAAGAGAGTGTGCTGTCACACTGTAGGGATGGCAACTAGTGTCACATGACAATATGTGTATAAAATTTGTGTAAGAGGTTAACTTGAGCTGAGCTGTAAAATTTCATCTAAATTACAAAAAAAAAAAAAAGAGGAGCAAACAATGTCCAGAGAACCCCCGCGTGCCATTCGTTTTTGGGTGCAAATCCTACAACGAGATTTTTTTTTTTTTTTTAATTTAGAGAGAATAGAGCAATTCTTGCACATTTGAAAATCAGAGGAAGAGGCATCAGGAAACAACAGGGGGACAAAGGCTGAATGAATCTTGGGTCTTTTTGAAGCCTGTTTTCAGAAAAATCCTGACTGATATGGATTATATTCTTTGCGTTGGGCAAAGTATCTTTTATGTTTGCTTCACTTATAAAGGCTGATTTTGCAGGAATAAAGCTTGACTGAGCAACCTGCCAATAATAGAGTCCATGGATATTAACCAAGATGATGAAAGAGATAATTACAAGACCCAAGTTTCTAAATTTATATCTGAAAAATTAAAACTAAAAGACTATTGAGGAAACTACAAATTTTGGAATTTGTGATCTCTCCGTGTCATAGTCAACAAAGTCTAATTCCTTAGTGGAAGATTAATTTTGTGTTTTTCAAGGTATTTAAAATAACAGGTAAAATCAAAATTGAAAAAAGCATATATTGCACATATTATATGTTAAAGTGTTTTCAAGAACATCTGAAATACAGGAAGGACATGTTTTCTTTAAAATTTTTGTTTATATTATTTTTGAATAGGTAATACCTTCACAAGACTCAAAAGAGAAAAAGTATGAAAAATACAGTGGAAAGCCTTCCTTTTCACTCCTTCCCCTCCACCCAGTTCCCACTACAGTCCCACAAGTAATCACAGTTGTTGCTAGGTGCTGTCGAGCCGGCTCCGACTCCTAGCGACCCGATGTACCACAGAACGAAACACTGCCCGGTCCCGTGCCATCCTCATGACTGTTGTTACACTTGTTGTAACCACTGTGTCAATTCATCTCGTTGAGATTCTACCTCTTTTTCGCTGAACCCTTTACTTACCAAGCATAATGTCTTTCTCCAGGGACTGATCACAGTTAAGTAGTGCTTTATATTTCCTTCTAAAATGTCTTCATAGATTAAAATATGAATACAAGTTATTTCCTCCCTTTTTACAGAAAATATATATATATATATACAGTAGCTTATACTTTGGTTTTATACTTAACATTCTAACTTAGAGAACTTTCTCAATCCATACATAGAAAGCTCGCTAATTATCTTTTACAAAGGTGTGGTATTCCATTCTATGGATATACCAAAATATATTTGACCAGTTACTTATTGATAGACATTTGGGTTTTTCCTTTTTTTCTGTTACAAAATGGCAGCAGATGACTTTGTACATATAAAACATATGCAAGAAAATCCACAGGATTAATTCCAGTCGAGTCAACTTCAATTCATGGCAACCCACGTGTGTCAGAGTAGAACTGTGTTCCATAGGGTTTTCGATGGCTCATTTTTCAGAAGTAGATCTCCAGGCCTTTGTCTGAGGTGCCTCTGGGTGGCTGGAGCCTCCAACCTTTGGGTTAGCAGCCAAGCACATTAACTATGTTCACCACCCGGGGACTCCAGTGAGTGGATCCAGTGGGTCAAAGCGTACATGCGCTTGTAATTTTGATAGCTATTGTCCAGTTGCCCAACATTGGTGTTTTACTGGTTCGCACTTTCATCCACAGAGGGTGTGAGTGTCTGTTGCCTCACAGCCTAGCCAGTGCACTATATTCTCAAATATTGGAATATTGCCAATCTGACAGGTAAAAATCTCACAGTCTAATTTTAATTTCTCTTACTAATGAGTGCAGTTGGATATCCTTTGATTTTGTCTAATATTGATTTCCTTCCCCGTGAACGATCTGTGTTCATATACTTTTTCCTATTGAATTGTCAGTCATCTTATTGATTTCCAGGAGCTCTTCATGTATTATCTTTGCCATTTGTCTCTGATATGAGTTGCAGAGTTTGTTTTGTTTGTTTTCCACTTTGTTATTTGTCTTTGACTATTATGTTTCTTGTAATGAAAAAGGTTTTTTTTTTTTACGCAGTCCATTTCTACATTTTATGGCTTCTGGGTATTGAGATATATTTAGAAAGGCCTATAGGGTCCTAGAGGAAACCCTGGTGGCATAGCGGTACAGTGCTGCAGCTGCTAACCAAAATGTCGGCAGTTCGAATCCACCAGGTGCTCCTTGGAAACTCTATGGGGCAGCTCTACTCTGTGCCATACGGTCGCTATGAGTCAGAGTTGACTGACGACAATGGGTTTGATTTTCTGGTTTTTCCGTTCCAAGGTTATAAAGCAATTCTGCCACGTTTTCTTTCAGCGTGTTTGTAATCTACTAGCATTGGAGCCTGTCTACAGCCAGGAAGAGAGATGAGAATCAGGATCACGTCAAAGCTGACTCCTGTAAGGTGGAGGTCAGACACACCTCCACTCTCCAGCTTTTTCACCATCTCTGACACCAGCTGCCTGCCGCCACCCCATTCCCCCATGGCAGTCTCTACTTCTCTGCCGTGTCTGATAATTTGTTGCAGTGGCCACACAGAACTCGCAGACCATACTCACAATTATGTGGTTTATTAGGGAAGTAACAGGCTACAACTCTAGATTAGGATCGACTTGAAAGTAACAGGATACAACTCAGGAGACAGGATACAGTTCTTCAATCAGGACAGCTTCTGGCCAAGACAGCCCTCAGCTTCTTCTCAACCGTGCCCACAGGCAGGCCTTTCTTTTGGCCATGCCCACAGGCAGAGGGCCCTTCTCTTGGCTGTGCCAGCCGACAGGCCCTTCTCTGGGCCTCTGCCCTTCTTGGGCAAGTGTTACAGCTCTTTTAGCTTTGCTGACAAGTGCCCAAAGGCATCCCACTCCACCAGCAAGCCTCCTGACCAAAGGCATTCAGCCCTTTCTCACTCCGTAGGCTGGAAAACCCATCACGGCTGTCTTCTGGTTCCGTGATTCTTGCCAGTCATACTGCTGCCACCATCTCCCTGTCACTGGGCTCTGCTGTAGTTGCTGCCGTTTCTCACTGTCTCATGCCGTCTCCAGTGTTACAGCTGTCTTCCTCCTGGATCTAGGAGGTTCCCAACACAGGGGCCCTGGGGTCCAAAGGTTACACCTGCTCCAGGGTTTTCTTTTTTTTTTTTTTTAATTTTTATTGTGCTTTAAGTGAAAGTTTACAAATCAATTCAGTCTCTCATACAAAAATTTATATACACCTTGCTATATACTCCTAATTGCTCTCCCCCTAATGAGACAGCACACTCCTTCCCTCCACTCTCCAGGCTTTTCTTCTTGACGGTAGTGAGGTCCACCTCAACCTCTGTGGGATTGGCCTTTATATTCAATTTCAAGGCATGGCCCTCCTAGCCAGCCCACGGGCTAACTGATCTCGGTAGACCACAATCACTCAACTTGCATAGCAATCGACCAGTTTGTAAAACCATCCTATTGGGTGGGTTTATGCACCCTATATGCATAGTATACTGACTAATAACTTGCAAGACTGTGGCCTAACCAATCACTTTTGGCAGAATTATAAACTCAAGGACAGAAAGACCATATATAAGAGAAACCCATTGCACTGCAATATTTTTAGTTTCATGTTTTCCCATTTAAATCATTGACCAATTTGGGATTTATCCTGATATATACTGTAAAGATCCAAACTGAGTTTTGTTAGACAGCTACCCAGTTGTCCCAACACCAGTTACTAAATGTTATGCTGTTGTTGTTAGGTTCCATCAAGTTGGTTCCAACTCATAGCAACCCATGTACAACAGAACAAAACACTGCCCGGTCCTGCACCACCCTCACAATTGTTGCTGTGTTTGAGCCCATTGTTGCAGCCACTGTGTCAATCCATCTAACTGAGGGTCTTCCTCTTCTTTGCTGACCCTCTGCCCTACCAAGCATGATGCCTTTCTCCAGGGACTGGTGTCTCATGATAACATGTCCAAAGCTCATGAGACAAAGTCTTGTCATCCTGGCGTACTTCTTCCAAGACAGATTTCTTCATTCTTCTGGCAGTCTATGGTATATTCAATATCCTTCACCAACACCATAAACCAAAGACATCAGAATTGGTGTCTTTGGACTTCCTTATTCATTGTCCAGCTTTCACATGCATATGAGGCAATTGAAATACCACGGCTTGGGTCAGACACACCTTCCTCCTCAAAGTGACATCTTTGCTTTTTAACACTTTAAAGAGGTTTTTGCAGCAGATTTCCCCAATGCAATGCATCATTTGATGTCTTGAGTGATGCTTCCACAAGCATTGACTGAGAAGCCAAGTAAAATGAAATCCTTGACAACTTCAATATTTTCAGCATGTATCAGGATGTTGCTCATCGGTCCAGTTGTGAGGATTTTTTGCTTTTTTATGTTGAGGTGTAAACCATACTGAAAGCTCTAGTCTTTGATCTTCATCAGGAGCTGCTTCGAGTCCTCTTCACTTTCATCAACCAGTTACTAAATAGTCCATCTTTTTCCCCATTGATTTATATTTGGAATCCTACTTTATCATATATTAAATTGTGTTTGGGTCTATTTATGAGCTATTCTCTTCCATGATTTGACTTTTTGTGTGCTGTTTGAATGAGTGAGGCTTTGTTATATGATTTTAATATCTGGTAATGCAAGTTCCCTTTAGCGTTTCTTTTTTTAGAGCTTTCCTACCTTTTCTTGCTGGACTGTGTTCCCATGTAAACTTCAAATCAACTTATTGTGTTCAGAAATAAGTACTTGTTTTCATTTCTGTTAAGATCATATTAATTTATAAATTTAAAGTTAGTATTGCTTCTCTGTGATGTTGAGCGTTGTTATTCGGGAACTTTGAATACTCCACTGATTTCTTCATGACTTCTTTTGTATCCTTCAGTAAAATTAAATTTTTTCTTCAAGAAGATAAACCAGATAACTGGGAGCTCCTAAAAATCAGTCCCTTATGCTCATCAAAAGACTTCACCAGAAGAGTAAAAAGACAATCTGCAGACTGGGAAAAAATTTTGGCTATGACATACCCGATAAGGGTCTAATCTCTAAAATCTACAAGATACTGCAACACCTCAACAACAAAAAGACAAAATAACCCAGTTTAAAAATGGGCAAAGGGTACGAACAGACACTTCACCAAAGAAGACATTCAGGCAGCTAACAGACACATGAGGAAATGCTAGGTCTTATACATCCTTTGTTAAGGTTATTCCTAGCTTTTTTATCCTTTTGTGTCTGTTTTAAATGGGATCATATTTTTTTTTTTAGAATTCCATTTTTTATTGTATTTTTAGTTGTATCTAGCTTAAGGTGTCAAATGACAAAGTTTGGGTATGGCAAAGTAGACGAAGTCCTGAATGGGAGGGAGCTGCAGGAGGGACTGAGTCTCAAAATCTGCACTTAAAGTCAGTCCAAATTTTTGACTGATTATTAAACAACACATGCACAGGAGAGACCCCATGGAACTCAGAGAAAAAGCAATAGCTGGTAGCTGAAAAACTGAGCAGAGATTTCAGCTGCTGCTGACAACAGTGGAGACAGAGTTTGGAGTTTGAGTTCAGCCAACTTAAATGCCCACTAGAACAAAGATCCCTCTTTAGAGGAAAAAAACAGAGTTCTGAATCTTTCCAACATGCCATTAGCAACAGCCAGTATCCAAATTAAAAAAAAAAAAAATCACTAAACTTGTGAAGAAGCAGGAAACTGTGCCTAATACTTGGGGTGGAAAAAAGTCAACAGAAACTACCCAAAATACCCAGAAGTTGCAATTAGCAGATGGTTTTTAAAACAGCTATTAAATAAGTTCAATGACTTAAAGGAAAGTATATGCATAATGAATGAACAAATGGGGGGAATCTCAGCAGAGAAATAGAAACATAGATGACCAACTTAACTACACTTTTAGGCACCACCTTCCCATGGAAAACATGTAGATGGTTGGACTGTGTGAGGTCCTCACCGTGACATCCTACAGTGTCTTACGGACTTTACCCTAGCCTGGGCTCTAGCAGGATTGATGAAACCATAGGTGACTTGTGGGCAGAGGGGAAGACATTCTCTGTGAATTTTATTTTTAAATAAAAACTCAAAGCACCTTTACAATGTGTGAGCAATTCTCACTGTGTCTCCTCTTTATGTCTGAGTCTGACAGTCAATGTAATGGCATGCCAGTATGGCATTGGCTTGAGGAGAACAGAGCAATTCTCCAACCCCAAAGCTGTTCTTATTTGTGGGGCTGAGAGGCAGCCTAGGATGGTATTATCACAGATGTTCTGTGAGAGCTTCAGAGATTAATTTGAACAGTACCTGTCTGTCCCGAAAGGTGTCACTGTCTAGTCAGGGAAATAATCACTCCTTCATCAAAAAAAAAAAAAAATTTTTTTTTCATCAAACAGTTATATTAATATCTACTCTGTATCAGACCCTGTGCTGTCTTCTGAGATGCATCCACTCCCTGTATTACCTCAAAAAACTCCCACTCTTGCAGGGAATGGGCAGGGGTTATCAAGCAGATGCAGAAGGCAATGACAAACCGAAGTAGTAAGTGCTGTGATGGGGAGCAGATAGGGCTGTGGGAGCCCAGAAGAGATCCTTGTCTCAAACGCACATTCATTCAGTTTTCAGCATACACCCATTTAAGCATGCCAGTGTGCCCAAGTCTGTCCAGATGCGAGGACAGAAGGTAGAACGCCATCCTATCTCCGTCATCACAGAGCTGATAGTCTAGATGTCGATCCCAGTCCAGATGGCCTCACAGGTCTCCTTTGTGGCTTGGAGGATATAACTTGGAGAGTTTCTCTGAAAATGTCTTGGATTTCTTAGCCCGAACTCTCTGTCTCTCTCCTCCCTCTCATGGGGACAGGACTCTTGGCCATGAGTGATCACTGCAAGGGCAGCGACCATGTCTTCCTCATGACTTCCTCATCCTGGTGCTCAGCAACATAGGCCCCAATAAAACATTTGAGGTACACACCCATGGACTGGGATCCCTCCCCAGCTTTTTCAGCCCTATTGGGCCCCATAGTAAGATATGGTGCCTGCCCAAGCTCGAATCCAGAGTCAGGGGCGACAAGAGTGGGCTCCTGAAAACAGTGGGCCCTGCTACTGCTGCTCTGATTATGTCTAGCACAGGGTTTGAGGGTGATTCACTTCCCTGTCTACAGATGACCTCCCTGTTAAGAATTCCTGTAGGATGTGGGTACTGGCCTTATTCTTTTTTTTTTTTTTTTAATTTATTTTGTTGTTGAAAATATACATAGCAAAATATACACCAGTTCAAATGTTGCTACATGTATGATTCGGTGACACTGATTACATGCAACAATCCTCACTTTCATTTTCCTAGTTGTTCCTCCGCCATTAACATAAACTCACTGCTCCCTGAGGTTCCTATCAAATCTTTCAAGTTGCTGTTGTTAATTTGGTCCCATATAGATAGTTCTTAAAAGAGCATGATTCTCAAGGCAGAACATTTTTAACTCTTTAAGCTTTTAAAGAAGACTTCAGGGGCTATTTTTGGCTTAAGATTTAAAGATATCTCAGGGCAGTAGTTTCAGGGATTCATCCAGCCTCCATGGCTCCAGAAAGTCTGGAGTTCATGAGAATTTTTAATTCTGTTCTGTATTTTCCCCCTTTTGACTGGGACTCTTCTATAGAATCTTTGATCAAAATGTTCAGTAATGGTAGCCAGGCACCATCCAGGAGGTGGAAAGGGAGGGCGATGGAAAAGTCACATTAAGGATAAGGTTGCACAGCCGATTATTACAATTGCTGTCAATAAGTTGTACACCTGTAAAAAGCTGAATACACAAAAGTTGTGCGATAGATGTATTTACAACAAAGCCAAAAAAAAAAAAAAAGAGTAGCTGGTGAGGCTGCTTATGTACAACCAAAAACCTCATGGGATTTGCTTCCTTGGTTTGGAGGTTTAGGATCATAGTTTCATGGGACATCCCAGTTAATTGATCTAATAACGTGTTTAGGGCTCCTGTTCTACCTCCTGATCCAATGTGTAGTACCTGGGGTCTTAAAAGCTTGCAAGCAGCCGTCCAATGCACAATTGGTCTCTATTTGCCTGGAGCAAGAGAGGAAGAAGGAGGAGTATGGAATATGTAGCTAATTGCCTCCAAGAACCACTACCTCCTCGGCCTTACTCTTTTAGTATCTCCAGGGTCTCACATAGTGCCTGGCACTTGTACAGGTGCTCAGAAAATACCTATTAAATGAAAGATCAGACCAGACCAGCAAACTATCCTACAAGGAAAGTTACATCTTTCTCATCTTTGGATCTCTAGAGATGTACTCTTTAAAACCAATTTAACTGATTAATCAACTCAATTACCTAAAATAAAAAACACAGTCACTGAATCACAGCACTCATATTTCAAATGCCCAAGAACCTTATAGGCTAGTGGCTGCCGTATTGGACAGTGTAGAGAGAACATTTCCATCGTCACAGAGAGCTTTCTTGGGCAGATGCTCTGAGCCTGGTACAGGGTCTGTTCAGTGAACTCATCTAACCCAATATGTGTCCAAAACAGTTGGAATTTCAGGTTGATAAGATTGGGACCAGAGCTAGAATGATCCAGTGGAAACAGGGAAGTGAGACATTGAAAGGGAAGTCCTTCACCTCCACTCTCGTCTCTTAAGGTTTCCAGACTGTGAGCATTGGTGTGTTGAGGTCCTTGACTTCACAGAGCCCAGGGAAGGGCTGAGAACCCAGGGGAAGGAGCAGTGGTGATCTGAAGTCAGCCAGGATGACCTCAACTGGAGTAGGGAGAAATGGTATGCCACTCCCTCTAATATCTTTCTTGATGTTTGTGTTTCTAAAGATTGTCCCCCACACTCCAGTCATACCCCTGTCAGCTACCATTCCTCAGGCCTGCCCAGGTACCGTCACCTCTGAGTCCTCTCAAGGTCTGGTGCAAACACTGGCAGGTAGCATTTAATTCTGTGGCCATCCTTGCTGTCACAGCCCTGTTGCCTCACTTGTAAACTAAGAGAAATGGGACAAGTCACTTCACCTCTGATCTCACTCACCCTTTCTAATGGGTTTCTAAAGATTGGGGGAAGACAGGAGGTATGACTCCAGTAGTGACAAGGAAGACACTGCAGGTAGGTTCCAATGGGAGAGGGTTCCTGGGAGCAGCCTGGTTATTCCTCCTGCCTTGGAGACTGGAGCGGGGAGGTGAAGTCAGAAAGAAAAAGGAAATATGAGTGGAGGTCTCTTTTGTCCTTTTCATATTTCATTTACATAATAGTAAGACATGGCAAGACTGCGTCTTACATACTTTGGACGTGTTGTCAGGAGGGATCAGTCCCTGGAGAGGGAAATCATGCTTGGCAAAGTACAGGGTCAGCGGAAAAGAGGAAGACCCTCAATGAGGTGGACTGACACAGTGGCTGCAACAATGAGCTCTCAAGCATAACAATTTTGAGGATGGCGCAGGACCGGGCAGTGTTTCGTTTCGTTGTGCATAGGGTTGCTATGAATCTGAACCGACTCAGCGGCACCTAACAACAACAACAACAAGACATGCCTATGAGCTTTGAGTGTGAAATGTCTGTAATCATCTTTCCTTGCTTTGCTATTTCAAGATTATCATTCCCACAAGACCTGCCACCACTGCCCCTCCCAAACATCAAAGCCTGAGATTTGCTGGCTTAGCATCACTTGGGATTTGAGCATGAGAGAAGTTGTTTTGGGTTTTGGTGCTGACCTATGATGTGGGACATCCAGTGGGTCACAACTATCTCAGAGACACACAGCTGACCCTGGAGACAGAGTCCTTGCAGGGTGTGCCAGGTGGGTGAGAGGTCAGCCCTCTCCTTTCTGCACTTTTAGGTCTTGTAGCGGAGCCTTCATGTCTGTGTGTCACTGTCTACTCCTGCTGTAAAGATCACTCCCAGGTTGAGGAATATTTACTCTGGGCTCACTGCACGTGCTACGTGCCCAGAAGAAGTCAGGAGGGAAACATAACGTGGAGCACATTTCTAGCCTCTGCTCCTCACCCATATCCTGGTTTTAGGAATAGAACCAGAATTTGCTGCCATTTGAGAGGCGTCTGTCCAGCTGACCCTCTAGATGCTCCAGTGCCGGCAGGATTCTAGAGGACATGTGTGAAGGGGCTGCTGGGCTTGCATCACACACTTGCTGTCACAGTCTACTGACTTGGTCTCCTGTAACTGACCAAGCCCAGGACAGAGCCTCTGGGCAGCAGAGCTCGGGGTCACTGCTCCCCTCTGGACCCACCACTCCAACCAGGCACTTTAGGGAAAGCAACACAACCAAGACCACTGGGAGGTGCATAAATATATGGAAGAGGAGACAACATTATATAAAAGTAAGTTTAGGTAAGTGAAGAGTGCCCTGAGAACATCTGTCCTCAGGGAATGAATGCCCACTCCAAGCAAGGCCCGAAGATTTTAGGGCTTAGGCCCTAGGCTAAGCTGTTCGATGACTGGGGTATTTTGGAGAAGAGGGTTATACTTTGTCCATGTGTGTCTTAGTTATCTGGTGCTGCTATAACAGAAATGCCACAAGTTGATGACTTTAACAAATTTATTCTCTTACAGTTTAGGAAGCTAGAACTCTGAATTCAGGGTGCCAGCACCAGGGGAAGGCTTTCTCTCTTTGTCAGCTCTGGGGACTGTCCTTGTCATCAGTCTTCCCCAATCTATGAGCTTCTCAGCACAGGGACCCCAGGTCCAAAGGACGCACTCTCTTCCTGGCTTTTCTTGGTGGGTGGTAATGAGGTCCCCCTCCTCTCTCCTCAATTCTCTCCTTTATATCTCAAAAGAGATACAAGATACAAGAGATACTCAAGATACAACCTAACCCTGCAGATTTGAGTCCTGCTTCATTAACATAACTGCCTCTAATCCTGCCTCATTAACATCATAGAGGTTAGGATTTACAACACATAGGCTAATCACATCAGACTACAAAATGGTGAACAGTCACACAATACTGGGAATCATGGCTTAGCCAAGTTGAAGCACATTTTTGGAGGACACAATTCAATCCATAACAATGTGCATAATGCAGGGAGTGCCATTCACAATGAATTATTTACGAAGACTCTCTCTGAAACCTTTCAACATCATCTATGCAGAAGACAACCCTGCCCTCCCAACCCCCTTAGAGTCCACAGGAGCACTCAGTTAACCACTGAGGGTGGTGAGACCCTGTGTGGCGCCCTGATCTCCTCAGCTCCAGGCATCTGGGAAAAGGGTGGGCGATTCAGAGACATGTCAGGTACAAGCAACATACATAGCTCACCTGGCTCCGCTCTGCCTCCCTGTGAGTGTGTGGTCATCCCTGCCATTAAGTAGGGGACACTGTAGGATCCCAGCCCAACTGAGAGTTGTCCAAGCGCTCGAGGCCCTTGGCTTCTGAGGAGCCCTGTCAAGGATGTGGGTCACCTCATGGCACCATTTATCATACTGAGATTCTTTAGATTTTCTGTACGTTTTTGTATAAATTCAAACAAAGCACAAAAATCTGAAGAAAAGTCCAAGCAGTGCTCACACGGGATGAGTTAAGGGGGTAGGATTACAAGGTACCTATTTACGACCCTTTTATTTTTCAATTTTGTAAATAATAGAACTGGTTTTAGTACATACCAAAAAGCAGTATCTTCTGTAACCTTTTCACACGGGACTACACTAAATCCATAAACGTTGTTTTCGTTACCACAGCATAATGCTTTTATTTAATTGAAAGGCAAGGGCAAGGTTTGGTGGTGGTGGCGCCAGAAAGAAAAATAACCATTGGGGGGAAAGGGAAGAGCTCCAAAAAGTTGTCCGGGCGTAATGTGAAGAACCCCAGACTGAATTATATTGATGTCAGGGCAGAGCGGGTGTGATCATCACTTCCACACCTGTTCCATCAGACCACCCAAATGCCCCAGGTGGGTGGGCTCTGCCTCCTTATCCTAGATCCCAGACTCCTTCCCTTTCTGCTGTAGTATGTTCACTGAAGTCTGCCCTGCCAAGCTCCCAGGTGAAAACATTTTGGGGAACAGTTATAGACACCTCTGCGGTCAACAGAATGCAGCAAAGAGGCCTCAGTTCCCTACTCTCCTGACCCCTGAAAATAAGGAATCCAAGACCTTCTGAGTCCCAAGACCTTCTGAGTCCCAAGGCCTTCTGAGTCCCAAGGCCTTCTGAGTCCCAAGACCTTCTGAGTCTCGCAGTCCACCCAGCACGCCCCTCCTCTGCCCCTCTCAATGCCTCCCCAGTGATTCCAGCCCCTGTGTCTGTGTCACATATTCTGGTCTCGAGACCAGTGAAGGCTTGGACCTGAAGGCTTCAGCCTTGTCTCCAAGAAGCCGCAGCTGTCCTAGTGTTTATCTGTTGTGACTTTTATTACATCAAGTCGATCATGACTCATAGTGACCCTATAAGACAGAGTAGAATTGCCCCATAGGGTTTCCAAGGAGCCGCTGGTTCATTCAACCTGCAAACCTTTTGGTTAGCAACCAAACGCTTAACCACTGCGCCACCAGGGAGGGCTCCTACTTTATTTTAATTTATATTTTATTCTTAAAATTATTAAATTTAAATTTCTTGTTGTTGATTTCAATCATGGGTTTTCTCTGTTTTTCCAAATTTATATTTGGGTCATTTACTGTTATAGTAATGAATTTTCAATGTATTTTACATTTCTCTATCCTCATGGGCATATGGCTTTAGCTACAGCTCCTGGTTTTATTAAGGAGCTCTGGTGGCAAAACAGTTAAGTGCTCGGCTTAACCTGGTAGTTCTATCCCACCCAGTGGTTCCTCAGGAGAAAGACCTGACCATCTGCTCCCGTAAAGATTACAGCCAAGAAAGTCCTATAGGGCAGTTCGGCTCTGTCACATGAGGTCACTACAAATCGGAATCGACTCAGTGGCACCCAACAACAAAAGCACGTTTATTATATTAGCTTTTTTCTCGTTCGTTACAGTCTCAGTCATATACGTGGGGTTCAGTTCATGTACGTGTTAATACATCTGACAAGTGTAATAAAAAGACTGGGGGTATCAGAAATTTATATGACTGTAAGGCTTCTACAATTTACCAGAATTGGTAAGATATGAACTCTAATTAGACTGTGAAATGTTCGGTATATATATTTGTTATCCCCAGAGCAATCACTAAAGACAGTTCCAAAGCCACTCAAGAAAAATTGGGTAATCTCAATAGTCTCTCATCTAGGAGATGCATAAAGCAGGTAAAACTGCAAATGTAACAATACACACACACATATTCACGTGCAGGTTTCTGTGTGAACCAAAGTATTCATTTCTCTTGGCTCAGTACCTAGGGGTGGGAGTGCTGGGTCACATGGTAACTATGTCTCTCCCAGCCCCCACCCCAGCAGGATCTGGGCAGGTCTCCACAATGGGCCAGGGGAAAGGGCATGAGGACTCAGAACCACCCGGTCCTCCCCACTGCCTGCTGCAGGGACTGCTCCTCCACCAGCTGCCCTTCCGGCTCCAGTATTAATCCATAGTAGACGAGATGCAAGAATCAGGACCCCCTAGGCCTAGAACCTACTGGAGGGGCCACACCTATCGAGCCTTTGTGTAGTGAGAAGCCCCACCCAACAGGCCCACCCCTTCCTGTCATAGCCCCTTTCACCTTGCTGTCCCCTCCTTCCTCCCTCTGTCAGGCATGGACATGGCTGAAACATCTGATAGGTCTACTGTCCTTTCTGATCCCTCCCTCAAACCAGGTGTGGATGGGAGATGAGGGGCCCAACTCCTGACTGACTCGCTCCTCCAGCTGCTGCTCAGTTCCTTCCCCCTTCATGTTCAAGCCTACTGTGAGCTCCTCTGAAGGGGAAGGAAGGAGGCCCTTTGCATCTCAGGACCTCAGTCACGGCTACAGCAGATGCCCGTTCTGCCCTCCGCGCTGATCCCAGCAGTCACATACACCCATGAGTGTAAATTCTCTAGTCGCCGCCTCACAGTTCCCAGTTTCAACCAGGGATCTAGTGACCCTCTCTCCATCAGTCTACCAATGGCAGCTACTGCACCCAGTCCCAGCCCCTCAACCACCGTGTCTCCAGGCTGCTTCTGACATTGGGTCATCCCCACAGACTTCACCCCAATTTCCCAGCTGCTTCTCTTGGGGCATCCCACTAGCTACAGTGGGAGCTTCTTCCCATTTGACCAGCCCCTTCAGACACTGCCCCCCATGACAGTACGGCATCAGACCCAGAAACAACCAGCCCACCTGTGCTGAGGTTCTGTGGTCCCACCCTAAATTTGAACCTTTCCATTTACCCTGGAGTACAACCCAGCCCACAATCAGGGCCCCGGATGGGCAGCAGCACAGAACCGGACCTCTAACAACTCACTCCGGTTGGGAATCCTAGCAGCCCAGCCCAGCCCCAAGATCCACTCCAGGCAGGCCAGCCTTGGCCAGCACACTCAGCTTTTGAGGATTCATTGCCCACAACTTCCAACTTGGGCACCCATGTCAGCACACAGCTGGCCTTGTTGGCACCTCAGCTGTTTTCGTCTCTGGTGAAGCCATTACTTCTGGCTTTGCAGCTGTATATTACCCAGCACAACTATGGGCTTTGGGAGAAGACAGGCCGCCCTAAGGCAAAACCATTGTCATCATTTCTGTGATCCACCCAAAGAACTACTTCAGAGATTCTGAAGAAGAGACCAGCAAGCTGCTTGTAATTTATTTTCTCTTTCTGTTTGATTTTTATTCTCACTCCCTCTCTGTCTGCCTCTCTTATTCATAGGCTCTCCTTGTAGCTGACCTCATCTAGGCAATGGAGGTCCTTGGATCTTCAGTGCCTATAAAACCTCTCTCCAGCCCTCCAAACCCACTTTCTTAGCATTGCCCTGGTTTCTGAACCCCAGCCTGCACCACTGAATCACGCTAGACAACACTTGATGGCCCAGGCAGGGAGCTGGGCTGGGAGTCAGAAGCGCTGGGATATACTCTGCGGAGGGGGCACTGTGAAGTGGGGTTCTGGCCTGGGCACCCCCACACAGGTGCCGTACCGCACTTAGTGGCCCCGGACATGCACAACTGTTCTCTTCCCTCCAGCCATCAGGAGAGCCCCACAAGGAGGGTGGGCGCAGAAACCCTCTTCCTCCTCATTCCAATGGACATATAAAAGGAGAGAAAGAGGAAATGTAAGTGTGGATGAGGTACTATGAGGAGGGGAAGGCAAAAACATTCCCATGTGCACCGCTGCTTCCCTAATTTTCATTTTGGCACTTCAGGGAAAGCAACGCAACCAATAATACCAAGATTCTGGGTGCTATACATGTATATGGAAGAGGAGACATCATAAAAATGAGTTTAGGTAAGTGAAGAGTGTCTGGAGAACACCTTCCATGCGGAAGGGATGCCCATTCCATAGAAGGCCCTAGGGGTGGTGAGGGCTTCAGCCCTAAGGCTAAGCTGTCCAATGGCTGCCATAATTTGGAGAGGATGGCAGTAGAGTGGCCATGTGAATAACTTCGAGGGGTGCCATTCACATGGAGTATTTTGTGAAGATTGTCCCTGAAAGCTTTCAACATCATCTCATGCAGAAGCCAACCCAGCCCTGCCATCCCCTTAGGGTCCACAGGGGGCACCCAGTCAAGCACTGCCCGTGGTGAGACCCTGAGTGGCACCTTGATCGCCTCTGCTCCAGGCAGCTGGGAAAGGGGGTGGGAGATCCAGAGGCATGTCAGATGCAAGCAACACAGCTCACCTGGCTCTGCTCTACCTCCCTTTGGGCACGTGGGCACGCCTGCCATCAAGTAGGGGACCTTGTAGGATCCCAGCCTGACTGGGAGTTGCCCAAGCTCTCGGGACCCTCAGCTTCTGGGGAGCCCTGTCGAGGGCCTGGTCACCTCATGACACCGTTTCTCAAGCTAGGGTTCTATAGATTTTTTGTGTGTATGTAAAATTTAAAAACACACACACACACACACGCGCAAAAATCTGAAGAAAATTCAACGCAATGCTCAGTTGGGGTGAATTCACGGGGTAGGTCTTCCCAGTGTGCCTGGGGAAAGGGCATGAGGACTCATAAATGCCTTATCCTTCCCCCTGCCTGCTGCAGGGACTGCTCCTAAAGCTACCTCTCCAGCCCCAGCATTAATGCACAGCTGAGACACAGGGAGAAGCAAGATTCCCTGGGCCCAGGGTGTCCTAGAACCTGCTGGAGTGGCCATCCCTATAGATCCTTCTTATTGGATAAGCCCAGCTCACCAGGCCCACTCCTCTCCTCACTGACAGCGTACCTTCCAGGCACCCTTCATGCTTACTGTCACAGCCCCTTTCACCTTGCTGTCCCCTCCTTCCTCCCTCTGTCAGGCATGGACATGGCTGAAACGTCTGATAGGTCTACTGTCCTTTCTGATCCCTCCCTCACACCAGGTGTGGATGGGAAATGAGGGGCCCAACTCCTGACTGACCCGCTTCTCCAGCTGCTGCTCAGTTCCTTCCCCCTTCATGTTCAAGCCCACTGTGAGCTCCTCTGAAGGGGGAGGAAGGAGGCCCTTTGCATCCCAGGACCTTAGTCACGGCTACAGCAGATGCTGGTTCTGCCCTCCCCGCTGCTCCCAGCACCTGCTAAATGCAGTCACATACACCCACAACAGTAGATTCTCCGGTCTCCTCCTCAAAGCGCCCAGTTCCAACCAGGGACCTAGTGCCCCTCTCTCCATCAGCCCACCAATCGCTGCTTCTGCACTGTCCTACCCACTCAACCGCTGTGTCTGCAGACGCGACCTCCTGACCTACTTTTGACTTTGGGGTCACCCCATGGACACAACCCTGCCCTCCCATGACAGGCAGTCATTCTCAATCTAATCACTGTTTCTAACAGCTGCATCATAATCCGAGCAGGAAAGAACCAGTGCCCTATTGACAAATTTTTAGGATCTTTCAGGCTTTGGCTATTACAATGGATACTTAAATATATCCCTTTGTGCACGGTTACCAGTGTCTGGCATAGGTGAAATCAGCCTCACAAGAGCTGAACCATGTACCTATGTAGTAAGTACTAATATTATCCCCATGAGACAGATGAGGACTCTGAATATTTCCCAAGAGGAGGAGTGGTCATTTGGAGAACTGCTGCCCATTGTTGCTGTGATAGGGGTGAACTGGAAGACAGAGGATGACCCAAGGGTTCTATAAGCCTTGGTCAACCAAATGTCCCACTTTGCCTTGGACAGCCCTATTCATAGCTGTTTCTCACATAATTACAGATAGCACCACCTTTTACTTTTGAAAGTGTCTCTGTAAGGCGGTAAATTACATGGCCAATCACCAGAATGGGGAGGCTTGGAGAAAACAGATGGCCATGACCACCCAGAGACCCTCGCCTGCCCTGCCTTCCTTTCAGCCAGCAAGAGACATCCAGTTGACAGTAAAACAGATCAAGGAGGAACCTGGGCACTCTCAGTGAACCCCTACAGTCCCATTTGGAAGCTGAACATGGAGACCTGGAGGACATGTAGCTTCAGTGGGCGACAGCGTCTCTCCTTGCAGGAGCCAGGTGGGAAGTGGTAACTGCTCAGCAGCCAGCAGACACGGCAGATAAGGGCATCTTCTCCATGCGGGCATCCGGGTGCTGGAAACCCTCCCTCCTAGGATCCAGCTCTTCTGGAAGCATTCCCGCAGCCAGAGCAAGCCTTAATCCATCAGCTCCAAGGACTTTATCATGACCTTGAAAGAGAAGATTGAGGAGGCTGGAGTGGCCTGCATGGAGGATCAGCCCTGCCATCACAGAGGATCCTTCTGAGAGCTCCCCAGGCGCAGAGCTCTCTGGAAGGGCTGCATGACCACTCACCTTTGCTAGGATCAGCCTTCACCTGAGTTGAAAAGCAGCCACAAGTAAAAAGCTTTTACTTTCCAGTTATGCTTTGGCACTAATAAAGGGTGCGGGTGGAAAAATAATGAGCTTTTTTTGCTGAAATTTCAGTACCAAACTAGCTTCATTAGGCATCACATTATAACAGAGAACCATGGGAAGTTAGAGGCACTGCTGAGGTCATCTACAATATCAAGGCAGAAAATCAGCATGATATACAATCCTTCATGCTACAGGTAGAGAATCAGAGAAGCAGAGGGACAGCAGGACATATCCAAGTCCTAGGACAACTTAGGGGTCAAGTCAGGACTAAACTCCTCGACTCCCCAAATCTCTGACCTGACTGCTTTCCTCTATACCGTATTGACTTTAAGGCTAAAAACTTCAGCTTTTGTGAAATATCATTTCATAGACACACTTTAAATTTAATACAAGAATATCTCACAGAGGACATGTTCAATTGTCAATTGTAAAAGCCAATGACCCCAAATATTGACCTTATTTCCAATGACTGTTACTGGGCTTTGTTTACCCCAATGTCACCTCCTCCAAAACGAACTCTTATTAAATGAACAGAACCACACAGATAGTATTTAGCCTGGTAAGATCCTCAAGGCGTCTCCAAAAAGTAAGGCTTTGTCCAAACATGATGATTTTTAAAGCAAATTATACCATCCTAATTCCCATAAAGCTAAGAGCAAAACAGTAAAATATGTTGATAGCCACTTAATGCAAGTAAAACCCAAATCATAAGATCCAGTTAGCTTAGGAACTGCATGAGTCTCTCTAATGGCAGAAATGGACAGGATTCCCCAAGATTTGTTACATCAAAGAGGGACTCCCAGAATCTTTTGTGGATAGGAGGGTTGAAGTGAACTGTCTGACCTCACAGAAAGATGAGCCACTCAAAAGCCTATTTGGGGTTTCAGAACTACCTAGCTCCATTTCTTGAAAGAAAAAAAATCCTTAAATTTATCTGCAAAAGGAGAATAAAAACATTTAAATCCAAAGAAGATCATGGTGTACTTGTGTTCCATCTTTAATGACAAGCTGTAGTTGTCTTCTCAGCTGCCCCCCACGAAACCCACCACTAAAAAGTCAGGTTTCTAAATTCTCCTTGCTCTTGGTGAAGGAATGAACTGCAAAGTGATAGAGTGCCGCTGTCGTTAAGGTCAAACCCCCACTCCAGAATTATCATTCAGGAAACCTATCGTCATTTACTTATTTGCCACTCAAAAGCAATTATCTCAGCAGTAATATTTAAGAATCCGAGAAGAAAATTAATTTGCACTATAATAGAAAGATACTGCTTAGGAGTTTTTCAGCAACTTTGCCGATAAAAAGGTGCATTGGAACATAAATATCAAATTTATTCCCTGAAAACCTCCATCTCCCCATGTCTTTAGTGAGATGGTTCTATTGTGTAATATTACATCAATCCAACAACTAAAATAAAAATCAGATATTAGGAAAAAAAAAAAACGTTACTATGAGCACCTGTGAGAGAAAATACAAGAGAACTGGAAGACTTCCCAAGGGGGGGAAATCAAATTTAACGGAAAGCAGTACTTGGGAAAACTTCCGGTTATCGTGACCACTATACCTCCAGTACGCATGGCTCAGACACAGCAGGGGCTGCACTTTCCCCACGGCTTCTAGCAGAGTGGAAACAGCTGTACCGTAACTCAACATCTGCATCCTTAGCTCTGAGCCCTTCGCGTTGGACCGCAAGAAGATTCGGCAAACTCATCTTCCTCCTAAAAACTATTATGTTCAACAACTATTTCCAATCTGTCTTCACAGTCTTTCAACCACCCCCATTATCTGCAATTCTGGGATTTCCTGATGGAGTACAGATCGTTATTTGCATTATGCAAGAACAGTCAGCAAATGAACAAACTTCTACCTTATCTCCCACCTTGGAGGGGGCTCTCCAAGTCAGGAGAAAGGAGGGCTTGGAAGCCCACTCAAATTCAAGTACATGCAGACCCATTTTCAGCAAAGAGCCTTTATTTCTATCATTCATTTACTGTTTAAGGAGCCCTGGTGGGGCAGTGGTTAAGCACTCGGCTGCTAACCAAAAGGTTGGAGGTTCTAACCCACCCAGTGGCCCCGCAGAGGAAAACCTGCGGGGGATCTGCTTCCTAAGAGGTGATGGCCAAGAACACCCTGTGGGGCAGTTCTACTGTCATATGTGGTCGCTATGACGGCACCCAACAGCAACAACAATTCACTATTTAAATCCTCTGCTCAAACTTACTATTGCCCAAAGTTTCCACTTGTATGCTTCTAGGGCTTTTTCCTGAGCTCCTGTTACCATGCACCTTTTCAAAAAACCAAAAGCTTTCAGTCCTCATGACCTCACAGAAACATTTTTTTACAAATTTCTACCCAACTTGAAAATGATTGTTTTAATAACTGTGCTCTAAAAGAAAAGCCTTTGCGAAAACCAATGATCGCTAACCAAATCGTAAAATTCATTGCCTGCCCACGCTCACAGCATCCTTGGAGTTATCTTTTTCATCCACAGAAGGCATTCCATGCAGAGGTCATCATTCTGTTGGCTGAGCCTCTGTTAGAGAAAATCTGATGTGGTTAGCAAGGCTTGGAGAACTCAACCTCAGTTACCAGAGTCTACTGGACATCATGCTTGGCAGGGTAGAGGGTCAGCGAAGGAGAGGAAGACTCGCAGTGAGATGGACTGACGCAGTGGCTGCAACAATGGCCTCAAGCACAGGACTAGCCAGCATTTTGTTCTGTTGTACATGGGGTCACTATGAGTCAAAATCAACATGACGGCACCGAACAACAACAACGATGGTCCCAGTGGAGCCCTGGTGGTCGAGTGGTTAAGAGCTCCCTGCTAACCAAAATGTCGGGAGTTCAAACGCACCAGCCGCTCCTTGGAAGCCCTTTGGGGCAGTTCTGCCCTGTCCTATAGGGTTGCTATGAGTCTGAATCGACTCGACGCTAGAGGTTTTTTTTTTTTTTTTTAATAATTTTTATTGTGCTTTAAATGAAAGTTTACAAATCAAGTCAATCCTTCACACAAAAACCCATATACACTTTGCTACACACTCCCAAATACTCTCCCCCTAATGAGACAGCCTGCTCTCTCCCCCCACTCTGTTTTCTGCAATAGCTTTTTTTTAATGGTCCCAAGCAATTCTGCTATTCTTAGTGAGCATTCAATCTCCTGAGTCAATCTATCATGGCAATAATACGGAGATTGCTAGAACAGAGGGTCCAATTACTTACCTTATGCAAAGAAAGCACAAGGAACACTCCTCTGATACTCCCTCTTTTGATTATGTGCAAAAGGAACTATGGCCGGCCACATGACAAACCCGGGTGTCATCGTAACACTGGTCATTTTTCACTGCTTGCCCAAACACAGGCTGAAACTTGCTCTGTTGTGCCCATGACCTTGTCGGGTCTGCAAAAGAGCAGGAAACACATTAGGACTACACCAAATTGAAAGCATCACCTTCACAAATGAAAAGCTGCAAGTAGGGAAAACAGAATGGTATGACATCTAGTCTACTCTTCTAAAAAGTAGCCAAAGTCCTAATCCAATTTTTCTTTGAAAGCACATACCCAGAAAAAAAATTCATAATACATCAGGGAAAAAATTAGAAGAATTAAATATATTTCTGATTTAGGATCCAGAAACATCTCAGTTTTAATTTCAGGAGAAAGATCAAGGGAAGAGATGACGAAAAATTGGAATTTTAGGGCTCAGTGGGAACTTAAAGATAATTTACTCAAATCCCTCCATTCCTTTTAAAGATAAATAATGATGAAGTTAAGTTCCCTAGTAGAATTGAAGCTGAACAAAACAAAGTTATCAGTTTGGATTTTTCCCCTGCCTGCCAAGGTTAGTGCCTTAGTTATTTACTGCTGCTATAACAGAAATACCACAAGTGGATGGCTTTAACAAACAGAAATTCATTCCCTCACAGTCTAAGAGGCTAGAAGTCCAAACTCAGGGTACCAGCTGCAGGGGAAGGCTTTCTCTCTGTCCGCTCTGGGGGAAGGTCCTTATCCTCTATCTTCCACTGGTCTAGGAGTTTCTCAGTACACGGAACCCAAGTCCAAAGGACACGCTCTTTCTTGGTGGTATGAGGTCCCTATTCCTCTTCTTGATTCTCTCTCCTTTTATCTCTTGTAAGATAAAAAGTGATGTAAGCCACACCCGAAGGAAACACCCCTTACAGATCAGGGCTGTGACCTGAGTTAGGATGTGGCATCCCACCCTAATCCTCTTTAACATAACCTACTCTTGCCTCATTAACCACAGGGAGACATTAGGATTTACAACACATAGGACAATTACATCAGATCACAAAATGGGGGACAGCCACACAATACTGGGGATCATGGCCTAGCCAAGATGATACATATTTTGGGGACACAATTCAATCCATGACAGTTTTCATTTTTGAAGCATTTTCCCCAGACATCAGCATTCTGCTGTCTCAGAACTGTCCCTGCTCACCACAGTGTTTCCACAAAACCATCTACGTGTTGTGACAAATTCGAGAGACACAAGCAACTGTCCTTGTCATCGAGACATAATATTCACGGTAACTCTGTACCGTGTACTACAAGGGCAAACGCAGGTAAAATCCATCTGGACTAAAGGAGTTGATGGATTTGGAAAACAGTAACAAGTATTTAAACAGAAAATAATGTGATGAAAGCGGAGTGCAGGATGATGATAATTCTGGCAGTGCACACTGCGTGGATTAGACAGGAAGAAGCTAGAAGACTGGTGCTGGGATAAGAACCTGTGAGCATAAAACCAGACCCAGGAAAGACTTGGAGTGATTATGGTGGCAGGAATGGGACAGAGGAAAGGACAAAGTCACAGGCTGTTCTGGAGGAGAAAAAAAGTTAGATCGGGTTTTCATGTTGAACCAGCACCACAGCCATCTCCCCAGTAAGCCAGGGGGTCTGGGGAGGGGAAATGACACAGAGCTGGCATCCCTGGGCCTCCTCAGGGGTCATTTCAGACTCCAGACTCCACGTGGTTGTCCAAAACACGCACAATGAGGGCTCAGTGCTTTAGGATCTCCAGTCCTACTTGACTCCATGGCTAAAACGAAAACAGGACAGTAGGAAGGAGTGTGGTGAGTAGAAGGCAAGCTCAAAAAACAGGGACTTTCCATTTTCAATGCTCTTTTAAACAACTACATGTATGGTTTGTTTCAATCTTTCAAAATTGCCAAAACTTTCACACACAAATGCGACCACAAAACCATTCCTGACCACTTACACCATCAGAGGCCTGGTGGCATAGTGCTTAAGAGCTCAGCTGCTAACCCAAAGGTCGGCAGTTCAAATCCACCAGCGGCTCCTTGGAAACTCCATGGGGCAGTTCCACCCTGTCCTATAGGGTCGCTGTGAGTCAGAATCGACTGGCCGGCAACGGGTTTGGGTTTTTTGGTTTTGATTTTGGGTTTTTTTAAAACGTATCAATCACTAATATCACCCAAGGCTGCACGTCTTATAATTTGAATACTGAACCAATGAACTTCTCAACAGTCGCCCTATTTTCACTTGGTTTTTGTCAAAGTCTCAAGTCAAAGAACTCCAAACACGTCGCGTCGCTGGGGCTCCAGGGGTCACTCCACCGCCCTCCATCCCTGCGCTCCTGACCCCCGGCTCATCCCTGGGGTCCCCTCAGGGCCCACCCCGGACGCACCCCACACCCTGCTCCCCGGGAGACGCGGGGCGCCGACACTGGATGAAAGGATCAGAAGTTCCGAGAAGCGTCTGTTCCTCCTAACGCGGCTATCTGCACAAAAACAGCCGGGCAGGCCGCTCACCACAGTCGACATGTCTGAAAAGCTGCAGCCGCCACCAACGCCCCGGTTTGCAAATAACGGCGACAGCTCCAACCGCCGCCTCGGGGGGCGGGGCCGGGCGCCCCACAGGACCCGCCCCTGCGGTGCACCAGCCAGTCAGAGCCACGGGGCTGAGATGGCCCCGCCCACTTCCGGGAAGGGCGTCCTTCTTCCTGCACGGCCTGGCGCCCTAGCGCCCTCTCTGGTAGCAGGCAGGGATGCAGGTGTGTAGCGGGGGAAACCCGTGCCCACGTGCCAGCACCGGCCCCCAGCCTTTTGTCTGGTCACGAACCACACCCATGGGCGCTTCCCAGCCACGCCCACTTCTCTTCAGCACCTGAGGAAAGGTTCTCAGGCTCCACCCAATGAACTCTTAGGCCCTGCAGCACCTTAACCTCCTCCACAAACATTCGTCCATAGATCCGAAAAACCCAGGCGTCGTGCTACCATGCTGGGAATACAACGTCAAGGGAAAAAAGCTCCAAAGAATTTAATAAAACGCTGGTAAGTGAAGAAGCAGTCCTGCTGGGAAAAATAATCCCCAAGCCACCATTCCACAGAATTCAAGCTTTGCAGAACCAATGGCCCTTTGGGATGGTCCAGTGTGTTTCAGCCAACAGATGCAAAGATGAGGGCCCTTCATGGATGCATTCAAGGGACAAGTATTAGGTCACTAAGACACCCCCTGTCTCCCACCTTCCCTTTTATAGCTTAAAAAAAAGTCAGAAGACTGAAGTGCTTATTCTTGCTGTGTGACCTGGAGAAGTTCCTTCATTTATTCAACAACGTTAACTAAGGCCCTACTGTGTGCCAAGCTCTGCGTTAGGCACTGGGGACACACTGGGGACACATGGACTCTGTCCCCAATGTTCCCAGTTATCCAGGCATGGACCAGTAATGTGAAACTTGACTCCAAAAATGGAGGTCACCGAGAGACTGAAGAAAGAGGTAAGCAACTCCAGTGTGGCGGCAGAGGAGTTTATTAGGGAGACTTACGTATGAAGCAAGTCTTGGGTGACCACAGGGCCAAGGCAGATCTCTGCACTCCACAGCGAGAGGGCAGAGGTTTTATAGTGGTGGTGAACGACAATGGCTACAAGCTGGGGTTTACATAAGGATGAATTGGCAAACTGTAGTGAACTAGCAGACGGCATGAAGATGCTCACGTTCAACCTTGAGAAGTGTAGTTCCCCTTCAGTCCACCCCTCGAGGCCGGCTCTTACAATCTGGCACATTCCTCCTCTTACACTGCAGCACAGGGACCCAGTTCCCTCCCCACCTGGAACAGGTACAGAAGTGGGGTTGGCCAGGTACCATATGGTGCCCACGCCTGTACCAGAGACAAAAAGTTACCCTGTGCCCAGAACGGGGGAAGGCTTCTTCTATAAGGAGTTGGAACTGGGAGAGAGAAGATGACCCAATTCCCAGCCTCTTATCAGAGAAGGCTCTGAGACCAAGGCCTTTACTTAGGCAGCGTGGTTGGGAGGCATAGAGGCAGACCATTGCCTCAACAGTCCACCCCTTGACTCCCATTAGTGTGCCAGAAAAAGAAAAAAAGCAGTACCAAGTCCTGGTATGCCCATCACCCATCTTGGATGTTGAGCTGCATCCGTGGTTTGGTGCATAACCGCTGTAGATGTTGTATCTGTGCTTCAATTGAGGCAGCACTTAATAAGGGTTACTAGTAGGACTGAGTCGGAATCGACTCGACGGCAGTGGGTTTGGTTTTTTGGTTGAGTAGGACTGTCCTCAGCAGATTGATCAGCCCTGCTTGGAGGACAGATCTGAACCAGCCACCACAGTTGGAGCTTAATCCAAGCCAACCGAATAGATCAAAAGGCTGCATTTGTCCAATTTTATGTGTATATAACATGTCCTGATTCATTTATGTAAAAACAGCATACTTCTCCCAACATGGCACATTATATGAACAGTACACATTTCAGTACAAGTAATACAAAAGCTCCTTTTTTCAGCACTACTGGACAAGGTATTACTATTGCCTGATCAGGCTAATTCAGACTTGGTTTAGTCAGTCAACGTACATTAGACCACCTGGTCACATCCTGCAAGTTCCCTGTGTCCAAAGTAATATCAAACTTAGTCTTAAAATTTCTGCTCTCCAAGTCAAACCATCCAGTTCTGTGCCGTTTACATTTTTAACACACAGGGAGAAATTTCCTTCTAAAGTTGGAGTACTGTCCACGTGCAGTTTTCATACCTTGAAAGATGTTTTCCACAAGTAGTGGAGTTGACCATATTCATTTACCACATGGTCTTCTCAGTACACCAGGTTACACATTCAGCTGGTCCACGAGGTGGTCCTCCTCATTGACAGATCAGCTGGAACAATGTGGGGAGATGATTTGTCATCTCAGTTCAGATGTTCACAGAGCCAACAGTTGGTCTGATTGGTAGCTCAAGCAAAAGCCTTTATCATTGGGGCCCACGGGTGAAGGGCTCGTTCATCCTTGTGAGATAATCTGGTAGAGAAGGAGACAACATTAACAATTCCCACCTCCCCTCCTCTATCTTCTGTAGGACTTGAGGTGGGGGTTGCCCGGGTATAGCCACCCAGGCTGTCCATCTTAGTCTTAAGGCAGTGACCTCTGTGGAAACCCAGATCTTTTATGATGAACAGTTGTATACAAAAGAAACACATTTCATAAGATAGCTGGACCGAGCATATGGCGCAGATGAGAAATGCCCTTGCAGTGAACTGCTGCATTGAGACTTCAGACTGTTTGCCTGAGATGTATTCTTCAGTCTGGGGTTGTCTGGTCCACTCCCGTCAGCCATTTGAGCCTGTCCATTGAAGTACTCCCAAGCCATGGCGTCTCCAATAGCCTCATATGCATGCAAAGGCTGGACAATGAATAAAGAAGATCAAAGAAGTGATGCTTTTGAATTATGGTGTTGGTGAAGAATATTGAATACACCATGGACTGCCAAGAAACGAACAAATTTGTCTTGGAAGAAGTACTGCCAGAATGCTCTTTAGAAGTGAGGATGGTTAAGACTTTGTCTCACATACTTTGGACATATTGTCAGAAGGGATCAGTCCCTGGCCAAGGACATCATGCTTGTTAAAGTAGAGGGTCACTGAAAAAGAGGAAGACCTTCAGTGAGATGGACTGACACAGTGGCTGCAACAATGGGCTCAAGCACAATCGTGAGGATGGCGCACGACCAGGCAGGGTTTTGTTCTGTTATGCATAGCGTCCAACTCAAAGGCACCTAACAACAACAACACTGAGTACTCAATCACCCCTGTGACTTGGGGGTGATACAGAGCATGAAGAGTTCATTCGAGATCCAGTGAAGACTCTAATGGAAGACTCTAGAGTCCCCAATATTATTTACCTGCCCAGAACGCCCTGGCCTGTTGGCTCAGGAATCTGTCCCCGGGCAGGCTTTAGCCTTGGCCAGGGTCTCATAGGAAGGCCAACTTTCCTACGCTGTCTGGAGTTTTCTAACGGCAGGAGCAGCCCAAGCGTGTTGGCCCAGTCTGGGATGGTGTGGGAATCTCCGCGGCCGACCTCTTTTAAACCCAGGAGCTGGTCGGTTGCACATCTGCTTGCTCTGGAGCACAGGACGCTTCAGCTTCTGCAGTCTGCTCTTTGGGGGTTTTCCCGTCTCAGCGTAGGGGGCTTTCTGGTGACCAACCACACAAGTAACAAAAGCTTATCAGGAGCAGAACTAATTTTTTTTCTTTTTTATTGAGATGTCTCATCCCCCTGGGGGCTTGCTTTATATGTCAGTCTGACAGTTGTAGTGGCCAGATTGAGTGCCCAGGCTATCAGCTATAGCCCACGTCACAGTTGCCATGTACCCCACTAAAATGGCCCTAACTGCAGCAATTCCCATCCGGACTTGGAGGCAAAAGGCTACAAAGGTGTACGTTAATACATCAACACCATCAATACATATCATAGGGATTTGTAGGGGCTTCGAAGGGACTTATCCATAGCCAGGCTTGGACAAGGTTCTCAATGACGGTGACCTCAGACCCAAATATATTCCTCATTTTGGTGCCAGGTATTATAGAGATGACAGTCACCTGTCTAAAAACCCAAGACGTGCAATTCTTTTCATTTCCTCGTTGAACTTTATTGTAACTTAAGGCCTTTGGCTCTCCCTGGTGACAGAATGACCTGGGCTTAATCCTCAGACTTAATTATTTCTGAAAGTCAGAAGGTCTGGGCAAAGTTGTCAGAGCCCTCAGTCATTTGTGGGGCCATGCCTCCACTATACAAATGCAAGCATGGGTTCAGCCCAGCTGCCTGGTAACACGGATGCGGCTCCCTCCTATTTTAGTTTTCCCCTTGCTATTACAGCTGCAGCTATGTTGATGCTTGCTTATCTTGGTGGGGGCAGTTATCAGAGAATTCCAGAGGGGGCCTCCGAGGTCTCTTCAAGGCTGCTCAGCACAAGCTGTCTTGAATGGTTTTTTACTCCTTTTTTTTTTTCTAGTATTTAAGCTCTTGTTTTGGGCTGGGTGTTACAGGATTTTTTTTTTTTTTTTTTTTTTAGGGACTTGCTCAGCCCCTCCAACTGCCTCCAGTCCCATTGTTGCAGGGCTTTGAGCAATGGCTAGAATTGTTCCCCTAGCCCCGGAATCCTCCTCCATCTTTGTAAAACCTGCAGGCGAGTGTTTCTAGCTGCTCACCCTGTTCATGGATGTGGCTGTTTATAATGTGTCAGCTGTGACCACGCATGACTGCCACACATCCCTTTCCAACAGTAACTCTTTCTGCAAATCTCTTATGTGCACTTCAGCAACTAGCTGGGCTTCAGTGGCCAGCTGAATAACCCAGAGCACTGGCCATCCCACGGCCCCTACTGCTCTCCTAGCTTCTTTTTCACACTTATGAAGGCACATGTCTGCCCAAAACTAGGCTATGTCACTTGGCATTTTTGGGGCATCCCCATACTCACACGGCAGTCCGCATTGATCAAGCATATGGGCTAGACCTTCCCACGTGGAGGCCACTGGCCAACCCAGCAGTTCCCCCACAGGTGCCTCACTCCCACTTGCCATTTCCTTGGTCTCCTGGTTGGCTCACCAATTGTCCAGGCATGGACCAGTAACGTGAAACTTGCCTCCAGAAAATGGAGGGTGCCAAGAGACCAAAGAAAGAGGCAGGCAACTCCAGTGTGGAAGTGAAGAAGTTTATCTGGAAGACTTACATACAAGGCCAAGTCCTGGGTGGCCACAGAACCAAAGCAGATCTCCTCACCCTGCAGTGGGAGGGCAGAGGTTTTATAGGGGTGTTGGACAATAGTGGCTACATACCAGGGATTTACATAAGGATGACTTAACATGCTGTAGTGAACTAGTGGACCACATGAGGATGCTCGTGTGTTCGGCTTTGCAAAGCCTGTTTCCCCTTCAGGTTTGAACCCACTAGCTGCTCCACGGGAGAAAGATGTGGAAGTCTGCTTCTGTAAAGATTATAGCCTTGGAACCCCTATGGGCAATTCTACTCTGTCCTATAGGGTCACTATGAGTTGGAATCAACTCTCCGGCAATTGGTTTGGTTTTTGGTTTTTAAGGTATTGATTATATGGAGAGGGGAGATGTGTGCAATGGTTTCCATTCTGAGAGGGAAATGGGTAGAATATCAAAAAGTGACCCTCATAATCAGGGGTCGCCAACTCAAATTTCTACAGGAGTTAAGTGCACTTGGATGTGGGACAAGAGGGAGAGATGGGGACTCTGGCAAACTGTTACAGCAAAGGAGTCAACTGCTACTCAACTTCAGCCAATTACGCCATATGGAAATACGAGTTCAGTGCTCCTACAGCTTGTTTTTTTTAAGAGATTTTGGTATTTTGTGTGAAAACTCCTGATTTTCAAATTTTGGCAACTAATTCAAAAAGATTTAAAACACCATGGAGATCAAAAAAACAGGTCAGCTGAGGACAGATACTTGTTATTTCTCCCACACTTTCTTAGTTTCCAGAACTAGTCAGGCTTGCCCAGGGGGTGAACCAAGGTTGATCTAACTCAGCAATTCTCTGAGTGCAGTGTGGGGACACCAAGGGAGATTCACAAGATCAAAACTACTTTCATAATAATGCTAAGATTATTTACCTTGTCCTTTTCATTCTCTCGTGAGTATACCATGTGATTTTCCAGAGCCTGTGTGGCAAGTAACAGCACAACACAGTGAGCACAGACGCAGATAAGAGAACCTAGCTGCCTTCCATTGAAGAGATTTGCAAAACTGTAAAACAGTGCCACTTTTTTTCACTACATTATTTTTTGTTTTGGAAAATGTTTATTTTTATAAAAATATATTATTTACGTTAACGTCTTGCCACCAAACACGGGTGCTTGTCCTGTCCTATTAAATTAGCTGATCAAAATGAGACGGATGCCACACCACCAGCTGCAAGGGAAACAGAAAGTGGAAATTTATTGTTTGTACAAAAGAGGAGCAACGTCAGTCTTAGCAGCTGAAAGACCACATGCTTCCCGCCCCAGGGGAGCTTGGAGCTTTTATGCCCTCCAGTCGCCAAGGGGCAGGGATTGGCCCGCAAAATCCCATCCCTCCCATGTCCATATTTGGAGATTCAAGTGCTGAGTCATGTTGTAAAATAAGGGACATTTCACTCTGCAAATAGTCTCGGATGCAGCTGTGTGCTGGAGAACATCTTCTCTGGGCAATGTTCAAGTCTGGGGTCAAGTTCGGGGCCATGGCTGTTCAGGTCCAGTGCTGGCACCAAGATCCTCATTCACTCATGCACGGATTCTGGTGCCAAATTCAAACCGCAGTTAGAGCCCAAGGTCTAGGTTTGAAACTGCGGCTTGGCAGGCTTCAAGAAAGGGGGTAAACTGCGGTAGAGTGGGGAAAGCCTTGGCAGCAGCTTCAATCTTAATATTGTTCTTTTTAAATGAATGCTTTTTAAATTAATTTTATGTTTTAATTCCTAAAATGTGAATAGCAGTAGATATAATCCACATGCATAAATATTGGGGCCAACAATAATTTTTAGAAGTGTAAAGGGTCTGGAAACCAAGCAGTTTGAGAACCACTGCTCTAAACCTGGCAATTCCATCCTCTTTTGCTAAAGACTGATTGGCCTGGAGATAAGCGTGTGACCCAGGTATGGCCAATCAGATGTAAGGGCAAATCTGCTAGGCCTTCTGGGAAGGATCTTTTCTGAGAAAGCAAATTGTTTAAATCAATTAACAAATAGAAATTTTTTTAAGTTGTCAGTTTCTAATACAGGAAATATCAATTGGTAGAGCCCACATAAACAAAAGTACTTTGTGCTTCTCAATAATTTTCAAAAGTATAAAAAAATAAGACCAAAAAGCTTGGGAACCTCTGAACTAACCCATGTAAAATTTTGTAATGGCATGTCGTAAGCCTTTCAAAATATTAGCTGTTCTTATTATTTTTACGGTGATGATTAATAAGATATAATATCATAGCCAAATACCTTTAGTCAAAATTGCTATGTAACAAATTATCATAAACTTGGCAGCTTAAAACCACACTAATTTATTATCTCAGTTTCTTTGGGTCAGGAACCCAGACATGGGTTAGCTTGTTTCTGCTCAAGATCTCTCCAAGATGAAATCAAGATGTCAGCCAGGGCTGCAATCTCATTTGAGGTTTTCAAGTTCATCCAAATTGTTGGCAGAATTCAGTTCCTTGCAGTTGTGGGACTGAGATCCCCGTTTTGTTGCTGGCTGTTGGCCAGGACTCAGTCTTAGCTCCTAGAGGCCATCCTCAGGTTCTAGCCACATGGCCGTCCCACACATGGCAGCTTCCGTCGTCAAACCCAGCAGAAAACTCTTCTGCTGCTTCATGTCTCCTTTAGGGGCTCATCCAATTAGGTCAGGCCCACCCAGGATAAGCTCCCTTTTGATAAACTCAAAGCCAATTGATTAGGGGCCTTAATTACATCTGCGAAATCCCTGCTGCCATAACATGTAACATAATTACAGAAAGGACACCCGTCATTTCACAGATCTCACCCACACTGAAAGGAAGGGGATTATACAAGAGTTGGATCATCAGGAGTCATCTTAGAGTTCTGCCTACCACAAAAACTTCGTATATTACCTTATTATTTCTCATCGTATTTGTGTGGTGGGGAAAACTTGGAGTCTGCCTGGGCTGGAATCTTAGTCCACACCAGCTGTATGACCTGGGTCAAGTGACTTTAACTCTCTGAACTCATGATTCTCTTCTATAATGTTGAGAAAATAATGATGATGATATCACCTAGTACTTACATAGTGTGTCCCCTCTACCAGGCACTGTCCTAAGTGTTCACAAGGATTAACTTATTCCATCCCCACCACAATCTGATGACGAAGGTACTACCAGCATCTCTGCGTTCCAGATCAGGAAACAGCTGGAGGCACAGAGAGGTCAAGCGACTTGTTGGGATCACTCCCCAAGTCTGAGGCAGATGGAGCCCAACACGCCACACTGCTTCTCCATGACACTCATAGCACCTGGCTTTGAGGATTTAAGCCAGAGAGATGAACACGTGGGACCCAGTGACACAGAGGCCAGGGTCTGCTTCTCCTCTCACTCCTCATCTCTCTGTCACTATGTCAGCCTCCCACCAAGTCTCTGGCCCCAGCCCCGAAAGCTCAGCAGCCTCCTGAATGATCCCTCCTGGGCTTCCGCCAGGCCCTTCACACTCACGTGTCCCACTAACACTTCAGAGCCTCCCCCAAGCCCACCCTTCCCAGTTTCCACCTGTGGTGAAATGAAGCCTTTATGTGGTATTTTGCCTTGGTTCTTTGGAAAAACAGCTTGAGAGCTTTTTCCCCCAAGCCACAAGGAGATACTTTTGCCCTAGTTTCCTACCCCAGAGGGTGTGTTATTTTTGCCAAGCTGATTGACATTTCCTGGGTAAGCTGTAAACAAGCTGAGGTTTGATATTTTTTGCCTGTCCTGCGGTTGCTACGGAGCCCTGGTGGCGCAGTGGTTAAAAGCTCGGCTGCTAACCAAAATGTCAGCAGTTTGAATCTACCAGTCCCTCCTTGGAAACCTTCTGGGGTAGTTTTACTCAGCCCTATAGGGTGCTATTAGTCGGAATTGATTCAATGGCCACAGGTTTTGATACAGTGACTCTTGTGTGTTCCTTCCATCTTCTTTTGATGCTTCTTGCGTCATTTAACATTTTACCTGTAAAGTCATTCAATACTGCAACTCAATACTTAACGTTTACTCCTCCCCAAAACCCTATGGGTTAAGTACTACTATTTTCCTCATTTTACAGATGAAACAACTGAGGCAAAGAGAAGTGAAATGCCAAAGCTAGTGTCATGGATTCAATTGTTTGCCCCCCAAAATATGTGTCAACTTGGTTAAGCCATGATGCCTAGTGTGGTTGTCCTCCATCTTGTGATCTGATCTGATGTAATTGTCCTATGCGTTGTGGTTAATGAGGCAAGATTAGGTTATGTTAAAGAGGATTAGGGTGAAATCCAACACCCTTACTCAGGTCACAGCCCTGATCTGATGTAAAAAGAGTTTCCCTGGAGTGTAGCCTGCATCACCTTTTAACTTACCGAAGATAAAAGGAGAGAGAAGTGAGCAGAGAGGGAGGGACCTCCTACCACCAAGAAAGAAAGGCCAGAAGCAGAGTGCGTCCCTGCACTGAGAAACTTAGACCCCGGGGAAGACTGATTACAAGGACCTTCCTCCAGAGCTGACAGAGAGAGGAAGACTTCTCCTGGAGCTGGTACCCTGAATTCAGACTTCTAGCTTCCTAAACTGTGAGTGAATAAATTTCTGTTCATTAAAGCCATCCACTTGTGGTATTTCTGTTATAAAAGCACTAGATAACTAAGACAGCTAGGAAGTGTCAAAGCTAGGATTTGAATCCAGGCAGGGATTTGGGTCTATGCTCTTGACCACTGGGCCATACTGCCTTCTACTCTGCCACACTATCTGCAACCAGGTAATTACTTCTGATCCTCCCTTACTAGACATAGAAATAGTATCCAGACTCTCGTAAATGGGCAGATCTGAGCTTCACAAGGGCGGGCAGCATGTCTGATTTTTCTCTCCAGTAACGCTCCCCACCACCAGATTATGCCAGGTAGTATCTGTTAGTTGCCTACCCTATATCCATCCCCCATTTTTCCACTGAAGCACGGTGCAGTTTCCATCAGTCAGAGGCAGGCAGACCAGAACACAGGGAGGCAGACTCTGTATTTTTTTCTTCACCCCTCCCTGGCCCCACCCCAGCCCCAGCCACCATCAGAAAAGGACCTGACTTGGCAACATTTCAGCCCTTCTCATCATCTTGCTGAGGCTCCTGAGATGGGGAGAGAAGAGAGAAAATTAAAAATAACAATGATGTCAGCAGCTCCATAAAAATAATAGCATTTACATGGGGCTTACAAGGTGTTAGCCACTGTCCTCGTGCTTTATATGAATTACCATACCCACCTCAGTCTCCTTGCTAGTTTTCAAGTGCACCTGGCACCCTCCCACCATGGGGGCCCTTTGCACTTGCTGCTTCCTCTGCCTGGACTGCTTCTCCCCCAGACATCTGCATGGTTCAAACACTCACTTCATTTCACATGTTCAAACATGTGACCCTAATACCTTGCAACATGTTTTCTCCTATTCAAAATGGGTGATTGGAGCTTGACATAACTAACACCATAATGATGTTCTAAGTAATCTGTAAGCATTTTTTATTGCACCAGCTGCACTGGTCTCTGTCCACAGGAGTGTGGTGCCTTCTTGGCTCCTGCGGCCTTGGTCTCCATCCTTTTCTTTGTCCTCTTGGGGAATGGCCTTCAGCCTGCAAGGCAGCAGCTAGGAAGGTTGCCTGGAGCTTTTGGTCTGCAACTTTCTTTCTTGCTCCTTATCTCAGGCAGAGTGGACTTGGCAGGCCACTTCTACTAGCTGAGAGATTCTTATGTAAGTTCTTTTTCAGACTGTTACAAGCATACAGATTAGAGTTCAGATGTCCAAAGTGCGTATCTTTAGTTTAAGAGTTTCTTGTAGTTGTTCTGTGATGTATATGACCATCTGTGGGCTATGTGCTTAAAAACATTGAGTAATCCTTGCCAAAATGATTGATATATAAGCTCTGATGTAAAAATTGCTTTTGGGGGACTCCATAAAGGACAGCCTGCATTGCTGTGGGGGCCCCTCCGCTGGTGTCACCTCCTAAAAACTTTCTCTTTCTGACTTGGAGCACGTTTCACTGGCTCGACAGCTCCAGGGCACGGACCCCAATCAGGTAACAAATATCACCTTCTCAATGAGACCTTCCTTGACCACCCAATTTAAAATTGCAAAAAAAAAAAAAAAATACCCCAGCACTTCTTACTCCTCTTCCCTGCTTATTTTTCTCCTTAGCACTTGTCACCTTCTAAAATGCCTTCTAATTTACCTACATATCTTGTTCATCGTTTTCCCTTCCCCACTAAAATGTCAGCAGGGGTTTGTGTCTGTTTTGTATCCCCAAGGCCTAGAACAGAGTAGGTGCTCGGCAGATACTTGTTGAATAAATTAAAAAAATCTAATGAGGTAAGGTATATTATAATCTCCACTTTACGGAGGGGGAAACTAAGGCACAGAGAAGTGAAGACATTCACCCCAGGTCACACAGGCAGTAAATGGCACAGCTGAGATTTGAACCCTGGCAGCACTGGCTTAATCATTATCAATCCTCCCATCTGTAATGCTCCCCCAGCACCCTTCACCCATTCCGCCCCCTTGTGGTTTGGAGGCCAACTCCAACTCTGGCTCCAGGAGTAGACGCAGGGTTCAGGACTAGCCAAAGAGAGCACCATACCCCCTTGGGCCTCAGTGATTGGTTCAGGGATGGACAAGTGACCTAATTCAGATCAATGAGAACCTTCTGCAGGACATATGCCACCAGGAGGGGGAACCTGTTTGAGAATAAAGCCAGCCTAGGAAAAAGCTGACCTCAGAGAAAGGGTGCCTAAATCCAGCCATGCCTAAATCCAGCCATGCCTAAAGCCCATTTTCCCCTAGACTTTTATTCACACAAACCATTTTTTTTTTCTTAAACCTGTTCAAACTGGGGTTTTTGCTTCAATCCAAAGAATTCTAAGCAATTCTAATAACAACGGTTACCATTTTAGCAAGCTCTTAGCACCTAACATCTAATCTCACCCCACCTCAACTTTGTGTGGCTGGCAGAGTCAGGATTTGAACCATGTCTCTGTCATCCTGGAAGCTGGATGTGTAACCACCACGTATCCTACATATCGGTGAGTATGGGGAACAGACCTTTCCCCAGGTCTCCCGCCCACCACTTCGGCTGCTGAAAAATAGACCAATTAACACGTAGCAAACCAAAACCAAACCCGTTGCCATCGAGTCGATTCTGACTCATAGTGATCCTATAGGACAGAGTAGAACTGCCCCATGGAGTTTCCAAGCTGCGCCTGGTGGATTCAAACTGCCAATCTTTTGATTAGCAGATGTAGCTCTTAACTATTACACCACCAGGGTTTCCATTAACACATTAACATACAGTATTTTCAAAAGCTTGTTTATAAGTCTTTAAAAACAGATAATAAAACATGTGGACCTTGTCTGGATCCTGATTCCAGAAACTAACTGTAAAAAGACCTCCCCGAGACACTCGAGCAGGCACTCAATAATATTAAGACTTTTTTAAAAATGTTCTAGGTGTGATAATGACTTTGTTTATGTTTTTAAAATTTATCCATTAAAGATACATACTGAAGTATTTACGGGTGAAATAACATGAGGTCTGAAATCTATATTAAAATCCTACAGTGCAAAAAAACAGAGGGAGGAAGAAGAATTGATGAAAAAAGATAAGAGCAAGATAATAGGTACATGAAGTTCAAACTATTCTCTTACCTATTGGCTATGTCTAAAAATTTCCACCACAAAAAAAGTTTTTAAAACTCATAGCCTCCATTTATAAAAAATTCTAGAGAACACAAACTAATCTGTGGTGGTAGAAAGCAGCCTAGCGGTTGAGTGCGGTGGAGAAGAGAAGGTGAGAGATGACACAGACTCATTAGGAAACTTTTGGGGTGAAGAGCATGCTCATTTTCCTGATTGTGGTGATGGCTTCACAGATGTGTGCAGATATCATAACTCATCAGCTTGCACATTGTGAACATGCACTGTTTCTTATACACCACTATCCCTCAACAAAACTGGAAACTCATATAAATATATATATATACAGTCATGTATCACTTAACGTCCATGATAACCAAACCAAAACCAAACCCTGTGCCGTCAAGTCGATTCCGACTCATAGTGACCGTATAGGACAGAGTAGAACTGCCCCATGGAGTTTCCAAGGAGTGCCTGGCAGATTCGAACTGCTGACCCTTTGGTTAGCAGCCGTAGCACTTAACCACTATGCCACTAGGGTTTCCATGTCCTAGGTTCTGCCAAATAGGATGTTATGTGATTTAGATGTTGTGCAAACACCATGTTATATACAGACAGTCCCCAGGTTACAAACATCCGACTTACGTACAATCCATAATGACGAACCAACCCCTGTAAAGCCTGTTACATTAAAAACTTGAGGTATATACAATGGTTTGTAATAACAAATGGGCACTATTTTGCAACTCACATGAAGACATTGTTATTACCTCAACAAAAAAACTAATTAAAAAATGGGCAAAGGATATGAACAGACACTTCACCAAAGAAAGCATTCAAGTGGCTAACAGATACATGAGGAAATGGTCACAATCACTAGCCGTTAGAGAAATGCAAATCAAAACTACAATGAGATACCATCTCACCCTGACATTACTGGCAGGCATCAAAAAAAACAGAAAATAACAAATGTTGGAGAGGCTGAAGGGAGATTGAAGCTCTTATGCACTGCTGGTAGGAATGCAAAATGGTAAAACCATTTTGGAAAATGATATGGTACTTCCTTAAAAAGCTAGAAATAGAAATACCACATGATCCAGCAATCCCACTCCTAGGAACATATCCTAGAGAAAGAAGAGCCATCACTCAAATAGACATGCACACCCATGTTCATTGTAACATTGTTCACAATAGCAAAAGGATGGAAACAACCTAAGTGCCTATCATCTGATGAATGAAAAAAAAAAACTATGGTGTACACACACAATGGAATCCTACCCAACAATAAAAAACAATGATGAATCCGTGAAACATCTCACAACACGGATGAATATGGAGGGCATTATGCAGAGTGAAATAAGTCAATCACAAAAAGACAAATACTGTTTGAGACCACCATTATAAAACCTCAAGAAATAGTTTACACAGAGAAAAAAAAATCATTGATGGTTACGAGGGAGGGGAAGGAAAATCACTATCTAGATAGTAGACAAGAGTCAACTTTGGGCAAATCAAAACTACAATAAGATTCCATCTCACTCCAACAAGGCTGGCATTAATCCAAAAAACACAAAATCATAAATGTTAGAGAGGCTGTGGGGAGACTGGAACACTTATACACTGCTGGTGGGAATGTAAAATGGTACAACCACTTTGGAAATCAATTTGGCACTTCCTTAAAAAGCTAGAAATAGAACTACCATATGATCTAGCAATCCCACTCCTTGGAATATATAATAGAGAAATAAGAGCCTTTACACGAACAGATATATGCACACCCATGTTCATTGCAGCTCTGTTTACAATAGCAAAAAGATGGAAGCCCATCAACGGATGAATGGATAAATAAATTATGGTATATTCACACAATGGAATACTACACATCGATAAAGAACAGTGAGGAATCTGTGAAACATTTCATAACATGGAGAAACCTGGAAGGCATTATGCTGAGTGAAACTAGTCAGGTGCAAAAGGACAAATATTGTATAAGACCACTATTATAAGAACTTGAGAAGTAGTTTAAACTGAGAAGAAAATATTCCTTTATGGTTATGAGAGGGAGAGGGGTATTCACTAATTAGATAGTAGATAAGAACTACTTTAGGTGATGGAAAAGACAACACACAATACAGGCGAGGTCAGCACAACTGGACTAAACCAAAAGCAAAGAAGTTTCCTGAATAAACTGAATGGTTCGAAGGCCAGCGTAGCAGGGGCGGGGGTTTGGGGACCATGGTTTCAGGGGACATCTAAGTCAGTTGGCATAATAAAATCTATTAAGAAAACACTCTGCATCCCACTTTGAAGAGTGGCGCCTGGAGTCTTAAACGCTAGCAAGCAGCCATCTAAGATGTATCAATTGGTCTCAACCTACCTGGATCAAAGGAGAATGAAGAACACCAAGGACACAAGGTAATTATGAGCCCAAGAAACAGAAAGGGCCACATAAACCAGAGACTACATCATCCTGAGACCAGAAGAACTAGATGGTGCCCGGCTACAACCAATGACTGCGTCCTGACAGGGAACGCAACAGAGAACCCCTGAGGGAGCAGGAGAGCAGTGGGATGCAGACCCCAAATTCCCATAAAAAGATCAGATTTAATGGTCTGACTGAGACTAGAAGGACCCTGGTGGTCATGGCCGCCAGACCTTCTGTTGGCCCAGGGCAGGAACCATTCCCAAAGCCATCTCTTCAGACAGGAATTGGACTGGACAATGAGATGGAGAGGGATGCTGGTGAGGAGTGAGCTTCTTGGATCAGGTGGACACTTGAGACTATGTTGGCATCTCCTGCCTGGAGGAGAGATGAGAAGGTAGAGGGGGTTAGAAGCTGACCAAATGGGCACCAAAAGAGAGAGTAGAAGGAGGGAGGGGGTTGTCTCATTAGGGGGAGAGCAAATGGGAGTATGTAGCAAGGTGTATATAAGTTTTTGTGTGAGAGACTGACTTGATTTGTAAACTTTCACTTAAAGCACAATAAAAATTATTAAAAAAAAAGTCAACTTTGGCGAAGGGAAGGACAACACACAATATGGGGGAAGTCAGCACAATTCGACAAAGGCAAAGGCACAGAAGCTTCCTAGACACATCCAAATACCTTGAGGGACCAAGTTACTGGGGCTGAGGGGTGGGGACCATGGTCTCAGGGGACATCTAGGTCAATTGGCCTAACACAATTCATAAAGAAAATGTTCTACATCCTACTTTGGTGAGTAGTGTCTGGGGTCTTAAAGCTTGCGAGTGGCCATCTAAGATACATCTATTGGTCCCATCCCGTCTGAAGCAAAGGAGAATGAAGAAAACCAAAAACACAAGGAAAATATTCATCCAAAGGACTAATGGAGCACATGAACCACAGCGTCCACCAACCTGAGCCCAGAAGAACAAGATGGTTCCCCGCTACCATTACCAATTGGTCTGAAAGGGATCACAATAGAGGGTCTCGGACACAGCAGTAGAAAAATGTAGAAAAAAATTCAAATCCACAAAAAAAAGATGAAGCTTACTGGTCTAACAGAGACTGGAGGAACCCCCAAGACTATGGCCCCCAGACACCCTGCTAACTCAGAAGCGAAGCCACTCTCAAGGTCCACCTTTCAGCCAAAGACTAGACAGGCCTATAAAACAAACAATACCACGTGAGGAACGTGCTTCTTAGTTCAGTCAAGTATGCTAGACCAAATGCGCAATGCCTGCCCAAAAGCAAAGCCAAGAAGGGAGGAAGGGACAGGAAAACTGGATGAATGGACACAGGGAACCTGGGGTGGAGAAGGGGGAGAGTGCTGACACATTGTGGGGATTGCAACCAATGTCGCAAAACAATTTGTGTATAAACTTTTTAATAAGAACCTTTTTGTTATTTTTTTCCTTAATTTGTATTGTAAAAAAAATTATTTGAATTTTTCCTCCTAAATGTTAAACTCAAAACAAAAAGTTATTTGCGTAATTAATTGCCCAAATCCTTCTCCTACCGCTTGCCCTCACGCTGCACTCGGTTTCACACATAAACAAAGGAGGGGTTATCTATTGACTTTTTATTGAAGATGAGGGTTTACTTCCCTTACAGCCACCGTCTCCCCCAAACACACACACATAGGGTCAGAAAGTGACTGAGAGGAGAAACGTAAAATAAAGTTATTTGTCTATTCTCCAGCCTCAATTAAAAGAGAAAAATGGACAAGGAGTCTTCAACAGAGAGAAAACGGTGTTTTGCACCCAAAAATATCCTGCTTATGCGCTTTGCTATAAATTGCTTTTCTCTGTACTAACAACAACAACAAAAACCGGAGATAGAGAATAGCTACAACCCTGTGAGCTAAACAAGAAATCTTATTATCTGAGTAGTCATCTTGAAGGCAAGTTTCCAAGATTAAATTTCACTGTGCTTTGTTCTTATAAGCTGTACCCACTACCTACTGCTGTCAAATCAATTCCGACTCATAGCGACCCTATAGGACAGAGTAGAACTGCCCATGGGGTTTCCAAGGCTGTAAATCTTTACGGAAGCAGATGCCACATCTTTCTCCCACAGAGCGACTGGTAGATTCGAGCCGCCATCCTTTCAGTTAGCAGCCAAGTACTTAAACCACCACACCGCCAAGGCACCTATCGTAAGCTGCAGGGGTCCTCTGTAGTGTGCTTCCCTGACATTCGGGATAAGGATATAAGCACTCTCATCATATGTGTTACTTAAGAGTCTCCCTTACCTACCCTGTGTTTAGGATTGCATCAACGCCAACAGACGGCAAAACATGTTTTGGGGAATTCCAGGAAGTCATAAACGATTGCAGAAAACAATGCCAGCTCACAAACTGTACCTGTTACTAATCACTTAAGTTATGGTAGGCTGTCAAGACTCAAGGAATTAAAAGCAGTGCTTCTAACAGGATTTATTCACAGTGCAAAGTCTTGTTGATCCATATACTTTCCCTTACCTCATACTTACTATTTAATTATATTTTTCCTTAATCATAATTCAGTGTTAAAAAAAAAAAAAAAGCAGTGTTATTATTATCACTGTATTACGTTAAAGATGTTTTAGTGTATCTGGAAGTATTTCAGGTTTTTTTATGCATCGAAAGTTACACTATGCACTATACACTAAGATAAATATTTGACTGACTGACAATAGATACGAACACGTGTTGCCTGCAGGAAGCTGTTGCATTTGCTGCATCCGGTTATGTTTGATACGTCCCATTCTCCAATTGGGATTTCTTAATTTATGGGACCATGGGCTTACATGTGGTTGAACGTTGCCCAAATGGACATTATGCAGCGCATGACTGTGTGTGTATATATATATATACGCACACACACACATACATGAAACAAAGTACTAAGCCAGGAAAAAAGGAGCAGCCTGCAAATGTGTATACGGTAAGTACCTTTAAAAATCCACTATCAGGCATCTGGGGTCTTAAATGCTAACAAGCGGCCATCTAAGATGCATCAATTGGTCTCAACCCACCTGGAGCAAAGGAAAATGAAGAATGTCAAGGTCACACGACAACTAAGAGCCCAAGAGACAGAAAGGGCCACATGAACCAGAGACCTACATCATCCTGAGACCAGAAGAACTAGTTGGTGGCCGGCCACAATTGATGACTGCCCTGACAGGGAGCACAACAGAGAACCCCTGAGGGAGCAGGAGATCAGTGGGATACAGACCCCAAATTCTCATAAAAAGACCAAACTTAATGGTCTGACTGAGACTAGAGGAATCCCGGTGGCCATGGTCCCCAGACCTTCTGTTGGCACAGGACAGGAACCATCCCCGAAGACAACTCATCAGACATGAAAGGGACTGGTCAGCGGGTGGGAGAGAGACGCTGATGAAGAGTGAGCTAATTAAATCAGGTGGACACTTGAGATTGTGTTGGCAACTCTTGTCTGGAGGGGGGATGGGAGGATAGAGAGAGAGGGAAGCCGGCAAAATTGTCAAGAAAGGAGAGACTGAAAGGGCTGAGTCAAGAGGGGGAGAGCAAGTGGGAGTAAGGAGTGAGATGTATGTAAACTTATATGTGACAACTGATTGGATTTGTAAACGTTCACTTGAAGCTTAATAAAAGTTATAAAAAAAAAAAATCCACTATCAGCAGCAAATAAATTATTGTACGTACACTTTAACACCTAAGAACAACACTGCCACCGGAGCTTCCTGTGACGGTGGATTCCACGTTCTATGTCTGTGCCGTCCAGTCAGTGGCCACGTGTGGCTACTGAGGACTTGAAATGTGGCTACTGTGACTGAAGAACTGTTGTTTTTTTATTTTTATTATTATTTCATTTTAATTAATTTAAATTTAAATAGCAACAATGAAGGAAATACTGCATTGATTAAGGGTAGGGTTGCCCAGCCAATTAATGTAATTACTGTCGATGAGTTGTACACCTGTAAAAAGTTGAATTGGCAAAAGCTGTGTGACAGATACATTTACAACAACCACAAAGAAAGGAAAAAAGTAGCTACTGAGGCTTCTTATGTACAACCAAGCACCTCATGAGATTTGGTTCCTTGGTTTGGAGGTTTAGGGTCATGGTTTCATGGGACATCCTAGTTAATTGGCCTAGTGCTTCTGTTCTACCTCCTAATTCATTGCGTAGTGCCTGTGGTCTTAAAAGCTTGTAATCAGCCATGGAAGGCACAGCAACTGGTCTCTACTCAACCGGAGCCAACAAAGGAAGGAAAAGGAGGAGAACATGGAATGTGTGGCTAACTGCCTCCATGAACAACTGCCTCCTTTGTCACGAGACCAGAAGAACCAGATGGTGCCTGGCTACCATAACTGAATATTTTGATCAAAGATTCTATAGAAGAATCCTGATCAAAAGGGGTAAAATTCAGCACAGTAATCTCATGGAATCCAGATTTCTGGAGCCATGGAGGCTGGATGAGGCCCTGAAACTACTGCCCTAAAATAACTGTTAAACCTTAAACCAAAAATACCCCCTGAAGTCTTCTTAAAACCAAACAATAGTTTAGCTAAACTAGTAAAGAATGTCTGCCTTGAGCATTATGCTCTTTTAAGATCTATCTATATGGAATCAAATTGACAACAGCAACTCAAAAGGTTAGATAGGAACCTTAGGGGGCACTGAGTTTATGTTAACGGGGGAAGAACAACTAGGAAAAGAGGTTGAGAACAGTGGCACAACTCAAAGAATGTAATCAATGTCACGGAATTGTACATGTAGAAACTTGAATTGGTGTATGTTTTTGCTATGTATATTCTCAACTACAGCTAATTTTTAAAAATTTTAAATAGCCACAGGCTGTTCTGAGATAGTATAAACTTTAAAAGCTCTTCTGAGAGGAAAAAGTTATAATCAACATACCAGTGTACTGCTTACTACCTTATTACCTACTCTGTGCCAAATACTGTTTATTACCCTATTACCTACTCTGTGACAAGTATTGGTTATTACCTTATCACCTACTCTGGGCTGACTACTGTTTATTACCTTATTACCTACTCTGTGCTGAGTATTGTTTATTACCTTATCACCTACTCTGTGCCAAGTACTGTTTATTACCCTATTACCTACTCTGTGCTGAGTACTGTTTATTACCTTCTTACCTTACACGAGCCGTCTCATCAAATCATCTCAACAACCCCATTGTATAGATGAGGAAACTGAGTCTCAGAAAAGGGTGTAGGTGATTTCTCCCCAGTTATAATAGTGAGGGTTGGCTGTGCTAGGATTGAAACTAGGAGTCTATGACTCCAGGATAGTATCCTATCCCCCTTTCCCCACACCTGCCCCCATCCCAGCCTCCACCCCTCTCACCATGGCCCTGGCAAGCCCTCACCTCACCTCCAGCTGGCCAGTGCCTGCTACTCTTTCTTGATCGTCTCATTGATACTGTTCACAATTTTCTGCAGCCTGGTATCATCCACAAAACCATCACCTTTCTGGGCACAGAGGGCAAGAGTAGAGACATGTCTACCCGATCCCCCCCGAGCCCCAGCCCCACTCCCCTTCCCTGTCTGGGACCCTTGCTCAGAATCACCTTCTTCGAATGGACCAGTTTCCCGTCCACAAACACTTCAAATTCCCCCGTAGCCTGGGAAGAAATGTCCTCCTCCTGGGAATGGAAGGTTGGGGGCTGGGCAAGGCCCCCTTTTCCCCCTACTTGGGGGTCTCCAAGCTCTGACCACCCCCAACCCCCGGGCTACCAGCACACTTACAAAGATTAGACGATTTGGAAATTGCTGCTCCAGACTCTTTCTCAGTAGAATGTACTGTGGAGAGATGAGGTGGGGTCATGGGGTCATGAGGTCACAGGATAGGGGAAATAAGAACTCCTCCCAGGCTTCATACCTTCATACCCCACACTCCCCCCATTCCCAAAGCCAAAACTACTCACCCGAAGGCCGTAGCTTCAGAGGCCACTGGAGGCAGAGGGCAAGAGGAATGTGGCAGAGAGAGTGAAGGGAAGACACAAGACACAAGTCAGGGCCCTCCGGTGGCTCCATCTCACTCAGGGCAAAACCACAGTCCTCCTGTGACCCACAAGGCCCCACATAATCGCCCCATTACCTCCCTGTACTCACCACCTCCCACTCTCCACCTGGCTCACCCTGCTCCAGCCACAGGGACCTCCTAGGTTTTCTTCCAACACTCCAGGCACTTCTGCCTCAGGGCCTTTGCACTGGCTGTTCTCTCTGCTGATTACCCTTCCCCCAGTCTCCACACAGCTCCTTCCCTCCCCACCTTTGCTCAGGGAGGCCTTTCCTGACCACCCTAGCTAGAATCGTAAACTCCCAAGATGCCTTTTGTCCATAGCACTGATTACCTCCCAATATACTAGATAATTCACAATTTGTCTTCTTTATTGCTTTTGTTTGTTTGGTTTTTTATTGTGACTTAGGTGACTGTTTACATAACAAATTAGTTTCTCATTAAACAGTTAATACACAAATTGTTTTGTGACATTGGTTACAATCCCTGCAATGTGTCAGCACTCTCCCCCATTCCACCTGGGTTCCCTATGTCCATTTGTACAGTTTTCCTGTCCCTTTCGGCCTTCTCGTCTTTGCTTGTGGGCTGGTGTGCCCATTAGTCTTGCATACATGATTGAACTACAACGTAAGTTCCTCACGTGTGTTACTGTTGGCCCTATAGACCTGTCTAATCTTTGGCTGAAGGGTGAACCTCAGGAGTGACTTCAGTACTGAGTTAAAAGGGCAGCCTCGGGTCATTATCATTTTTTGCCTGCCCTCTAAACCAGAACGTCAGCACCACAAACAAGGGCAGGGATCTTTGTCTTTTTCACTGCCGGGTCCCCGGTGCCTGGCACATGGTAGGTGTGTCCAATGAACTAACTAATGAATTCATGGAGACAGAGAAAGAGATAGAAAGAAAGGAGGAGCTGGGCAGAAAAAGAGAGAAGGGGAGATGAGCAGACGGAGACACACACACAGCCTGGGGAAATGATGACTCGGAGTGAGTTGGGGAGAGACAGCGAGAGCTGGTGAGATGGGCTGGGCAGAGACGGAAGAGAGACAGGGTGAGACAGGGAGAGAGGCAGGCTGCAGAGAGCCTTCAATTAATTCAGCCCTGAGTCCCAGGGAGGTCAAGGAAGGTTGGTGTTACCGTTGTTGCTGTCGTTGACACAACCCAAGGCTCAGGTCCAGGGCGGCAAATGAGGACAGCACTCAGCCTCCCGCCGTCTTTGCCCTTGCTGCTTTGACCACCTTCCCCCCAGCTCTTCATTTAGCAGCCCCTTCCCATCACTGAGGGAGCAGCTCAAGTGCCATCTCCTCAGAAAGGCCATCCCTGATGCCCAGTTGGAAGCCCCCTCGTCCTCCCACAGAGCACCCATCTGCATTCACACTAACACCTGCTGACTTTGTGCCCTGGGGCTTCCCCTCCGGAGAGGTGCATTCAGATGTGTTCAACCAACACAGGTCTGAATGAATGAATGAATCTATAAAAGTGAACAAATGAAGTTCAGAGCCAAGAATCACACCGCTGGAGCATGGCAGGGATTTGAACCCAGGTCTCTGGAACCTCACAGAGAATGAGAAGGAAAGCCAAGTTTCCTACCTGGGAATTAGGACCCTCCCCTCACCCTGTGGAACTCTGGCGGCGGTTGTTAAGAGCTCGGCTGTTAACCAAAAGGTCGGCAGGTCGAGTCCACCAGTCGCTCCTTGAAAACCCTATGGGGCAGTTCTACTCTGTCGTATAGGGTCACTATGAATCGGAACCTCGACGGCAACGGGTTTTTTTGTTTACTCGTTTGTTTTGATTTTTTTGGTTTGTTCCTCACCCTACCCCAGACCCGAACTTCCAGGTCCCCAGTGCCCCTGCACCCAGCCCATCCAGCCCTTTCCCCAGGGGAGGAAGGCAGTTGTGGGTGGGGCCAGCCCTCACCAGTAGACCACTCGAATAATGACTCTGTCGTCCATTTCGAAGTTCTCACTGGTGGAGGCAAGTGTGTTGTTAGAAACCGGTAAGGTGGCTGACAGCTTGGTCCCCAGAATGGGCCCTGGGATAGGCCTGGGGGTGGAATCTGTCAGCTTGGAGGCCTGTGTGTCTACGGTCGGGATGGCCCCGAAGGCGGACCCCAGTATCTCAGTGGCCGATGGAGTGAGCGGCGGATGGGGACCCTCGGTGAGCTCAGACAGGCTGGTGACTGATGGGACGGCCTTCAGACTCGACGACCGCGCAGGATCCTTATCAGGCGACAAAGTTGGCTCCGGAGCCGGCTCTGGGGGTGAATCCAACAGCAGGGCCGGGGTCGGGAAGGAGGCCGGGGCCGGAAGCTCAGCGGGAATCTGGGCTGGAGTGGCAGCCTGGACCAGAGGGGGGGCCCGGACCGGAGGCAAAGCCCGGACCGGAGCCGGAGCCCGGACTGGAGTCGGGGTCCGGACCGGATTCGAGGCCCGGACCGGAGTCGCCGCCCGGACCAGGGTAGGGACCTGGGCCGGGGTCGGGATCCGGGCCGGGTTCGGGACCTGGGCCGGGGTCGGGGTCCGGGCCGGGTTCGGGACCTGGGCCGGGGTCGGGGTCCGGGCCGGGTTCGGGACCTGGGCCGGGGTCGGGGTCCGGACGGGGGTCGGGGTCCGGACTGGGGTCGGGGCCCGGACAGGGGTTGGGGTCCTGACTGGGGTCGAGGCCCGGACCGGAGTGGAGGCCCGGACCGGGGTAGAGGTCCTGACTGAGGAAGGGGCTGGGGCCCGAGTCTGGTTGTTCATGGAGGGGCCAGTGGGGGCCGGGGTAGCCCGGGTTGGGATTCCCGCCCCGCCCTCCCCCCGGGACAGGGAGCACACACCCGCACAGAGTTCTGAAATGGAACGTGACCACAGGGGGCACTGTTACACCGCGTTCACTCGGAGCGGAGAGTCGAGGGGTGAGACCAGACCCCTGGATCTTGCCTAATAACTCCCGCTACTTAACGGCCACTACCAGGGTAGGAAGCACCCATATTGCCCCAGTGTTTCCCCCAGCCCTTGTTAACCTTCTTGTACCCTGAATGTTTCTTGACTGTCTGGTCCTGTGCTGGATGATTCTGGGACAAAGAGGTATCAGAAAATCCCTGGTTCCTGCCCTCACCAGGCTCCCTAGTCGGGGAGACACACCCCTCACCAAACAGTGATAGTCCAGGGGGTCAGGGCCAGGATGGGGGTAGGTGCTGGCAGTCGGGTCTGGATTGGGAGGGGGGCAAGTATTGGGCTGTGGGAGACCAGAGGAGACACTAGACTCAGTCTGTGGCAATCAAAGAGGGCTTCCTAAAAGAGGCGACAACGGAGAGAGCTGGAAAATAAGAGCAATAGCAACAACAGAGAAGCTACATTTATATAGCTTGAAGTGCTATACACTTGCCCACAATAGTAAGTAGAAGAGCTGGGATTCAAACTCAAGCTGTCAGGCTCCAGAGTTCTGGCCCATCACCACCCTGACAAGGACTAGAGCAAACTGTGACCTCATCAAGGGCAAGAATTTGGCTGTCTCATGCCCTGCTGTGTCTCCAGCTCCTAGAACAAGACTTGGCACACAGTAGGATCTTAGTAGGTATCTGTGGAGTGAATGAAAGTATCAGGAAAAAAGGCACTTAACTAAGGCGACCTGTAGGCAGAGGAAAAACACTGGCTTGTTGAAAGGGCTGAGAGAGCCTGGGCAGACACACACATACACATACACACACACACACAAACACACAAACTAGTCCCAGGGGAAACAACCAACTGGAGAAGGACACCGAGTCACAGAATTCAGCCCTGTCTGAGGCTACACCTACTATAGGGTTTTCCTTTTTATTCTTTTTTTACTTCAACTAGTATTTTTCTTCCTTCCACAACAAAGTCCTATCTATGATTCTTGCTAGGAAACCCTGGTGGTGTAGTGGTTAAGAGTTTGGCTGCTAACCAAAAGCTAGGTAGTTCAAATCCACTAAGGGCTCCTTGGAAACCCTATGGGGCAGCTCTACTCTGTCTTACAGGGTGGCTGAGTCGGAATCGACTCCACGGCAACGGGCTTGTTTATTTTTTGTTTTTTAATGACTCTTCTAAAGCACAGAATTTCTCCCCTTAACCCCACACTAAGTACAAAGCGATCAGAGGGACGAGTCAAAGTTGGTCAAAACAGGAGCATTTATAGATGCCTCTGAAGAGATGGGGAGAGAAAAATAATAGGATATAAATAGCCATTATGTACAATTTCCAACGGTAAAGTTCTCCCAGCTACCCCTTCCAACGTGAACTCCAAAGTGTCTGGGGCAGAGATTTGGCACCACCAACTAAATACAAAAATATCCAAGATCTGTCTCCAAGAGATGATGGCGAAGAGGCAGGTCAGGCCTAGAAACAAGATGAGTAGGAGGTATTAGAAAGGGCTGCCCTCAGCCTCTTCTCCCTCTCCCCAGTAAGAGGAAATCAAGTAAGGGGTTTTGGCTGAGGAACCCCACCGTAACCTCTCGAAGCCATAGGTCTTCAAAACAGAAGCTGGCCAACAGCTCAGAACGACAGCAAGAGGGATGTAGGACAGACTTATATTAAGTCAGAACTGGAAATTGGGCTTAAGCACCTTCCAGAGGTTCCCATTTTACACAGAGAAAAGGAGGTTTAGAGATAAAGCAGAGGATGCCTCCACCGGGTGTACCCAATGTGCGTAGAGGCGATAGACAGGGACAGCTACCTCCCGAGCATAAATCGAAGGAGCAGATATGACATAAATCGCTCGAGAGTCTCCATCCTCGGGACGACTCCAATCAGCGGACAGACTGCGGGAGAAAATGAAGAAGAAAGAAAGATGCAAATCCCTTAATTCTCGGATCTTGTTTTTCCCACCGACCATCGAGGGGAACCTAAACCCAACCAGGGGAATTGTGGAACGAAACAACCCGAAAAGCCCAAGAGCTCAGGGACAACAGGACTGGACCAATCAGGGAGGTCCGTCGAGGAAGCAGGCCAACTTTCCTATGGAGACTGACGCAAGCAGCCAATGGGACGAGGCATAGGTCTGTGGCCCGGTCCCTCACCTCGGGCCATCCCCGGGGTCCTCTCGTATACGCATGTTGTTCAGAGCATCGGGGAGTGAGTGGGTTGGTGGCTCCGGGGTCCCCGCCAACAGGCGAGACCCAGTATCCCGGCCAGAGCCACGGCGTCGCAAGTGGATCAGCCAGAGCACAGCGCCGGCAAAGCTTGCGGCCACCAACAAGCCCAAAGCTGGCGGCAAAAGGAAGCGCTGCGGATCCCCCTGCCTGGGGCCCGGTGGGGCCGCGTGCGGTGCGCCTGCGCCGTCCTCCGCACCGTCGGGGCGAACCGGGAACTCGCACCGCGCCCCCATGTAGCCGGGCGCGCAGGCGCAGACGAGGCCGGAGAAGTGGGCGTAGCAGCGGCCGCCGTGCGCGCAGGGGCGCGCGGCGCACGGGTCGGCGCGCTCGCGGCAGTCGCGGCCGCCGAAGCCCAGCGCGCAGGAGCAGCGGCGCGCGCCACCGCCCTCCAGGCACGTGCCGCCGTTAGCGCAGGCGCGCCCGGCGCAGTCATCCAGGTCGTGCTCGCAGCGTGGGCCCGCGAAGCCCGCACGGCAGCGGCAGCGCAGGGCATAGCCCAGGTCCAGGCAGAGCCCGCCTGCGAGGAGAGGGGGCGTCAGGGGGAGCCGCCCGGGAAGGGAGCACCCCGGAGCGCTCAGAGCTCTTCTGTTTCCCGGGCTTGTAATCCCTTTCTCTAATGACCAACCGCTATAGCTGTCTAGCAAGGGCTGGCCTCCTGGAGTTTGCCCAGTGCCTGTATGTACCTGCAAAGCCAGCCCGCTTCCTTTTCTACCTGGTGGCATCATGGGTTAGCTCAGCCTTCCCTCTTTGGCTCTCTGCGTGTCTTTTTTTCTCGGCTTCGACCACACGTTAACAGTTCGGGAACTACGTGTGGTCCTCTTGCTCACTGCGGGGGCCCCACCCCTCCCCACCCCGCACGGATCCGGCCTCGCCGCCTCACCATTCCGGCACGGCTGCAGGCTGCACCGGTCTACCCTCTTCTCGCAGTTGGAGCCCTGGAAGCCGGGCGGGCAGTGGCAGACGTAGGCAGAGTCGGGGTCTGCGCCCCCCACACACAAGCCGCCATTGAAGCAGGGTCCATCCGCGCATGTCACCCCGCTCACCTCACACCGAAGCCCGTAGAACCCACGGGGGCAGGCGCACTCGAAGGAACCTGGTGTTTCCTGGGCAGGGGCAAGAAGGCTTGGGGCGGGCCGTCTCCTTGGAGCAAAATCCCATGCCCCTCAGGGTCTTGACTATGGAGTCGGCTGCTTTTCTAGTCTCAGCCCTCAGCATGCAGGCGTCTTCTCTGGGAAGCCCTCCCCAGACAACCCCTTGCTCCCTTCCATGCTTCTGCGTCTACCCATGTAACCCCACAAAGAGGCCCAGAGGCATCCAGTCCCCACCTATACACCTTTGCCTACCACCTGCTGCCTGTCTGGTCTGCCCTCCCGATTCCTCCTCATAGCTTTCTTCCGATCTCTCCTGCCCCCACAACTTGAACCCTGAGTGTGTCTCACTGTCCCATGGTGGCAGTGTCCAGGTGGCCCACGCTGGGTTCTCCCTTATCCCAATACACACTGGGCTCATCCCACCTCCATGCTTTGGCTCACTCGTCTACCCATTCACTTGGTACCTCCCTCAGCCAAGTGGTACTTCAAAAGCCCCACCCCTGTGCCCGCCTCCTCCAGAAAGCCTCTTCTCAAGTTCCGCCCCTCCCCCCAGGTCCCAAATCCCCATCCCACCTGGCCCCACCACCCCCTACCTTGGGCCCTAAGTTGTTCTCTATGCTCATCATTCCCACTCCACACCTTTAGGTACTGCCCGCCAGGTCTGCCCTCCCCCGTCCCAGCCCCATCACCTAGTCCAACTTCAAGGCCCTAGATGCAGGCTGGACACCCCCAGGAAGCCCTCCCTAACGGCTACCCCTGGCTCTCCACCCTAGCTGGTGTCACATGGAGCCCCAGAGGGATGTGGAAACTCCCAGGGTAAAGTAGGGAGCAGGATGAGGTGGGGGTGGGTGGTACTGACACTACAGCTGCCCCCGTTGGCACACGGGTTCCCGTCACAGGGCCCAGGCCCGGGTATGAGGCACCCAGCTGTGGCAGAGGATGGGCCCCTGGGGCTGAGGCAGCTGCTGGTGGAGACTGGGACTGTGCAGAGGGGCCCAGCCCATCCCTCCAGGCATTGACATTCATTGGGTTGCTCACAGAAGCCATGCTCCGGGCTGCAGCCTGCTCGACATGCCACTGTGAGGGACAGAGAGACAGAAGGAAGTGGAACATAGGTGGTGGGGAAGGCCAGGGTCGGGGGGATGGGGGCCGCAGAGAGGTTTCTGAGTGCTTTCCACATACCACCTTGTTTCATCCTGTGACAACCCTCTGGACTAGATGGCATTGTGAGCCCCAGATTACAGACAGGGAAACTGAGGCCCAGAGTGGTGAGATGACTCGCCCAGCTAGGAGGTGGGGGATCAAGGATTTGAACCCGGCCATCGGGTTTCAGAGTCTGTGCTCTTGGAAGGAGGATGGGGAGGGGACTCCCAGGCCTGGGCTTGCAGAGAGGAAAATGAGCAGAGGGATTTACGACTGGGAGGGCCCCTGCCCCTTCAGGGAGATGGGAGGGACTGGCTTAGTCTGGGAGTCCCTAGGGGTCTCAGTGGGGCTCTGAAACTTGGGGAGAGATCTGAGAGGACTCAGGGTTAGTTGGGGGTTCCCAGGCTTTAAAAAGCAAGGGGATCTGGCCTGCAACAGCAGGCAGGGAGGAGAAAGGATCCCTTGGGAAATCTAAGAAGAGTTTCTGAACTTCTAGGTAGAGGTAAGGAGACCCCAGAATTAGAAGAGCTGTGGGTGTCCTCACATTTAGAAGGGGTGTGGGTATAGGAAATGGATGTAGGAGTCCTATTTGAGGCTGACAAGTTCTGGGAAGAAGGAATGCGCTTGGGGTACCCAGGCAGGGCTAGTGAGAGATCTAGGGTCCATAGTTTCCCCGAAGGTGGTAGGTGGAAGCTGGATGGGAGGCTGGGTACATGGGCAGGGATCGGCGGGCGTCGTCACTACCTTGGAGAGGGGTGTCTGGAGTATCTGGGAGGATCCTGGGGTCCCCAGTTACCTGAAGAGGGTAGCTGGGTTGTGAGAGGGGACAAGGGGGCATGACGGTAACTAAGGAGGGACGGGGTCCGGGTGGGTTGGGGCGGGGTTGAAGGTGGGACCCACGTGGTGCCGCGCAGTCCTCCTCCATGGGAGCGCATGGGCGCTGTCCCGGGCCGCACCGCGAGGGGGCGCTGCGCGAACGGCAGAGGCGCGTGCACGCGGCCCCGACGGCGGGAGGCTCGCAGCGCGCGCGGTACGAGAAGCGCAGCTCCCAGCCGCCTGCGCGCTGCACGTCCCTGGCCCACGGGCTCCCAGCCTCCAGGCGCCACCGTCCGGCCACGCGCGACAGCAAGCTCCAGGCTGCTCCTGCAGGGACGGGGGAGAGGCGCTAGAAGGGGTCTGATCGGACCGCAGCAGCACTCAGGTCTCCGGATAGAGACTGACCGCGCTGGCTTGACTCTGGGATCCCATTAACCAAAAACCACACCCATTGCCCTCGAGTGGATTCCAACTCCTAGCGACCCTATAGCGACCCTATAGCAGGCCAAAACAACCTTTATCCAGCCTTGAGGTCCTTTGGCACCGCGATAGTCGAGGTTGTGGCTTGGTATCTCTCTTCCCCCATCTCTGCTTGCTAGCTTGCATTTAACCTCTTTTATATCCCAAAAGAGATTGACTCAAGATACACCTTACCCAATTAACAAGGCTATAACTGTCGGGGACTTTTAATATCACGATCCCAACTAGCTCCCCACGACCGCGTTGGCAGTAGTTTCCCCACAAAAGCTGTATTGTTAGTTGCCTTCAAGTCGATTCTGACTCTGGCGACCCCACGTGTGCCCCACAGGGTTCTCAAGGCTATGACCTTTCAGAAGCAGATCGCCGGGCCTGTCTTTGGAGGTGCCTCTGGGTGGGTTTGTACCGCCAACCTTTGAACTAGTAGTTGAGTGCTTCACCTTTTGCACCACCCAGGGACTCCTATAAAAGGAGTGATGCCCCATATTTTGCCCCCAAATCCTTTAGATAGTAAAGCAATTGCCTGGCTATAAATTACCCCCTACAGCACTGTGTGACATTTGATATCTCCATATGGCCAAGGGACAAAAGCAGGTCGCCCCCAGATTGTGCCTCAGAATCTTTCTATATCAAAACAGTGACAGAGATCCCAATTAGTAGGCCATAAATTACTCATATTGCACCTGAGACCTTGGAATACCAGGAGAGTGACAGTCCTCCCCCCATAATAGCTGTTACACCCTATTATGGATTGCAGTGTGCCCCCCCCCCAAATATGTGTTGCAAATCCTAACCTCTATGCCTGTGGTTATAATCCCATTTGGGAATGGGTTTGTTATGTTAATGAGGCAGAATTAGTGTAGGGTAGATTTTGAGTCAATCTCTTTTGAGATATAAAAGAGATTAAATGCAAGCTAGCAAGCAGAGACGGGGGAAGAGAGATACCAGGCCACATGAAGATCGCCCAGGAGCAGAAGCTCAAAGACACGAGGACCCTCCTCCAGAGCCAACAGAGAGAGAAAGCCTTCCCCTAGAGTCAGCACCTTGAATTCAGATTTCTAGCTTCCTAAACGATGAGAAAATAAATTTCTGTTTGTTAAAGCCACTTGTGGAATTTAAGCATTTGGCTGCTAACCAAAAGGTCAGCAGTTTGAGTCCACCAGCCACTCCTTGAAAATCCTATGGGGCACCTCGACTCTGTTCTAAAGGGCCGCTGTGAGCTGGAATTGACTGGACAGCACTGGGGGTTTGTTTGGTTGGTGTAGACGACTACGACGCCCAACACTGGGCTGCAGGAGCGTTCTACGTCAAAATGCCAACAGAGCCCCCACCGCTCGTGAGTTGCTGTGGGGTCTGTCCTGACTCAGGACAACCTTATATATAACAGAATGAAACATTGCTGGTCCTGCGCCACCTTCAAAATCACACAGCACCAGAGCTCCCGCCAAAGAAGGCTAAGAGCACCCCACATCCCTCCCCAAAACCTTCACTCAAAATTCTTCCTGGAAAGCCTACAACATCCCATAGAGCTCATGGGACCTCTGTATGGATGTGGTGCCACAGCCTCCCGTAAAAGAACCAGTAGTAACTCACATTGCACGTTGGTTCTCAAAATCATGATGGTGACAGAGCCCACCAGAGCAGGGCTGTGAAATGCTATCTTGCTCCAGTGGCTTCAATTCCAAGACAGAGAGCTTCCCCCTGCTACCCAGGGCCAGGCCTATGGACTCCCACACCCAGCGCCAAAACATTTCTGTGTTGAGACGCCCTGACCCTGGAGCTGTCAACACCCAGCGCCATGCTCCAGGGGCTGTGATGACACCCCAGAACCAGGGATCCTGTGAAGGCCCCACTCTGCGTGCCCTTGGGGCCACAGACAGCACCAGGTCACTACCCTGGACCTCACATCAGACCCCACTCACCTGCAATCTCCTCTCCTAGTTCTTCTTTCCAGATTTCAATGATGAGAGAAAAGGTACCCTGGTTAGGTTGGGGGAGGAGGAAAGGAAGGAATAAAAGACGTTGATCAAGGCAAGGACTCAGTGAAGACCAGAGTACAGGGGTGAAGGGTGATGGTCAACTCTGGGCATCAGGCAGGCAAGGGACAATTCCTAGAGGTACTGGCCCAGGGAAGGAATGGAATTTTGAGCACTTACTATGTGCTCAGTATGTACTCAGTCTCACTTTATTCAAGACATCTGGTTGAATTCCTCACAAGCGAACCTAGTGAGGTGCCTTGATAATCCCATTTTACAGATGAGGAAACTGAGGCTGGGTCTAGAATTCAAATACAGGTCTGTTCACCTTTGTACTTTTGGGGTTGTGGGAATGGGAAACACGATTTCGGAGGTGAAGGAGTTAGGAATAAGGGCCCCAAATGGAAGAACCGAGGGAGGATAAAGTGAGATTGGGGGTCTCCAAGACAGGATGGGAGGGTTCCTAGGTGCAAGGGAATTTGGGGATAAAGATGAGGGTTCCAGTATTTAGGGCTTCCCAAAGAACAGATGCTCCTTGGAAACCCTATGGGGGCACTCCACTCTATCCTAAATGGTCCTGGTTGGTAGAAATCGACTGGACGCCAATGAGTAGTAAAGAGCAGACAGCCTTCTGTGAATTTAGGGTTTCCAGAGGGTGGGCTTGGAGTTCTGGGAATTTAGAGTCCTCAGCATGCAGGGTGGGTCAGAACATTTGGGTCTCCAGTAAGTAGGGTTTAGGGGTCTGGGAATGTGGAATTTCACATGGTAGAGTTACTGGTCTGGGAATTTGGTGTCCCAAGGGGGACACTGGGATCTTAGAAGTTGGGGGGTGGATTTGGGTGGAAGGTTAGGCCCCTAACACCGGGGGTGCCCTGGAATGGGTCTCACCGTCCAGGCCTCACGGAAGGGCACGCGCATGAGGCGGTCGGGCAGCTGCAGGTCAGACGTGGGCGCTCCGGGCTGCCCGGTGTAGACGGGTCCGCGCGCGCTCAGCGCCGTGCCCAGGGCGCACTGGGACTCGGCGGCCTCCTCGGAGACCCCCGGCTTCAGGCAAACCCGGAAGAAGAGGCGACAAGGACCCCGGGCGCTGCACGGCGACCGCGGGGCCCCGGGGCCAGGGCCCGGCCTGAAAGAGTGGATCTGCAGTTCGAAGACGCCGGCCGGCTGTGCCTGGGGCGGAAAGGGCCACGAGGTGAGAGGCCTTTGGGGACGCAGGCGTCCAGTCCGCCCCGCGCCCCTTCCCCAGGGCCCTCGGGTCGTCTCCCCACACACGCACCTCGCAACCCTCCCTTCCCACTTCATCTCCCGCGGGTCTCTGACCTGGGGGAGGAAAAAAAGCGCCAGGAGCATGGTCCGGGATAGGAGCGGGGGCTTCCGCAGGGCCACCATGGCCTTTCGGGGGTCTCGAGAGTCGCAGCTGCTGGCTCTGGAGCCTTATATCCGAGGGGACGGCCCCGCCCCTCTGGGCAGCCGCCGGTCTCCGGGGGACTCGAGGGGAGGGGGCTCTCCGGGGGACTCGAGGTCTGAGCAGGAGCAGCTGTGAGATTCTGTGTGGTCGTGGGCACGGGCCACGTAGTGAGTGTATGATTCTGTGAGGGTGTGCGGTTGTGGGCGCCACCTTGTGTGTGGCTGGTTGGGGGGAGATGGTGGTTAAGCCTGTGTGTGAGATTGTTACTGATCTCAAGATTCTGTGTGTGTGTGTGTGGTGGGAGCGAGAGCTGCTGGGGGGTGGGGGTCTGTGCGTGACTTCGTGATTGTGTCTACCTGAGATTGTGTGAATCCAGGCATGCTCGTGTGGTGAAGCCTGCTACCGAGGTTGTGAATAATTCTAAACTCTGTGTGTGTGTGTGTGTGTGTGTGTGTATGTCCGTGTCCACCTCCATGGGAAGCCAGGGATGTACAAGATTTCCTGATGTGACATTCTGAGGTTCTGTAGCTGTGTGGATGCTTCCCTGGGCATGCCTGTGAGGCCTGGGCAGCTGTGTTAGTAGTATGAACCTGTAACTTAGTGGTCTGTGCAGGTGCCTCTAGGTGGCTGTGTGTGTTTGTGTATGGGAGGGGCAGCGCGAGGTTGTGACTGAGGGGTGTGTGTGATGGAGCCTGGGTGTGTATTTACTGTGGGGGACATGGTGAGAAGTCCATAGGTGTAGCCCTGTGTGGCTACCATGAAGATGGGGGGTTCTTTGTGGACCCATGTGTGTGCTTCTGTGCTCCCCCCCTCCCCCAAGACAAACCCACATCACGGAAGCACCAGACGCCAGGGCAGAGGAGCCCCCGCCTCAGAAGGGGCTCCCAGCTGTATGTAAATGTCGCCATCTGCCGGGCGGCCGCCCCCGCCCCCTCCGGGTCGCAGCTGGCTGCCCGTTTGGCCTCCGGAAGGTGTGAGGAGCAAACGGGCAGGAAACTCCGTCCTCACATACCAAGGGGAGGCTCCCCGCCCCGGGACGAACGAAGGGGGCACCCCTAGACCCTCCAGAAGCCCCTTAGTATTCCAGGGCCTCCGCGAGGAAATCCAGTTAGCAGCAGGTGTTCCGGCCCGGTCATAATCACTTACTCCGTGCCGGGCGCTGGGCACGGCCCTTTAGAGGAAGTAAAGCCATTCATTTCCAGAATTAAAAACACTTTAATACTTAGAAGCTAGTGATTATAGGGAAAGAATATAGGTCCAACTTACAGACATTTTTTCTTTTGGAGGAGTAAGATAGGATGACCCCTAATGCCCGTCCAGCAGAGACATACACAGGTGCTCAGTAATGTTCGAATTAAAGAGACCAGGGGCGTACAACAACCTAGAGTTTTCTCTTAATCCTGAGGACACCAGAGTCTTGGCAGGTTTTATGCAGGGGAGGCCATTGTTGTGTGGTGCAGAAAACCCCACACTCCTTTGCACAAACCCTCCCTCTACTTGTTACTCTTCCCATTCATTTGTCTAATTCCCTCTTGTTCACCATTCAAGCATCACCTCCTCCAGGGAGCCCTCCCTAACACCTCCCAAGGGGCCTGGGCAGCTCCTCTGAGCTCTCATCACCCCCAGTACTTCTCCCATCCGGGGGCCCAACCCCTCTGTCTGTACTTCCCCATCCAGGCCCTGATCACTCTATGGGCTCCTTCTAAAGCACAAACCTGAGTATGGCTCCCTGCATGGATTTCCAGGGCTCTTCAGGGTCCTCAAAATATACTCCAACCTTCCAAAAGCTCCTCCCCTACCCCACCTTCCCACCCCCCAGCTGACTCAGGTTATGTGGTCTCCAAAGGTAGTCAGATCTCATGGACAAAATTACTGGAAGGTGAATGGGGGCCCACACCAGGTTAGGTGCCAGAATGAGCACCCCACCACAAGAAAACAGTCAAAAACAATGTGGGCAGTCATCAGAACCAGCTGGGGGAAGTCCTGGCAAGCCCTGCCCTGGATGGCAGCTTCAGAGGGTATCCAGGTGGGAGAGGTCTCAAAATCATTAAAGAAAAACAGCAAGAGCCAACCTTTCCTGAGTGTTTGTGCCAGGCCTGAAGGTGCTTCACAAGGATGCTCATTTCTGGGTGTGATGTGTACCTTAAGGGATTGCCAAACACCCTCTGTAGAGCTCTGGTGGTGTGGTGGTTAAGAGCCTGGCTGCTAACCAAAAGGCTGGCAGTTCAAATCCACCAGCTGCTCCTTGGAAATCCAATGATGGAGTGCTACTCTGTCCTGTAGGGTCATTACCCCCAAACCCAGTGCTGTGGAGTCGATTCTGACTCATAGCGACCCTATAGGACAGAGTAGAACTGCCCCACGGAGTTTCCAAGGAGTGCCTGGCAGATTCGAACTGCCGACCTTTTGGTTAGCAGCTGTAGCACTTAACCACTGCACCACCATTATGAGTTGGAAATCCACCCAACAGCAATGGGTTTGGTTTTCTGTAGCTATATGCCCACAGGTCCTCAAGACAAAACGGGATTTGACCGTCAAGTGTCAGCCACCACATACCCATTTATGAACTCATTTAGTAATACAGCCGCCCTTGGAAATGCGCCCCTACCCATGACCCCCACTGGAGTCCTGCCCATCACCTCCGGCCTCTCCTCACCATCTCTCACCCCTCAATACAGAAATGTCCCTTCTCTGCTTAGGACACCCCTGTGGCTCCATCTCACACCAAGTAAAAGGCAAAGTCCTCACTGTCGCCTGTGACACCCCACACGACCTGTTTCTCTCTGCCTCCACTCCTGCCATGACCCTCCTCACCCACCTGCTCTGGCCACACGGGCCTCCTTGCCATTCCTTGAACAACCAAGCCCTTGGCTCCCTCAGGGCTGTGCATGGGTTGTTCCCATCACCTAGAACGCTCCTTCATTCCACAAATATTTAAGACGGGCCTAGTAACCACCAGGAATCCCTGGTGGCACAGTGGTTAAGAGCTACGGCTGCTACCAACAGGTCAGCAGTTCACATCCACCAGTCACGCCTTGGAAACCGTGCGGGCAGTTCTACTCCGTCCTATAGGGGTCGCTCTGAGTCGGGATAGACTCAACAGCAACAGGTTTGGTTTAGTAACCACCAGGCACCGACAAGCAAAACAAGACTCTCTGCCCTCCTGGCACTTTCACGGAAGGAAGGCAGAGAGAATAAATGAAAATGTGTATGCCAGGTGGTGGTGAGCATATTGCAGAATAAACCAGAGTGAAGAGGGATGGAGTATATTGGGAGGAAGATTATAATATTCAACAGGGTGGTCAGGGGAGCCCAGACCTAAAGGCAGGGAGGAAGCCAGATGGATACCTGAGGAAAACGTTCCCCGCAGAGCAATCAGCCAGTGCCATGGCCACACGCACAGATCACCAGGCCCCAGACCTGCTCAAGGTCAGGGACGAGCCCTTTCCCACGCCCAGGGCTGGAGGGCAGGAAGCAAATTTTCATTCTTTGTAGACACTTGTGAGCCTTTTAGAAAACCTAGAGTTCAGAGATTCATTGTGGCCCACGGTTTGAAATAAATTTTAATTAGTATAGCAAACAGCTATTGATCCACAATCAACACCCACGGAACCAGCACTCAAGAAATCAATGGACACATTGCCTTGGGCAAATTTGTTGCAAAAGACCTCTTTGAAGTATGAAAAAGCAAAGATATCTCTTTGAGGACTAAGGTGTGCCGGACCCAAGCCATGGTGTTTTCAATCACCTCATATGCATGTGAAAACTGGACAATGAATAAGGAAGACTGAAGAGCTGATACCTGTGAATACTGAACATACCCTTGGGCTGCCAGAAGAAGGAACAGAACAAATCTGTCTGGGAAAAAGTACAGCCAGAATGCTCATTAGAAGCCAAGGATGGCGAAACTATGTCTCACATACTTTGGGCATGTTATCAGGAGGAATCAGTACCTGGAGAAGGACATCATGCTTGGTCAAGTACAGGGTCATCAAAAAAGAGGAAGACCCTCAACGAGGTGGACTGACACAGTGGCTCCAACAATGGGGTCAAGCATAACGACTGTGAGCATGGCCCAGGACCGGGCACTGCTTCGTTCTGTTGTACACAGGGTCACTATGAGTCAGAACTGACTCTACGGCACCTAACACCAACATAGAGTAGAGAAGGTATTTTTAAAAAATATTTAACTGGTACTAGCACTGGATGGCAGCTGGGACAGCAAAGGGGGAAGGACTTGGGTAGAAGGTGATTCAAGTCCAACTGGTACAGGATATTTCAATCTGTAGGTAACCAGTATGGCCGGTAACAAGTCCCCGTTAATACAGACAGACAGGCGGGCAGACAGAGATGATGGATTTAGTCTGGATGTGGATTATCCTATTTACTCCTCTCAAGTACTCTACTAAGATAAGTACTGTTACACCCCCATTTTAGAGATGAGGAAACTGAGGCAGAAGGTACGTGCCTTGCCTAAGGTTCACACAGCTACCACTGGAAAGCCTTACATGGAAGCATCCCGCCAAACCCTAAAGCCTACCCTATGAAGTAGGTGCTACTATTACTTTATAGATGTGGAAACTGAGGCACCGAGAGAGGTAAAGCAACTTGCCCAAGATCACACAGCCAGGAAGGTGCAGAGCTTGGATTTGAACCTGGGCAGTCTGGAGCCGTACCCTTAATACATGGCTCTGCTGTCCAGTGTGGGAGCCAGGAGCTACCTGTGGCAATTTAAAATTAAGTAACATTTCAAATTCTGTTTTTTCAGTCACACTCTCCACATTTCAAGTGCTCAATATCCATAAGTGGCCGCTGGCTCCTGTACCGGACAGCGCAGACATGGAACGTGCAGTCCACCATGGCAGAAAGTTCTACTGGGCATTACTGCTACCGCCTGCCTGTTTTAGCTAGGAGCCAACATTAGAAACTCGGAGATTTAATTTAAGAAATTCCAATTTCTAGCTCCTACTAAACAGACCAGAAGATGAAACGACCCCAGGCCTACTTTCCCGCGGGGTGACAGCCGGCTGGGGCGGAGCATCCCTGGCCCTTGTGACAGGGAGATCTCTGGTCCACCAGAGCCCCAGTGAGCCCGCTCTTCACGTATTCACATAGCAGCCCGGTGGCTACCTGTCTTCAGAACCCATGGTGCCGTCCTCACTTCTCCTGTTCACAAGTGGAGAGTCTGGGGCCACAGGCAGATGCGTTTTTTTCCCGCAGATCACACAGCCACAGAAAGACACGGCCAGAGCAGGGACCCAAGTGTCCCGATTCCCAGGCCAGGGAACCGACCCTGATGCAATAAAGCACCCACTCCGTGCTTGGCAGCCGATGAGCCGCTCTGGGAGAGGTGGGTGATGACGCCCGAGTCCCTGACCTCACCCTGATGCCCCCAGCTCGTGACTCTCCGGACACACGAGTCGTGGCGTCTGGGATGGACTTTATTGGACACGTGGCAGCCCACTTCTTGGGTCTGTGAGCCCTGGGGCCAGGACCCAGGCACTGAGTCTGAGGAGGCCCAGGGATTAGGGCTGTTTGGAGCGAGGCCACAAGCGGCTGGTGAGGGAGCTGAAGAAGAGGTTCTGCTTGCTGGACTTGGAGAGCTCAGCCAGGCGCTGCTGTTCCTCCTGAGCAGATGGACAAACAGACGAGGGGAGGTCAGCCCAGGGTAGGCACAGCTTCCCCCCTAGACTCCCAGGCCCGCAGCCCTCAGCCCAGGGGCCAGCCTTCCTCTAGTCCCAGCCCAGCCCAGCCTAGCCCAGCCCAGCCTTCCTCTAGCCCCCAGCCCAGCCCAGCCTTCCTCTAGCCCCCAGCCCAGCCCAGCCTTCCTCTAGCCCCCAGCCCAGCCTAGCCTTCCTCTAGCCCCCAGCCCAGCCTAGCCCAGCCCAGCCTTCCTCTAGCCCCCAGCCCAGCCTAGCCTTCCTCTACCCCCAGGCCCACCCAGCCTTTCTCTAGCCCCCAACCCAGCCCAGCCTTCCTCTAGCCCCCAGCCCAGCCTAGCCCAGCCCAGCCTTCCTCTAGCCCCCAGCCCAGCCCTCCTCTAGCCCCCAGCCCAGCCTAGCCCAGCCCAGCCTTCCTCTAGCCCCCAGCCCAGCCTAGCCCAGCCCAGCCTTCCTCTAGCCCCCAGCCCAGCCCAGCCTTCCTCTACCCCCAGGCCCGCCCAGCCTTTCTCTAGCCCCCAACCCAGCCCAGCCTTCCTCTAGCCCCCAGCCCAGCCTTCCTCTAGCCCTCAGCCCAGCCTAGCCCAGCCCAGCCTTCCTCTAGCCCCCAGCCCAGCCTAGCCCAGCCCAGCCCTCCTCTAGCCCCCAGCCCAGCCTAGCCCAGCCCAGCCTTCCTCTACCCCCAGGCCCACCCAGCCTTTCTCTAGCCCCCAACCCAGCCCAGCCTTCCTCTAGCCCCCAGCCCAGCCTTCCTCTACCCCCAGCCTAGCCCAGCCTTCCTCTAGCCCCCAGCCCAGCCCAGTCCAGCCTTCCTCTAGCCCCCAGCCCAGCCCAGTCCAACCTTCCTCTAGCCCCCAGCTCAGCCTTCTTCTACCCCCAGCCCCGCCCAGCCTTCCTCTAGCCCTCAGCCCAGCTCAGCCTTCCTCTACCCCCCGGCCCCACCCAGCCTTCCTCTACCCCCCGGCCCAACCCAGCCTTCCTCTAGCCCCCGGCCCGGCCCAGCCTTCCTCTAGCGCCCAGCCCGGCCCGGCCCGGCCCGGCCCGGCCCAGCCTTCCTCTAGCCCCCAGCCCAGCCCAGCCTTCCTCTAAGCCCTCAGCCCGGCCCAGCCCAGCCTTCCTCTAAGCCCTCAGCCCAGCCCAGCCCAGCCTTCCTCTAGCCCCCGGCCCGGCCCAGCCCAGCCCAGCCCAGCCTTCCTCTAGCCCCCAGCCCAGCCCAGCTTTCCTCTAAGCCCTCAGCCCAGCCCAGCCCAGCCTTCCTCTAGCCCTCAGCCTGGCCCAGCCCAGCCTTCCTCTAAGCCCTCAGCCCAGCACAGCCCAGCCTTCCTCTAGCCCCTGGCCCAGCCCAGCCCAGCCCAGCCTTCCTCTAGCCCCCGGCCCAGCCCAGCCCAGCCCAGCCTTTCTCTAGCCCCCGGCCCCACCCAGCCTTTCTCTACCTCCCCGGCCCAACCCAGCCTTCCTCTAGCGCCCGGACCGGCCTTCCTCTAGTCCCAGCCCAGCCCAGCCTTCCTCTAGCCCCCAGCCCAGCCCAGCCTTCCTCTAAGCCCTCAGCCCAGCCCAGCCCAGCCCAGCACAGCCTTCCTCTAGCCCTCAGCCTGGCCCAGCCCAGCCTTCCTCTAGCCCCTGGCCCAGCCCAGCCCAGCCCAGCCTTCCTCTAGCCCCTGGCCCAGCCCAGCCCAGCCCAGCCCAGCCTTCCTCTAGCCCTCAGCCCAGCCCAGCCCAGTGCCCCCCTCCCCAAGCCCCCAAGATACCAGCTCATAGACAGGTGGACTCCAGGCTCCAGAGAGCCAGCCTAGACACTGGCAATAACCAGCTCTGAGTCACAGGACCCCCCGGCTCTGACATTTGGGGGACGCCAGATCCAAATCCCAGGCACTCAGGATCTCCATTCTTGAGTCTCAACAACTTCTTAGACCACAAGCTCTCACGAGCCCTTTTTCCCAGATCTCAGGGGGCCCCTCCCCTGAAACCTGGGAACCTAATCTAGACCCTACCCTCCAAACCTGGATGCTGGCAAGACCCTGGCCCAAACTTCAGGGGTCCCTTCCCCAGACTGCATGATCCTGCTTCCTGGGCCACTGGTACCCCACCCTGACCGCTGCTGAGTGCTGGGGGACACCAAGCCCAAATCTCTAGGAACCCCTTCTCTGGGTTGTGTTCAGGGGCCCCAGGAACACAATCTAGAATCTGATCACTCCCAGCCCAGAGCCCCGGCAATCTCGTCCCCAGACTCAATCCACACCCGCAGCCCCATTTCCAAATTACCAAGGTCCAAACAGGACCACCAGAACTCCTTATCCAGACCTTCAGGCCTCACCCCCCAATCCCCAGGGATCCCTCTTTCCAGACCTGAGCAAAGCCCACAGGCTACCTCCACAAGTAAGCACGGCCCCAGCCCTATCTCAAATGCTTGGCATTTCCGGCGTCTGTTCTCAGGCCAGGCCACAGAATCCGCTCCCCACTCATTACCACAGCCCCATGAAGCAGATTGTCTTATACTCCCAGTTTACAGACACAGGCTGAGGCGAAGCAGGAAAGGTCACACAGCCAACCAGTGAAGGTAGAGATGGGCTGACTCCAGGCCCCTCCAGGGAGCCTCGGAACCAATGTACCTGCCCCCACGTGGCTTGGGGACCCACAGCACCCACCTGCTCTAACCGGCTCTGCCGCTGTTTGAAAGCCTCAAGCGGGTCCTCCTCCAGTGCGTAGTGCTCCAGCACTGTCCGGACATCCTCCACATTGTTGAGCGCAATGGCTACGAGCACAAAGGCTGGGGTCAGCCAGGCTGAGGGCCAGAGGGAGGCAGGGCCCACAGGTAAAGGGCAGACCCTGGGGGTCGGGGCCACCACACAACATTCTGAAAGGATTCCAAGCCCTGAATGTCCCCGGAACATCCCCAGGTGCCCCCTACACTCCAGAGGAACCACCCAAATAGCCCAAGAAGCTTCTAAACACTTTAAGATGCCCCTGGACCCTCTGCTTCTCAACTGCCCAGTTCTACATGAAAGACGAGCCAGAGTCAAGAGCTTATAGTCCTTCTTGAGGGGCAAGGGCTCTGGGGTAAGAGGCCAGGAGGTCAAGGGCCAGCCTCACTCTTGAGGAAGGCGGACAGGTCCAACAAGACCCGGTCATCAGAGTTGCCATCCCAAGGCCGCAGGGCAACGCCGTTGTAGGGCTGTAAGCGAAAGGCTTCCTTCTTGCAGTCCACAATAACCACACGGGCTGGGTCCCGATTCAGACACGAAATGTCCTGGAAGTAGGGGGGGGGGGGGTAGGTCAGGTCACTGCCTGAGTCCCTCCCCTCCCTACCAGGAACCCATAGAGACAGGCAGACACACACACTGGGATCACCACGGCAGGCTTGTGTCTATGGCAACAAACTTCCCAGGGAGCTGGTCATACAGGTTCCTGGAATTCCCACCCAGACAGACATCCAGTACACAGAGAGGGTGATCCAGGAGGGCAGGGGAGGGAGCCAGACACCACCCAGGGGATTGGGACATGCTGGTGTGTCATGGGCTGCAGAACCTCTCACCCAGATACAGAGATGCAGGCAGACCCAGAGCAAGAGGGAGACCAACAGACAGTCATAGGAGACAGGCACAGATGCCAAACACATGGCCACAGATCCTCCCATGACCCTCAGTTGCAGCCCACTACCTTTAAACCCCCAAGAACAACACAGACCCCAGACCCACCAAGACACAGTCAGAAATCCATGAACACTTGAACCCACACGCACAAAAAGGCCCAGGCACAGACTCAGGGACGCTGGATATATAACGGATCATAGTTACAGACTTCAGATCAGGTGGGCCCCAAATGCAATCTCAATTACACAGTCCCAAAGACACAGAGACAAGCCCTGTGTCCCTACTGGTTGTCCCTAACTTTCTCTTTTAAAGAGAACCCACTTCCCTTCACTCCCATCCCAGATTCTAAGGAGAGAAAAGGGCTCAGAGTCCCAACCCAGACTGGAGGCAGACCAGGTCCTGCCAGCAGGAACCAGAGCTGGGGCTGAACCCAGGTCGAGGCTGGGGTCAGAGCTGGGCCCTTGTTCCCTCAGGAAGTCCCCACCCCAAGTCTGCCAGCCCAGTAGCCCACCCATGGCCCCACCCGGCACCTTAACATGGTGCCCCTCCATGTATCGTGTGGCATCCCGGAAGAGGCGATAGGAGATGAAGCCATGGGGGTCCACGCTGTCTATGAGAGGAAACGCAGTCTGGGGTGGGGTGGAAGGGATAACAAGGTCAGGCTGAGCCCTGGCCTCCAGCCCTCCCGCCACACTGAACACCCCTCCCCGACCCCAGGCCCTCACCATGCCAGTCTCTGACGTAAAAATGACAATTTCATACAAAGGGGCGAGCTGCTGGAACAAGGTCTCGATGCCTGGACGCTTCTTAAACCTCCAGCCAGTGGCCAGCTGGGGAGGCATTGGGGACAGTGAGACACGCCACACCCGCCCTGCTGCATGGACACTAGCATCCTCTCCTTTTCACAGCTGAGGAAGGCAAAGCAAAGAGAGGGGCACCTCCTCCCCAAGGTCACACAGCAGAGCCGGGGCCGAGCCCCAGCCTGGCTCCAAAAACTGTGCTCTTAACCATGTTATAAGATCCGGATGCCCCGACCTGTCCAGTGCCCCAACCCCCTGCCTTCCCCAGCACACACCGACCACTCAGGGTGCAAGAGGACGCCAGTGAGCTCCAAGACCAGTGTGTAGGGCGGCTGGTAGTACGGCTCCCGCAGGGGGTCTGGGAGCAGGCAGGGGCTGGTGGGCTCGATGATCATCTGTGAAAGAGGGACAGGATGGGGCGCCCTCAGATGGAGCCAGGCGGCTGGGGTGGGGTGGGGGGGGGATCTGGGGACAGGGCCTAGGGCTCCTGCTCACCTGTCTATAATCTTTGAAATATTTGTACGTCCGGCGCAACTGCTGGACCAGGACTGGATCTAGGAGAACGCCAAGGAACAAAGGGATTCTGAGCTAAGCCCCTGCTCAACCTCCCAGACAAACCAGGGGCTTACTGAGCTACCAGCTACAAACCATCTACAAACACACCTGGCTTGAACCAGTTCATTTCTAGGTAAAAAGAAAGAGAGGGGTAAAACGAGGTAACCGCCAGGTAGAGACAAAGATAATTTATCCACCTGCCTAGTTTTAACCTGGAGCCCTGGTGGCGCAGTGGTTAAGACCTCAGCTGCTAACCAAAAGGTTAGCAGTTCAAATCCACCAGCTGCTCTTTGGAAACCCTATGGGGCAATTCTACTCTGTCCTATAGGGTCATTATGAATCAGAACCAACTTGATGGCACCTGACAACAAGTTTTAACCTGAATATTGCATTCACCCGGCACCCAAAGTATAAAACAGAACGACTATACATCATCTACCCATTCAAAACCAACGTATGTATATATCTGTTGACATCCAATTTGAACCACTAGGCTTCTAGAACTGCTCACTTTCAGCCAGCAAGCCAAGTCCAGTCAAATCAGGATGAATATACACACATCTCTCTCTTTTCAACCAGTGGTTCTCACCCAGGAGTGATGTGGAAGGCAGCGTCTGGAGATCTTTTTGATGGTCGTGCTACTGACATGGAGTGGGTAGGGGCCCAGGATGCTGCTAAACATCCTACCGATGCACTGGGCAGGCCCCCACAACAAAGAATTCTCGATTCCCAACTGTCAGAAGTACCAAGGTCAAGAACACCTGCTTTACATCCCATTTATTCGCGACCTACTTATACCACTGCCTACTTCAATATGGCATATTTAGCCCACTTAAACCCATGGGCCTACGTGTCAAAAACTATAATACTGGAACCAGTTAAACTAATAAACATATACACTTATGCTTGTGTTTATCCGCTCATTTTATACCTGTACCTTCCGAGTTACAGCAGCATCAATATATTAATGTGCTGACTGACAAACGTCTCCAACACAAACAGGTAGCTTCTGAAATGTTTTTTTCTCGGGGAAAGTGCCAGGTGTGATAGGAATTGACAGCTACTCACTACTATCCAATTTGTCAGAAACTCCCCAGCCAAAGCTGGTTAAACAGAAGCGGGAGGAGGGAGGAAGGCATTGTATTGGAAATGAAGAGCCGGATGGGTTAGAGGCTTGGGGGAAAAGAGGAGGCTGTCATAAAGAGGCAGAGGTTAGGGGCTAGAGGCTCAGATCTAAGGCACAGGAAGCCATGTGTCTGGCGTAGGGCCACCCTGTCTCCCCAACTCCCCCCATTCTCCTCCCCCCATCTGGCCCTGACCATCTGCTGCCGGGCTGAGGGGCCAGGGAAGGGGACTGGGGCTTTGTAATGCCCCTCCTCCCAAAGCCATCCAGCTGCTGACTCCCCCACCTCCCAATGGAAGAAGGAGGGGCAGCGGGAGGGAGGACGCACCAGATGGGGAGGGTGACATCCCTGCAAACTGCGGGCAGAGTTGGGAGGATGGGGATCCCAGAATCTGTGCCTGTTTACTTACCATTGTCGAATTCATCAGGAATCTAAGAGGTAAAGAGAAAAACAGGGGGCTGGGGGTGGCAGAAGCAGAACCCCATCACACCCAGAAAAGGCATCTCCAGAATCCCGAAGAGGAGTAAGCAATAGTCCCTGGGAGGGAGAAGTTCACCCCAGGCAAAAATGGGCCTGACCAGACCAAAGGGGACCCACTGTCACACGCACAGGATGGGACCTCTAACATGGAATCTAGATCTCTTTCCTCCTCACCTTGGCACCAGTTTCATCCACAGAGTTGTTTCCTGCAAGGAACAGAGGGATGAATGAGAAGATTTGGGGCCCAGTCTTCTGGGTACTGAGGCAGGGGCAGGGAGACTGGACTCCTGAGTTCTGAGGTCTCCTCTTTCCCATCTTCCCACCGGCCCCCTGTAACCTTGTGTAGGAGCCCATGTGAAGGAGTAAAAACTTGAGGGAGGGAGCAAAGGAGAGAAGACAGGAAATGCCCCCCCTTTTCTACGTATGTGTCCTAGTTGGCTGCCCTTCTGAAGGACAAGCTGAATGAAGATAAAACTCTAGGGGGAGGTTCTGTGGTGGAATGGGAGGCCTAAAGGACAAAACTGGGGAAAAGGGTGTATCCCTCACCAAAGATATAGACAACGCTCACGGTCCCACCAGCCCCGAGCAGCCCTGCGATCCAGAGTGCGACTTTCTTGGCATAGCTAGGGCCCTCAGACCCCCGCTGCTGCTGCTGCTGCTTCTGTGACCCCTGGGCCTGAGTGCCCCCACGGCTCCGGATCTCTGCAGCCTGTGATTGTGAAGAAGGCAGGTTGGCCAAAAGAGGAGAGAGAGGAAGCTGGGGTGGTTTGGGCACCCCAGACCCTGAGAAGAATCAAGGCCCAGAGCCAGAAGTAGACACCCACATCACCCCCAGGCCTCCTGTCCCTGGAGGGGCAGCGGGAGGCTGGTCCCTCAGGAGAGTCAGGAACTAGACTGCCAAACACCTGGATCCCCGGGGTACCCGGGATCCTGGAGGCAACAGGACTGGAGGGTCTGGAGCCCAGAAAAGTAGGGGAGGAAGAAATCGGAGGGCCGGGACATTTGGATGCCTGGAGCAAGGGGTTGGAGGACACAGGGGGGATGGGACAGGACGAGGAATTAAGACATCTGGATGCTGGGGCTCATGGTAGCAGGGTACTGAGAGAAGGGGCGGTTCAGGAAGGGGGCAATCCGCTTGCCTGGGGCTTGAGGAAGTAGGGCACGGAAATGATGGGTCTGGAGGTCGGAATGGCTGGGTCACTGTCAACATGGAGGGAGGTCGAATCGAGAGCCCGAATGCCTACACCCTTCCCTTCCACCACCAAAGCGGAGAAAAAAAACCCAAGGCCAGGTTGGGACCCCGGTGTCCCGGGCCTCTCCCCCTGAAGTATCACCCGAGCGGGCAGAGAGATGGAGAACAGGTGACCCTCCCCCCGGCACCCACGTGAGTGAGAGATGGGGTCCAGAGGGCACACTTGGGCCCCTAGCATCCAGCCCAGGGGAGTAAGCATGTCCACTTCGGGTGCCAGAGAAGCGCCCCAGGGCGCGGGGGGCGGCGGCGGCGGGGTTCCATTCAGCACCCTGAGGTGCGGCGCCCCAGAGCCGCCGGCCGACCGCGTCCCGTCTGGAATTCCGGGGAAAGGCCTCCGCACGCGGGGCGCCACCCCTGTCCCGCTCACCTGGTCCGGGGCCCGGGGGGACGGTGTCGCCAGCCTCGTGCACAGCCCCCGGGCGCCGAGCCGGAGCCCGGTCCGCAAGCGCAAGCACAGCGCCGCCGAGGCCGCCATCTTGCGTGACGCCACGCGGCCCCGCCCACTCGCTGCCCTTTTGCCCGCCCCAGGCGGGGCCACGACCAATGGGTGCGCAGGAGCGGGGCGGGCGGACGGGAGCCCGAGAGAGACAAAGGGCCGCCGACCCATCGCTGCAGGCGCGCTCACCTCTGGCCGCGGTTCCGGGCGCGCCAAAAGGGCTAGAGTCACCCCGCACCACGCCCCTCGGGCGCTTCGCCGCCCCTGCGACGGGACGCAGCAAGGGCAGCGATCACACTCACTGCTGAGGCCATGTAAGAGAACCACCGGCCAAGGTTGCCCACAGTGGCTGCCTGATCTGTCCAAAAAGGGAATAGACAGGAGTCCGGGAGCTCCTCTCGCCCTCGGAGGGGTCTGCCTGCTCCTCCCAGCTGTCAGAAGTGGAGGCCCAGAAAGCGGACTAAAAAGCCGTCCCTCAAACCCTCCCTCACGTGGAGCTGGGCGGCGGCATCTGTCTTCTCTACCGTTTTCTGAGCACTTCTTGCCCTTCCAACCCTGTTTCTCATAAAACCAAAAAAAAAAAAAAAAAAACCCGTTGCTGTCGAGTCCGACTCATAGCGACCCTATAGGGGGGAGTAGAACTGCCCCAGAGGGTTTCCAAGGCTGTGATCTGTACAGAAGCAGACTGCCACATCTTTCTCCCACAGAGCGGCTGGTGGATTCCAACTGCTGACCTTTGGGTTCGCAGCTGAGCGCTTTAACCACTGCGCTACCAGGGCTCACTCGAGTTTCTTGTAACAGTCTGGAATTTGGAGAGCTTACCGTTTCATCTGGGGCTCAGCCAAAGGACAGCGAGGGACATGTCTGGCTCAGCTGGGCTTACTCATTGAGGATGAGAATTCTATGAATCAATCTCCCCAAAATTATTTGCATGGGGGGGTGCGAAAAAAAGTCTGATACCATTTCTATGACTTTAAAAACATGCAAAATGAACACACAACATTTAAGGGTAAATACTAAGGTCGTAAAAGTATAAAGTCAGGCACAGGAAAGATTCGATTCAGGAACGTGGTTACCTCTGGAGGAGCCCTGGTGGTGCAGTGGTTAAGCACTCGGCTGCAAACTGAAAGGTCTACAGTTCGTACCCACCAGCTGCTCCGGGTGAGAAAGAAAGATGTGGCAGTCTGCTTCCATACAGATCACAGCCTTGGAAGCCCTGTGGGGCAGTTCTTCTCTGTCCTATAGGGTCGCTATGAGTCAGAATCGACTCCAAGGCAACGGGTTGGGTTTGGTTTGGGGAACAGTAACTGTGATTTTCACTTAGCACAATAACTCATGCCTGAATGAGGCGTTATTTCATCAACCACATGGCACGCTGTGCTCTAAGATGTCTCTTCACGCATTCCTCTCAAGAGCCCTCTAGGGTGGGCACTGTCAGTATTTTCTATATAGAGAAATTGAGGCTTCGGTGGGACCCCAAGTTATTTGCCCAAGACCACAATGAAGTAAGAGCAGGGTCTGCAAATGACCCCACTTAACAGACCAGAGAATGTCCCGTGCACACGCACGCACGCACGCACGCACGCACGCACACACACACACATATCAATGAAGACTTGACCAAATGGCTTTTTATTGAAAGACCGTAACGCAAAAGCAAGCTTGGGGGAGTGGTGCATACAAGGTGAAGACCCTCCCCAGACTCTACTCTGATTCCCATGATGGAGATAGAGTCCCAAAACATCAGGGAGGGAGGGGATGGGAACCCAGAAAGGAAAATAAAGGACACCCAGAATGACCTGCCTCGCTCGGCTCCAGCCCCAGGGTCACAGCCAAGGGAAAGGAGGGTCACACACCACCTGCCAGGAATCTGCCAAAGTTCACCCACCCTGCCTGCCTCAGACCTCCAGGAGCTTCCCTAGGAAGCGGAGGTTGAGGATCTTGAGCTGTTCGTCAAGGTCCATTCGCACAATGCCGTCCTCGCCATCGATGCTCAGCAGGACGCCTGTAGCTTCCCGGTCCTCACCCAGGATGACCTTCACCTGGGGGTGGGGAGCATGGGGTCAGGGTCCCGCATCAGCAGCCCCGTGCCCCTTACCCGCCTTGTGCCCTTACCTTATTGTTCTTGGTAGGGGTGATGGGCTCCAGGTGCTCACTGGAGATGCTGACCACCTTCTCACTGTCCTTCAGGTACACAGAGCACATGCCTCCCTGGGAGTGGGGACAGCCCAGTCAGCCCGTCCTGCTCCCCACACAGGACTGACACTGCATTCCAAAGGACACACACTTGGTGCTCATTCTAAGAAGCCACTCCCAAGGTGATACAGGGCAAGAAATGGCAAGGCTGGGCCTGGATCCAAGGCTGGAGCCCAGTTCCAAGGCTGGGGCCTATGGGGGGTGTTTTGGGGAGGGGTGACCAGGTCAGTGAGGGAAGCACTGCTTCTCAGGCCAGAGCCCTGAGCCTCATCTTGGTCGCCTTCTTCCAAGACAACCCTCCAACTGAGGCCTGTGTGCAGCCCGTCCTGCCCCGGGCTCCAGCCCCCAGCTCACCATCTCTAATCCCAGTAAAGCAACATAGAGAAGTAATTCCAAACCATAGATCTGATCCCACGCTCCCTGCTCCAGTTCCTCCCTGACTCCTCAAGCACAGTCTAAGCTCCCCCAGCTGGCATTTGACCTGGCCTGGCCACTGCTCTGGCCTCAGCGCCCCCTTTCCCTCTGGCTCTTTGTGTTCCAGTCACAATAATGTAGCTCCGCTCCCCAAAATGCGCCAGGCACGTGCAAGGCCCTCTGGCTGGAGCACTGCTAACCCTTTCCCCAGCCATTTTTCCTGGCTTACTCCTACGCATTCTTCAGGGCTCAGCTTAGACATCTCCTCCAGAAAGCCCTAATTTCCCCCAAAGTTGAGTAAAAGTCCCCTTGCTCTGGAGTTCCCCCATCCTAGGTCTGCCCACTTCACTCTGGGCTGTCACTATCTTGGGACATATCTGTCTCCCCCGCCCCTGGAATGTGAAATCCATGTGGACAGGGCCTGAGGCTGTCTCAGTCTCTAGTGTTTCTTTAGTTAATTCAATTAATATTTATTGAAGGGCCAACTAGGTGCCAGGCCTTCATCTAGGAACTGGGAATATCTACTTAGGAATACAACCCCGGCTTAGTAATCAAGGACTCACACCAGGGTAAACTTCAAGCTGTGACAGAACACAGGAAGAATTACATGGACCTGAGAGAGCCAGTAAGAGGCAGATGTGCGCTAGCCTAGGAGGTGCTTTGCTGAAGGGCAACGAGGAGTTAACTGGGCAAAGAATGGAAGGAAGAGGAATAAGCATATCAAAGGCCCTGAGGCTGAAGAAGGCACAAGGGGGGAGGAGGGCCTGTCACTAAACTCAAGCCTGGCACAGAGGAGGCACTCGGTACAGGTTACTGAATCAATCTCTCAGAAAAACATGTCAAAAAGATCAGGGGCACCATGGGAGAGGATGCCTGCCCACTGACCACTCTGGGCCCCACGTACCGTGACGCTGCGGATGACGCCGGTCTGCCCCACCACCTGTGTATCCAGGTAGGTGTCCCGCACCTTCACCTGGATGTCAGTGGTCACCCAGTCACTGGAGTTCTGTTCAATGCCTGAGCCCGGTGTGTGCGGGTTGTAACCACCAGGGGAGGGGGCTCCGGGTGTCATCGGACTGTAGCCAACAGGGCTGGGGCTGGGGCTGGCCTGCAGGGGCAGAGGGACAGGGTTGTTGGGGACAGGGCATCTGGCCTGGCTATCCCCATGCACTGAGGCCTGCCCTGGGCCTCCAGGCCATGCGAGCTGACCAGTACCTGATAGGCCATGGGTGAGGGCGTGGGGTGGTAGCTGGCAGGAGAGTGGGTGTTCTGGTAGCCTGCTGGGCTTGGCGCCACCTGGTGGTAGCTCTGGGGACTGGGGCTGGGCTGGTAGGAGCCTTGTGGGGAGGGGGCGGCGTAGGGTGAGAACTGGTCTGTGTTGTACCTGCAGGGACAAGGAGAGACAGGGGCATTTGTTGGGGTGGGGGAGCGAGGTAGCAGCAGCGGCGTGGGGCTGGACAGGGATGGTTAGGGTGAGCCCCAGCTGACTCACATGGCCGGTGTCCCTGGTGTCTGTGGGTTGTACTGCGGGTTGACCTGTGGGGACGAGGGGTCAGGATAGCCAGGTGTTTGGGGATTGGGGGTTCCCCCGTAGGCCTGCGGTGACGGGGTGGGCTCATCGTCAAAGGCGTACTCGTACTCTTCCTCAGCCCTGTTGGGGCGAGAAGCTGAGAATGACTGGTGACAACAAGGCAGCACGCACTCACAGAACAGCTGCCACACACAGGCCCTGAATGGAGGCCGTTTTGTCCTCCTGTCAGCCCGTTCAGGGGTGCTCCTGACGGTGTTTTACAGCTGAGGAGACTGGGACTGCGAGATGAGGCTGCCTACCAAGGTCACACCACCACGTGACCTGTCTCCAACCTCAAGTCCCAACCACAATGCACCACTGGCTGGGGCTGGAGTGGAGGGTGTCTTGGCCCAGCCTCAGCCGTGCCTACTCCTTCACCTGGACCAGCCTGGGGCTGGGGGCAAAGAATTCAGGGATGGGCCCACACAGACCCCTTGGTTCCCCGTGAACGCTGAAGCAGAAAGAGGTCTCCCAGGTACCCCGGCCTAACCACACACACACCAGCACTCAGACCCAGGGGCTCAGGGAACCACGGACCCCCAGCTCCTGGCCCTCACCGTGACGGCGTGTTAGGGTTATTAGGGTCCCAGGCCCCACTCTGGGCAGGCGTGCGGCTGCCGTCGTGCAGGGGTGTCTGCGAGCCGTAATGCGGGGTGCGGCTACCTGGAATAGGGGAGATGAATGTGACCATTAGCTTTGTCCCACCTCCATGTCCCCCCACATCACCCTCCGCCCTGCCCTTCAGGAGCACTCACCATCCTGGAGAGGTGTCTGTGAGCCGTACATGGGCGTGCGGGAGCCGGAACCATACATGGGCGTCTGGGAGCCGTACATGGGTGTCCGCCCATAGGTTGAGGTCATGCCACCGGGGCGCCGTGAGCCCCTGTCCACCAAGAGAATAAGAGGGGTGAGCAGGGCCCCTCACCCCAGTGATCCCACCCTGGCCCTCCCCTGGCCCAGTCATACACTGTGGTGAGCCGCTGGCGGTCAACAGAGATGGTCTGGCAGGTGGAGTGCAGCTCCACGCGGGCCGTGGACTCAGTGGCATCCTTCACCACGCCGATGTAGCCTGGTGGGGAGGCGGAAGGTCAGGCCAGGGGCTCCTTCCCCCTGACCCTCCTCTGGCCTCACAGGTCACCTTTGTAGGGCCCTTGGGAGATGCGCACGGTCTGGCCGATCAGCTCGTTGTCTCTCCGTCCGCGGCCCCGACTCATGCCGCCACCACCGCCACCCGGGCTACCAAAGCCTCCGCGCTGACCTGGGGCGGGAGGGGAAAGGCAGTAATGTCCCCGGGCTGTGACCCCGTTACACCCCGTGCCTATAGCCAGAGCGCCCTCAGGCCCCTCTTCACCTGCCTGCCTCCCCCATCAGAGCCCTGCCTACTCTGGGCTATCACTGTGGGGTTGGGTCTCCACCCCCATCCCAGGTTGTCAGCCCCACGAGGGCAGGTCCCAGGGTGATCTCAGTCACTGCTGGGCCCCCAGCATCACCAGCCCAGCATCCTGCCCCGATCCTGCTCAGCGAGCATGGGCCTGCACACAGCAGTCTCTCCTCCAGCTCCTCCCTCCTACGTCCCCAGGCACATCCCACCCAACTCCTCTCACCTCCGGCACTGGGGTGCATAGGGCTGCTGATCCGGGGGCTCATAGGGGCAAAGCCGCCCACAGTGAAGTTGGTCACATCTCGGGGCTAAGGGCGGGGCAAGAAGTGAGCTGACAGGCAGGAGCTACGGGTGGCGGGGCCTGGGTGACAGGCCCCCAGCCCCCATGCCACACTGACTGCCTGCCCTTGGGAAGAGTTCCTGCTTGAACCTGCCCAGTTCTTTCGCTCCTTCTGGTGACAATGCCTCAATTTCCCTTTGGCGGAACTGCCATCCATCTGCCACTGTGGACCTGTCAATCAAGAGGCCCAGCCTCATCTGGCCAAGGGGTGGGACTGAGATTTGGTTAGTCAGGAATTTAAATCCCTGGTGATTTTTAAATCCCCCTGCGGGGCCCTGAGGAGACCGCCTCCTCATTCTAGCTACCCAGGTCCCCAGTCCCGATTTCCTTTCAGACCTGGCCTATACGACTCTCCTATAAGTCCCACCTCAGGGCCTTTGAGCCTGCTATTCCTCTGCCTGGAACACCCTTCCCTGACATGCCATGCGGCTGTCTGTGCCTTCGCTCAGGTCTCTGCTCAGCATCGCCTCCTCCATTTAAAGCCACAGCCCCTACCCTTCTCTATCTCTGTCCCGTTTTATTATTCTTTTTCACAGAGCTGACCATCACCTCATGTTGTTCTAGTATTTACTTATCTGCCTATTCACCTCTGGAGGCTCAACTTCAGGAGGGCAGAGACCTTTGTCTTCTTCATGGCCACATCCTCAGTGTCTGGCACCTGATAGGTGCTCAATAAAACCAAGTAACAGACGATCTGGGGAAGAGCTCAGAACCCTAATAAACCACATTTCTCTGTAACTTTGCCAAGAACCTGACAGTGACACCTCCTCTCCTAACTCACTTCCAGTCCACTCTTGTCACTCCTGAGGCCAGGGAAGGCCAGAGCCAACAGGGGCCCCCCCTGCCCGCCTCACCTTCGAGCCCCCCGCCAGCACCAGGTGGCGTGTCTTGCAGACAAACATGCCCCCGTTCTCCACCAGTTTCTTGCAATGCAGGAAGGCAAAACTCCGGAAGATGTGGCGAATCTCGCCCTCCCGGCCCTGGAGTGGGAGAGAATGGTCACTCTCGTCACCGTGCCCACCCCACGCCACCCCCTCAGACCCGGCTGAAGAGCAGAAGCTTGCACTCACCGAGTGGGGACCGTCGATGACCTTGACGATGTCTTTCACGTGGATGTTGTTCTGTTCCGAGTCCAGGGCCACAGCAAAGCGGTTGTCCTTCTTCCGGGTCACGGCCTGATGCCTGACGGTCACCACCTTCCCATACATGTTCAGCACCTGTGGGAGGGTATGGCGAGGGGGCAGAGTGGAGCAGGCCTTCCCTAATGGGGCACAAGCCTCCTTGTGGCAGACTGTCCCGAGTTCTGCAGGACACCGAGACTCTGTGCCCCAGGGCAGACGATGTCAGGAACGAGGCACCTAGGCACCAAAAATGTTCCCACTCATTCCACATAACCCTCTGGGGGAGACTCAGGGACCTGAGGGGGGCGGGGGAGATGGTAACATGATAACTACTGTTTGCCCATCACTCTGTCAGGCCCCTGCTAATTTCCTGAAGTCTCACAGCCTCTCTTTGAGGTGGCTGCTGTCATGATGCCCATCTGATGGAGGGGGAAAACTCAGAGAGGGCAATTTACTAGCCCAGGGCCACAAGGCACAGCAGCAACAGAGCTAAGATGTGAATCCAGAGTCCAGGGACCAAAGCACTCTGCTCTGTGGCTCCCAGGTCGGTGAGGAGGGTTAGGGGGGAAGGGTCCCTGCGCTCCCAGGTCTGTGAGGAAGGTTAGGGAGGAGGGTCCCTGTGCTCCCAGGTCTGTGAGGAAGGGTTAGGGAGGAGGGTCCCTGTGCTCCCAGGTCTGTGAGGAAGGGTTAGGGAGGAGGGTCCCTGTGCTCCCAGGTCTGTGAGGAAGGTTAGGGAGGAGGGTCCCTGTGCTCCCAGGTCTGTGAGGAAGGGTTGGGGGGAGGGTCCCTGTGCTCCCAGGGTGAAGAGGAAGAGGTTCCCTGCCGTCCTGCACCTCAAATAGGCACCAAATGCCAGGATACATATCTGAGTGCAGGGAATCATTCACAACCAATGAAGTAGATGCTGCCACTATCCCCATTTTACAGGTTGTGAAACTGAGGCTCAGGGAAAATAAATGACTTGTCACTTGCCCAGCATCACACAGCCATTGGTGACAGGACCAGGTCTGCACCCCAGAGCAGATCTGGGTTCTTTGCCACGGTGCTCTGCCATCTCCCAGGATGAGGAAGCCCCTCAAAGTAAGCCCACCTCCCCAGGCCCCATGGAGCCCACCACACACCTGGAAGGTCTCCCGCTCCAGCCGCACGATAACACCCACGGTCTGCGGGTCCAGCTGCACCAGCTCACCCCACTCGTGCTGGCCCCCCACGTCTACACCCGATGCCGTCTCTGAGCAGAGCTGCAGGTCGCGGGGCAGCACTTTCAGCTGCCAGGAGATGGGGAGGGGAATGAGGCGGGTCCCGGTGGACCGTCTGCCTGTGTCCCCATTTGGCATAGGCACTCCACTCCCCAGCCCCAGCCCCTACCTCGTGCATGGTGAGGTCAGAAAAGAGGATGACAAAGTTGTCCTCCACCCGCACGATGAGGCCTGTGTCGCCCTCGAAGCGGCCAGCAATCACCTTCACGTGGTCCCCCATCTTGAAGTACTTCCGAAGTTCCTGGGCTGGGAACTCCAGCATATCCTGGGGGTTGGCGTGGGGACGAGCAGGTGAGGGGATGCCACCACCACCCGCCCGTCGTCTTCCAAGTCCACTTGTGTTCTCAGAAAGGGCCCTGGGTCAAAGGCCACTTCAGGCTCAAGCCCCTTACCACAAGCCCTCAGGCTGCCGTGGAGACGCCTGAGCCCAGACACAGGACAGTTGCCTGGACAGCTCTTCAGGCCCACCCAGAGAGCCTGCCCCTTGGACACACAGTGCTGGACTAGACAGCTCTGCAGACCCACCTGGAGACCGCCTACCCTAGACACACAGTGTTAGCCCAGACAGCCCCTCAGGGACACCTGTCTAAGCAAACCAAAGCAGGCACCCACCTCAGAATACTCCATGGGTACACCAGACCCTCAATCCTCAATCCAATACATTCCCCAATGCCTTCCTTTCCAGAAACAAAACATAGGCCAACCCACTCTCCAGTTCCACACACGAGGCAATCCCTTCAATGACAGCCACACATCAGGACACATACCCGAACACATTTCCTCTTCTATCAACACCTAAGCTTCAGTCATGTGCAAGCAGGACACAGGCTCTGCCCTCACCTCCCAGGCTAGGGAGGTAAGCACACACCCCATCTGTGCACAAGCCCAGTCACCCGAAGACTCAGACCCCTGGCAGTCCCCTAGAGACAGACAGGACCCCAGGAATGTAACCAGGCGGCCCTTTCCCCAAATCACACAAGCAGGCCTGCACAGACCCCACCCCAACCCCGAGACTCACGCATTACTACCTCATCAGACATACCCTCTCACCTGAAAACACTAGAAAGGCCCAGACATACCCCTACCTTGAAAGCACACCACTGCCTGGACACACAAGTACAACCAGACACATCCCCAAACACTCAGCTCCCCTGCCTCTCAGACCTGAGCGCAGCAGAAGCGCACAGGCAAGCACACGGCTGCAGCCCCGGGAGCGGGATGGCGCCCACCTTGAGGTCCTCGTGCTTGGGCATGATGGTGATCTTGTTGCCGTCCACACTCAGGATCTTGCCCTGCAGGTTGATGAGCTCACCCTCGCATACCTCCACGTTGTCTCCCGGCTGGAAGTTGTGCTCCCGTTCCTTCCCTGCAGGGCAGGCACGGGGCTGATGCGGGGCTGACGTGGGGCAGGCACGGGGCTGATGCGGGGCTGACGTGGGGCAGGTATGGGGCTGACGTGGGCCACTCCCTCCTCCTTGGCTGGGTTAGAGATGGGGACCAAATACCTGTGCTCTCAGTCACCACCTCCAGGTCGATGCCCTCTGGCTGGTCCTCAAACTTCTCCAGCTCGGAGAGAGTGGGCTTCACACCCTCTGTGATCTGAGCCCCGAGGTGCAAAGGGGGGAGGAGGAAGTAGATGAAGGTCAGTGTCACAGCCCCGCTGAGTGGGCCAGACAGCAAGGATTACTCCCCTCGGACACTCCTGCCTCAAGCATTATCTGAGAGACCCCGACACAACCACTGCTCCGGGGTCTGGACTGCAGACGGAAGAAAACACTTGACACCCATCTCCCATGCACACCCACCACCGATGCTGGGACCCTCACCACAGCAGACATGGCGAAGCTCTTGAAGAGAAAGCCCTTCCGGCTATAGCGGTTCCCCTCGAAGATGAGGAAGTCACCATCAGAGGCAACATCACCCCCCAGGGACCTGCGATTTGGGGAGAGTGATGGTTAGAAGGGGAGGGGTGAAGAGGACAATCTTGCTGTACCTCAGTCTCCTCAGCTGGCCAAACAGGAAGAGGACCATGGGATGAAATGGCCGACACACAGTCTCCTGGCGCGAGGGCCTTCTCACAAACCTGAGGCCCCACCTCCACAGAGTAGCCTGCAGCCCTGCCTTCTGCCCTCTCTCGCCCCCTTCCCTGCTTTGTTTATCACTACGACACTTATTGCCACCCGACAGTGGACTCTCGATGATCTGTCTCCCTAACTAGAATGTCAGCTCCCCAAAGGCAGGGATTTAACAACTTTTATTATTTCGCCTGTGAGAGTACTGGCGCATGGTAGCTCTCAATAAGTCTTAGGTGAAGAAAGTCAGTAACGGTTAATACAGTCACAGAGCACTCCCCCTGAGCTGCCCTCCGAGTTGGACGCCCAGGCCACCCGGGGTGATGGGAGAAGAAATCAGAGCGCTGACAGCTCCCAAAATTCTCTCTCTACCCTAACTATCTCCCTCCAACTCTGCAACTGGATGTCCAATGCCTGCATGACATGTCTAAACCAAACCCACTGCCACTGAGTTGATTCCAACTCACAGCGACCCTACAGGACAGAGTAGAACTGCCCCACAGGGTTTCCAAGGCTGTAATCTTTATGGAAGCCAACCACCACATCTTTCTCCCGCAGAGCAGCTGGTGGGTTCCGACCACTGACTTTTTGGTTAGCAGCCAAGTGCTTAACCACTGCACCACCAAGGCTCCTCGACATGTCGACCTGGGGGTTTAAAAGGTGTCACAAACTGAGCTGCTCCAATCCCCCACCAAGCTGGTGACAGTGGGGGGAAACGTGCTGGGTGGGTACTCTGAGCCCCATCTCATGCCAGGAAAGAGGTCAGACTTTACTAAAAAAAAACAGAGCCTGGCATAATGGGAAAACCCCATTTCAGTACACGATGCCATCCCTGGAGCACTGACTACTGCAGAGCGTTGCTCTGGATATGGCATGCACGTTCATTCACTGAGTTCTCACTACGGTCCTAGGAAACATGAGTTGTTAGTATCCATCTTTGCAGTGGAGAAAACTGAGGCCCAGTGACATTAGTCAAGTTGCCGGAGGTTACACACGTAAACGAACCACTCACGACCTGCACCTGCTGGGCGCCCCTGCCTGTGGAGGAACAAGGAAAGGTACATTCTGTGCTGCAGGCCCCAGGGCATGCTCACCTGATCTTCTCAGCATCAAACAGCCTCTGTGGCGGTCGCTTGAACTTCTTCCTTTTGGCAAACCAGTCTTTCTGTGGGATAAACGGGGCAGGGGTGGGACAGGTGAGGGGGTGGCTTGGCCATGAGCGGGTACCACCTGCTCCCGCCTTCCCCGCGGCAGCCTGCCCCATAGTACCAAGCTCATGCGAGCCTTGATGCGGTCGTAGTCTATGCGCGGGATCATCTTCAGGGAGATGGTGTTCTGGCTGGGCTCCACGTAATCCACCTGAGCAGGTGGGATGGGGTCAAAGAGGCCCAGCCCAGGGCCCAGCCCCTGCCTGGCCCTCCCTCTCCCTGAGCCCGGACACAGGAAGGGCAAGGGACGGGGTAATGGGGGACTACTTGACACATCTACCTGGGTGATTAAAAGGTGCCTCAGACTTAGCACAACGACTGACCTCCTGCTTGCCACCCAGAGGCTCCTCTCCCCAGCACCTCCACTCCCATCTTCCTGCTGCTCAGACACGCAGCCTGGGACTCGTTCCTGACGCCTTCCTTTCTCCCACACCCCATCTCATCTCCCAGTAACTCCTGTCAGCTCCATCTTCATAACACAGCCAGAATCTGACCTCTTCCCCCCTCCTCTATTACTCTGTCCCTGGTCCTGTCCCACCATCACCTCTGCCTGGACTACGGTAGCTGCCTCCTCATGGGTTTCCCTGCTTCTGCCTTTGGCCCCTACAGTCTATTCCAGGGGATCGGAGCCTTGGCACTACTGACCTCTTGGGCAGGTAGTTCTTTGTTACAGGGGGCGGGCTGCCTTGTACATGCAAGACGTTTAGCAGCACCCCTGGCTTCTACCAACTAGCTTCCAGTTCCACCTCCTCCCCAGCTGTCACAACCAAAAACGTTTCCAAACATTGCCAATGTCCCCTAGGGGGCAGACTCACCCTTGGATGAAAACCAGTGTTCTAATCTCAACAGTCACTATAGTAATCTGGTTGAGCCCAGAGTCAGGCTGTGGCCCTCTGGGCCCCGTGGCCCTCAGAGCCCTCCCAAGGCACGAAATGCCCCATCGCCTCTCTGAGCTCAGCTCCAGCCACTCCTGCCTGCACTCAGTCTGCTTCGGCTGCTGACGGCCCTGCTTCACTGCTGTTCCTTTGGCCTCTAACACCCTTCCCCAAGACATCCATGTGGCTCCCTCCCTCAGTCCCTTCAGATCTTTACTCAACATGTCTTTTAACATGCACACGAGATGGCCATCGTTCCTTCCCCCCAACTTGCTCCTCCTTCCACAGCCTTCTCCCTCACCCTCTCAAGCCAGAAACCCCAAGTCACCCACGATTCCTCTCTCATCTACCACCCGCTGTCACAGAGATCTATTAATTCTACACCAAATATCTCTGAAACCCACCACTGCTCTCCTCCCCATTCCCTTCTCCTAGCCCCACCACTGTCCTCTCCTGCCTGGATCAGGCCCAGTCCCACCACTGTCCTCTCCTGCCTCGATCGGGCCCAGCCCCACCACTGTCCTCTCCTGCCTAGATCGGGCCCAGCCCCACCACTGTGCTCTCCTGCCTGGATCAGGCCCAGCCCCACCACTGTCCTCTCCTGCCTGGATCGGGCCCAGCCCCACCACTGTCCTCTCCTGCCTAGATCGGGCCCAGCCCCACCACTGTCCTCTCCTGCCTAGATCAGGCCCAGTCCCACCACTGTGCTCTCCTGATTGGATCAGACCCAGCCCCACCACTGTCCTCTCCTGCCTGGATCAGGCCCAGCCCCACCACTGTCCTCTCCTGCCTGGATTGGGCCCAGCCCCACCACTGTCCTCTCCTGCCTAGATCGGGCCCAGCCCCACCACTGTGCTCTCCTCCCTGGATCAGACCCAGCCCTACCACTGTCCTCTCCTGCCTAGATTAGGCCCAGCCCCACCACTGTCCTCTCCTGCCTGGATCAGGCCCAGCCCCACCACTGTGCTCTCCTGTCTGGATTGGGCCCATCCCCGTGGGAGTCTCCCAGGTCCCAATCTACCCTGTATCATACAGTCTCCTGTGTGCTCAGCAAAAGCCCAGGCTCTGCTTCACAGAATCTCTGTGGAGTTCTACTCCCTACTCTTGGAAAGGGGGGGGAGCACAAGAAAGGAGGGGGTACTAAACAGAGAAGTAGCACAGGTGTGAGCCCCACCCCCTCTCAATCCCCCCAGCCCCCAGGCACCTGAGCAATGTCATCCTTATAGATACCCCGCTTGAGGCGGACCCAGGACTTCGGCTTCAGGTTGGCCACCTCCTTCACCACCTTGAGCACGTCCGTCATCTCCTTGATGGGCACCATCTGCTGGTTCCAGTACCCGAGCCGCAGGTTGCCCACGCCCTCAATGGCCTGCTTCACGTGGGTCTGCTTATACGCCTCCACGTAGATGTAGCCCTTCACATGCTCTGGGGCCACAACCGACTTAATCTGCAGGGGCTGTAGGATGAGCCGGTGGAAGAAGGAGATGGTAAGACGTAACTGCTAATGGGGGTAATGACCACCACCTGGCAGTCCCTCTCCCAGGAACTGATTCCACATGGACACAACGATGTCCACTCAAAAGTTCTTAGAGCAAACAAACAAAACTGAAATAAAAAACACCCTGCAAAAAAGATTGGTTAAATTATTGCTTAACCATGCCATGAAATACACTGTAGCAGTTTTAAAAAAGCAACATAAACCTATAGTGACATAGAAAGAAATATGTTACAACACAGAAAGATACATGTTAGGTGTAAAAGCAATTAGAACCAAAGAGCTAGAGTAGCTACACTATCAGGACAGACTTTAAGACAAAAATTGTTACTAGAAACAAAGAAAGACATTCTATAATGATAAAAGGGTTAATCCATCAAGAAGATATCACAATTGGCAACATACACTATGCTCCTAACCAAACCCAAACCAAACCCACTGCTGTCTAGTCAATTCCGACTCATAGTGACCCCATAAGACAGAGGAGGACTGCCCCCATAGGATTTCCAAGGCTGTAAATCTTTACGGAAGCACACTTGCACATCTTTTTCCCACAGACTGGCTGATGGGTTCAATCTGCTGACCTTTTTGGTTAACAGCAGAGCATTTTAACCACTGCGTAACCAGGGCTCCTTCAATGCTCTTAATCACAGCCCCAAATTACATGAAGCAAAGACTGACAAAATGAAAGTGAGAAAGAGACAATGCAACAATAGCTGGAGACTTTAACAGCCCACTTTGTTGTTCAGTAACGGACCGAACAACTAAGCAGAAGATGAGCAAGGCAACAGAAGACTTGACTGACACTATGAAGGACCTAGACCTAAGAGACATATGGAGAGCACGACCCCCAACACCAGGAGAATACACATCCTTCTCAAGTGCACAGAGAACACTCCACAGTGTTAGGTCACAAGACAAGTCTCAACAAATTTAAAAGGATTAAAATCATATGTTCTCCAATTTACAAAGTATAGGAAATTACAAATCAGTAACATAAGGAAATTTAGGAAATTAAAAACTATGTGGAAAATAAACAACAAACTCCTAAATAACCAATGAGTCAAAGAGGAATTTACAAGGGAAATCAGAAAATGGTTCGAGGTGAATGAACACAAAAACACAGTGTACTAAAACTTATGGAATACATGAAAGCAGTACTCAGAGGGAAATTTAGAGCCACAAACATCTGTATTAAAAAACAAAAAAGATCGGAAATCAATAACGTAGCCTTACATCTTAAGAAAGTAGAAAAAAAAGAGCACAGTAAACTCAAAGCTAGCAGAAAGATGATAAAGGTCAGAGCGGAAATAAATGAAATACAGAACGGAAAAACAATAGAGAAAATCAATGAAGCCAAAAGTTGCTTCTTTGAAAAGATCAACAAAATTGACAAAGCTTTAGCTCAGCTGATGAAGAGAAAAGACTCAATTTAGTAAAATCAGGAAAGAATGAGGAGACATTACTACCAATTTTAAAGAATAGAAAGGATTATAAGGTAATACTATAAAAAAAATGGTATACCAAGAAATTAGATAGCCTAGGCAAAATGAACAAATTCCCAGAAAAACACAAACTACCAAAACTGACTCAAGAAGAAATAGAAAATTTAAATACGCCTATAACAAGTAGATATTAAATCAGTAATTTAAAAACTCCCACAAAGACAAGTCCAGGCCAGATGGCTTCACTGGTAAATTCTACCAAATGTTCAAAGAAGAATTAACACCAATTCCTCAAAAACTCTTCCATAACATAGAAGAAGAAGAGGCATTTCCCAAATCATTCTATGAAGCCAGTATCACCCTGTTATCAAAGCCTGGCAAAGGCATCATGAGAAAACTACAGACTAATACCCCAGATGAATATAGATGTAAAAATCCTCAACAAAATACTAAGCAAACTGAATTCAGCAGGGTATTAAAAAGATTCTAAAACTTTCACTTCAAGCACAATAAAATTTTTTTTTTTTTAAAAAAAAGGATGTGGGGTTAATACTAGGAATGCCAAGTTCAATATAAGAAAATCAATGTAACATGCTGTATGAATAGAATTAAAAACAAAATCCATTTGATAATCTCAACAGATGCAGAAAAAACACTGACAAAACCCAGCACCCTTTTGTGATAAAAACACTAAACAAACCAGGACTAGATCACCCTCAACCTAATGAAGGGCAGCTAAGAAACACCATCCCACTTAAAGGTGAAAAACTTATCCTGTAAGATCAGGAACTAGGAAGTCCGCCCTCGCCACTTCAATTTACCGTTTCACTAGAGGTTCTATCCAGACAATGAAGTAAAAAAGGAAAGAAAGAATAAGCATCTGGACTGGAAAGGAAAAAATAAAACTCTCTCTTTGTGAACAGCATGACTCTGTATGTAGAATACACACACACACACAGAAAACTATCAGAGATAACACGTGAACTCAGCAATGTTGAAAGATGCAAGATGAATATACAAAAATCAATTGTATTTCTATATGCTAGCAATGAACGACCCGAAAATAAAATTAAGAAAACAATTCCATCTACAATAGCTTCAAAAAGAGTAAAACACTTAGAAATAAAGTAAACCAAAGAAGTGCAATAATTACACACTGAAAGGTTCAAAGCATCACTGAAAGAAATGAAAGACTTAAATAAATGGAAAGACATCCCAAGCATGTGAATTGAAGGGTATGATGTAGTTAAGGCAGCAACAGTCCCCAAAATGGTCTACAGATTGAGCACAACTGCCATCAAAATCCCAGGTGACATTTGTGAAGAAATGGGCAAGTCGACCCTTACATTCACAGAGAAATACAAGGGATCCAGAACAGCAAAAACGAGTTGGAAAAAGAAGAACAAAGCTGGGAGACTCACTCCTCTGGATTTTAAAACTCACTGCAAAGCTACAGTACCCAAGGTAGTGTGGTACTGGCATACGTTTAGACGTAACAATCAGTGGAATATACTTGAGATCTACGAATAAACCGTTATCTTTATGGCCAAATGATTTTCAACAAGGGTGCCAAGATAATTCTATGGGGAAACAATAGTTTCTTTTTAACAAAATGGTGCTGGGAAAACTGACACCCACGTGCAAAAGAATAAAGTTGGATCTTATCTCACATCATATACAAAGATTAACTCAAAATTGATCAAAGATCTAAACACAAAAGCTAAAACCAAAACTTTCAGGGAAAAAAAAAAACAGGTGTAAATCTCTGTGACTTTAAATTATGAAATGGTTTTTTAGTTATGACACCAAAGGCACAAACATCCAGAGGAAAAAATAGATAAATTGGACTTCCGTCAAAATTAAAAACTCCTGTATAAAAAGGACACCATCAAGAAGATGAAAAGAATGAAGAAAACCAAAGACACAAGGGAAAGGTTAATCCAAGGGACTAATGGACCGCAACTACCACGCCTCCACCAGACTGAGTCCAGCATGACTAGGTGGTGCCCAGCTACCACCACCAACTGCTCTGACAGGGATCACAAGAGGGTCCCAGGCAGAGATGGGGGAAAATGTAGAAAAAATTCTAACTCACAACAAAAGACCAGATTTACTGGCCTGACAAAGACTGGAGAAACCCTGAGAGTATGGCCCTCGGACACCCTTTTAACTCAGTACTGAAGTCACTCCTGGGGTTCACCTTTCAGCCAAAGATTAGACAGGCCCATAAAACAATAATACACGTAGCTCAGTCATGTACAAGAGGCTAAATGGGCACACCAGCCCAGGGGCAAGGACGAGAAGGCAGGAGGGAACACCAAGGCTGGACAAATGGAAAGGAGGAACCCAAGGTTGAAAAGGGGAGAGTGTTAACATGCTGCGGGGCTGGCAACCAAAGTCACAAAACAATATGCGCATTAACTGTGCAATGAGAAACTGTATTTGCTCTGTAAACCTTCATCGAAGCACAATTTTAAAAAAAGCAACTACTTTGTTTTAGCACTGGTTGAGATAATGAAAAATGGAAACAATCTAAATGTTCAACAATAGGGGATTAGCTAAATAAATTGTGATCTACCTAATTAATTATATTGCTCTCACAAAGAGGGAAGCAGCTCTACCTGAAGTAACTAACATGAAAAGACGTCCCTCAGATGCTTACGAGAAAAAAGCAAGATGTTCACCGCAACATAACTTGCAATAGCCCCAAACTAAGACTCAGCCTCCTACACAATCATCAAGGAGGCGTTAATAAATCAAGCAATGTCCGTATCGTGAAATGTTACCCATTTAAAAAGAAGGATGTGAAACTGTCTAACGACACACATAGATTTCTAATAACCCAAATGTTAAGGTCAAAGTGAAAAAGCAAGTTGTTCAAAGCTCTTCTGTTTACGACAGCTAAAAACTAGAAATAAAAGTTAAGTGACCAAACAGAGAACAGTGCAGCCACACAACGGAAGACCGTGCAGCCGCTGGGAAGAATCAGGCTGTATTCACTCACAAAGAAAGACTGGCTATAGAACGGTGTGCGTATGACGCCGTCGTGTTTAAAAAAGCAAGATACACGTTTCAACATGCACAGGAGATGGTCTGGAAAGACACCAATTGCTCTGAGTTCTCACTTCTGGAGGATGGCACTTACGTGTGGACAGACTTGGGCTTTTTACAATACACATGTACGACTTCGGTCATTAAAAATTAAAATGATAATCAGCGTCACAACTCAAATGGCGTCACTGGAGTTTTGCCCCCAGGCACAATGTAGAGACTTGAACTTTTAAAATCGTGAGGTGCACATCCTGCAGCTTTCCGCTGGACCCCACTGATACAGCCACTGCCGCTCCGGCAGGCAGGAGCACCTGACTCAGCCTGACAGGAACCACGTGAAGTCGGAGTCAGCAGCCAGCACACAGTACTCAGCAGCCGTGTTCACACAAATTTCACAGGTGACGGGAAGACTTACAGGGTTTGCCCTGGTTCCAACACCCCCAATTACACCTTTGACAACTATGTTTTTTGAGCGTAAGCCACAGGCCAGGTTCCACCAGGGAGCTAGACACGTCTATAGCCACATAATCCTAATGATGCTGAGGGGCAAGCACGGGCCCGCAGGAAGCGGCAGGTTAGGATTCAAACCCTGGCAGTCTAAGGAGAGATCTGTGCCCTTAACCCCACACTTGCTGCCTTGCATGCGGGTGCATTACTGCACGTTCCACGCGCTGGCAGAGCTCTCAAGGGGCAGGGAGCAGCTGAGCACGTTCCAGCATGGGGACAGACACGCAGGAGGGCGTGGTGAATGTCGGATGACAGCACGAAACAGAGAAGGAACTCTCCTCCAGGCAGGCCTGCTCACTGACTGACAACCCACATGGCCCTCTCCTGAGACTCAGGTCTAAACTGTTAAGAGGTGACAGCTGCCCAAGGGGGCTGGTGAACAGGCAGAATTCAGCTTCAGGTGGCAAGGCACAGGCAGCCAGATGGCTACAGTGGCTGTGGAAAACCTCCTGGGGATGCAGACAGCAGAGACAACACCCAGCCCCTCCCTGGGGACACGGGAGGAGCCTTCAAGCCGGGTGGTCTTTTTCTGGCTGGCCCAACTCACTGACCACGCAGCTCTGTTCAGTGCAAGGTGCACCTGGCACTCTTGAGCCTACAGTGCCCCTCCCTGTGGGCCTGGCTCTCTCTGCCTCCCACCCCAAGCTGCCTGATTACCCAGCTTACCGTGTCTGTGAACTGGTAGGCAATGAACTTGCGCATCAAGGAAATGGCTGTGGCCCGTTCCTCCCCAATCTGGAGGGCGAGAGACAGACTTGAGAGAGATGATGGGATGGAGGGCACGACATGAGGGACAGCAAGAGAGGGAGTCAGCAGGCAAGGAAGACAGGGCAGGAAAAAGACGGGCAGGAGAGATGAGCAGACAAAGAGAGGGAAGTATAGTCATAAAGACTGGGGTGGGAGACAGTGAGTGAGTGGGTGGGGGGAGAGGGAGAGAAAGATATCCTAAGGCAGAAGTAAAGGGACCAAAATGAAGAGCTGACAGTACTCCCTACAGGCAGCCTCCCCCATTCAGTGCCAGGGCACACACCTTACACTTGACAGTCCACAGGTTGGGGTCCCTAGACAGGAGAGACAAGAAACCCTTTAGTGTGACTGTCCTCTCTGTGTGAAACCCGCAAACCACCACACCTACCCTTCTTGCTCTCTCTCCACATCCTGGGATTCCCCTACTCATCCTTCTCTACTCTTCACCCCAAAGCAAAAGGAAAAGGGGAGAAAGAACCTACTTGGCCCCCACCCACCACTCTCCCCGTGAGACTGGCCTGATTTACTTCAGGGAGCGACCCATGTGGGCAAATCGACTATGTGGGCACAACAAGATTCCCACCTCAGCCCTCCTGCTTGCCCACTTACTTGACTCCTGGGAGCAGCTGCTGCTGGGTGATGTCATCCGAGAGCTCATCAGATCCGCCATATACCCTGGAAGGAGAGGGGCAGTTGGAAGTCAGAAGGGGGAAGCTGCCAGCCCTGGCCTCCCCCAGAGGGTCCAGGGGTCCACCTAATCTCCACCCCACCCCACCCTGCCCACCCCATGCCCTTACGTCTCGCCCACCGAGGACTTGGCATATTTTTTCATGTAATACTCTCCCAGTTCTTCTTCTCGTTGGTCCCTGAGACACAAAGGAGAAAGAGAACGTGTGAATGGAAGGTCCTGCCCCCACATCTCCCCATGGGAGCCAGTGCCATGGGGATCCTTTTCCTCTCCTTGCTCACCTCCAGAGGTTCTGTAAGCGGCGAGCTCCAGAACGGTCTTCATCCAGAACAACATTATCGATATTGGAGGCTGAAAAAAAATGGGCAGATGGGGTGGGTAAGGGGAGGTGGAGGGTAAGGGGACCTGGAGAGGGTCATGGGCCTAAGAGGGCTAGAGTTTGGCCCTGGGGCAGGAAGATACCTCAGTAAGGAAACCCCCAACCCTCCACCCTCCTGCCCTCTCCTGCTCGGCACCCTGCTCCTCCTGACAAAGACCTGGGGGGCGGGGCAGCAGTAGGGGCATCCAGCTGTTCCCCATTTCACAGACTTGGCCTAAGCACGCCCACCCTCGACTCCATGCCACCCTCACATTCCTGACACCCACAAACACCCCTGGGCACACGTCAACACGTACACTTTTCCAGGGCAGCAACTGCTGCAGGCCTGGCCCCAGAACTCCCTGACTCCAGGCCCTATGTAAGTCAGAGCACCCAGGGCCAGACACGGGTAGGGTGGGGGTGGGGGTGCCACAGGAAAGAGGAAATGTCCAGATATGGGAGGAGGGCCAGGGAGCCACGCGTTTCAGACTCTTACCTTCGATCTCTTCTACTTGGAGGAAGAGGAGGAGGTGGTGGTGGTGGTGGTGGTGGTGGTGGTGGTGGGCGAGGGCAGACAAAGTATGAGCCAAATTATAGCAGCGAAATCAACCATGGGTTGAGGGGCGGGGAAGGGAGGGACACAGGGAGGTCGGAAACCAAAAGGAAAGGCCAGGCACCGGGTGGTTGGGAGGAGAAGCCGAGATGTATGAGGCGCACAGAACGGAAAATAACAGGGAAGGGGGAGCACCGGCCCAGGAAGTGGGGGGTAGCTTGGGACAGTGCCCACCACCCCCACAATCGTCAGAAGGGATTCGCTGGGGCCCTGGGATCCCAGAATCCTCTCCCCGCAGCACCCACCACCCCACAGCCCCCCCCGCCCCCCAACTCATGGGCCTAAAAGGAAAAGGGCGAGGAGCTGGTCTCTCTGGCAACAACAAAAAGAAGCGAGGTGAGGTGGGTGGGGGTTGGGGTGAGACAGGGCATGGGGGGATGGGCTCTCAAGACCCTCTCAGCCCTGCCCCTGTTGATGTCTGTCTTGTGGAGAGGGACCCACACTCACCTTTCTCTAGGATGTCCTCTGCTCCATCCTCCCACTGGTCCTCGTCCTCATACTCATCGTCCACATCTGAAAAGAGAAGGCCAAGGGCTCAGGGGACAGCTGGGGCACAGGGGGTCTTCATGACAACAGCTCCCAGGAATCAAGGATCTCTCTGCAAGAGGGGCTCTCCAGATCTCCACTTACAGCAGGACCCTGAGGCTTGGGCAGGCAAGGCGAGCACCTGCCTGAGTTCAACAAGAGCTGGGAGGAGCAGCACCCAGGCCTGCAGGCACACCCCCGGCTCTAAGAGGAATCCCCCAACCCCAGCCCCACACACACCCTTTCTAAAAAATAAGATCAACATAAGCAGGCATAGTTTCCTCCCAACTGTCAAAAGAAGACTGATGTATAAATACACGTTTTTACAGGTAAGACAGGATTAACGGTTTATTTGCTGTTTTCATTCTTCTCTCGTGTACACAACGACTAACACTTATTTCCCAACAAGCACAAATTACTGTCAGTTTCTTAAAGGGTAGGAACAATACCATGATTACCGGAAAGAGTCTAATGTTTAGGAATCCATGCAAAAATATTTTTGGATAAAATTATACATTCGAAATTTGCTTCAAAATCATCCAGTAAAGGGCAGGAAATGAGAAGGAAAGAGCAAAACAAGTTTGGTACCAAGCTGATAACTGTTGAGGCTATCCAAAAGAACTGCTGACCTTTTGGTTAGCAGCCAAGCTCTTAACCACTGCACCAACAGGGCTCCCTGCTGAAGCTAGGTGACGGTATGTTGGGGTTCAACATATTATTCTACCATTGTGTGTCTGAAATTTACCAAAACATTTTTTTTTAAAGTACACTAGACTAATTTATTGCACAGCGCCTGGAGTCTTAAAAGCTTGCGAGTGACCATCTAAAGCACGATAGGTCTCTATTCACCTGGGGCAACAGATGAAAGAGAGGCAGAAATGCCAGAAGGATATGTAATGTGTGGCTAAAACTGCCTCCTTTGCCATGAGATCAGAAGAACTGGATGGTGCCTGGCTGGACATTTTGATCAAAGATTCTATACAAGAATCCTGACCGAAAGGGAGAAAATGTAGAACAGAATTTCAAATTCTCACGGAATCCAGAATTTCTTGAGCCACAGAGGCTAGATGAGCCCCTGAAACTACTGCCTGGAGATAATCTTTAAAACTTAAACCGAAAACATCCCTCAAGTCTTCTCATAGGTGAACAATAGTTCCGCTTAAGTGGTAAAGAACACCTGTTTTAAACGCCATGCTCTTTCATAAAGTACATATATGGGATCTAATTGACAACAGTGACTCGAAAGATTAGATAGGAAACCTAGGGGGCAGTGAGTTTATGTTACTGGGGGAGGAACAACTCAGAAAAGGACGGTAAGTACAGTTGCGCAACTCAAAGAATGGAATCAACGTCACTGAAGCGTACACGTAGAAACTGTTGAGTTGGTAGCTGTTCTGATTTGCATATTCTCAACAACAAAAAAAATACATTAAAAAAAAAGTATACTAGAGAAACAGAACTGAAGGTGGAAGCCCACCCCTGCTGGCCCCGTGACACACCAGCCTCATCCAGAATGAAGCCTCCATGGCGGGGTTTCTTGGGGGGCCGGTCATCGTCTTCCTCCTCCTCTTCCTCATCATATTCTTCCTCCTCTTCCTCCTCCTCTTCTTCCTCTGGCTCTTCCTCCTTCTCACTGCCCGCCGCGCTCCGCCGCTCCTCCTCTACCTGCAGGGTTGGGGTACGAGCCTTCTACTGGCCCCAAATCTGGAAACCAAGTTCCCGACCCAAAATCTGACCTCAGATCTACCTGGCCAATCCCAGTCCCCTCTCCCCTGTGCGCACACCCTCCACTCTGGCCAGTGACAGCAGCGCCATCCACCCAGTCACCCAACCAATACCTGGGAGCTGACCCTCCTCCCTCCACCAGACCATCCTGCTGGCCACCTTTCACCTGGCCTTGAAATGTTAGAGCTCTGTGCAGCTGGTCCTTGGCCCTTGTCTGTCCATTCTACAACTCTCCCTGGGACATCTCATCCACTCCCATGGCTGCGGTGGCCACCTCAGTGACAATGACCTCCACAGCTGTTTTCAGTACACACAGCTTGTCAAGGTCACTGACTACCCCAATCCACTGAACGTTCTTCAGTCCTTACCTACAGGGTATTTCAGCAGCACTGGACACTGCAGGCCCCTCTCCCCATGGAAACACACTTCCCTTGGTTTCTGCCACATCACACTCCCGTGCTTTCTTTCCCATCTCTCAAGCTCCTCTTCTCTGCTCATTCCTTAAACCTTGCCTTTGACCCTCAGAATGCAGTCCCCGGCCCACCGTGCTTCTCTCTCCGTGGGCTCTCGCCCTGGGCCTTTTTCCCTTCCACAGCCTCAGTTCCAGCTCTTCAGACGAAGTCCCCATCAGCCTCCAGTCCCCACTGCTCTCCTGAACTAGAAACCCGAAGTGCCAGCAGCCTCCTGGATGTCTCCCCAAGATGTTCCCTGAGCCCCTCACACCCACCATGTCCCAAACTGGCCTCGGTCCTCCAGCTCCCATTAGGCACCAAATTTTTGTCCTTTCTGACGTTTGAACAGTTCTCTAATACGTCCCCTCCTCCTCATCCCCACACACTCTAGTACAGGCCAGGACAGCAGCCTCTAACACTTGCTTGATCCTTACCCAGCCTCCTCCTGGGCTCTTGGCTGCTAATTCCTCTTTCAACAGGAGCCACAAAACAGTGTTTCCTAAACGTCAATCTTTTCCTTAAAACCCCATTGCCATCGAGTCCATTCCAAATCATAGCCATAACTGCCCCATAGAGTTTCCAAGGAGCAGCTGGTGGATCTGAACAGCCGACCTTTAGGTTAGCAGCTGTAGCTCGTCACCACCGCACCACCAGGGTTTCCATCTTTTCCTTACTACGTGATTTCCTGCCACATCCACATCAGTGTAAGCCACTGGCCTGATGTTGTCTTGAAATCCACTCACCTCTGCCCTTAAAGGCGAAGCTTTTCTATATTTTGAAATTTTCCTAACTAAAATTTTTTTTAAAGTTTCACTTACTAATAAAAGGTAACCACAAAGGTAAAAGCAAAACAATGTAACTAAATTCCGGCAAGATACTGTTGCCTCTTGAAGACTCCAAGCCTGAAACCTGGTAAACAGACAAACTGCCAAATTACAGAGCACTTATTCAAGACATAGTAGAGGATCAGCAAAAAAGAGGAAGACCCTTAACAAGATGGACTGACACACACTGTGGCTGCCACAATGGGCTCGAGCATAACAACTGTGAGGATGGCACAGGATCAGGCAGTGTTTCATTCTGTCATATGTAGGGTCGCTATGAGTTGAAACCAACTCAACAACACCTAACAACTAACAACATTCAAGGCCTAAGGAGCCCTGGCGGTGCAGTGATTAAGCACTCAGCTGTTAATTAAGAGGTCCGCAGTTCTAACTCACCAGCAGCTCCACAGGGGAAAAGGCCTGGTGATCTGCTCCCATAAAGACTAGAGCATAGGAAACTACTATACTTGCTCTGAGTCAGAATCAACGATATCAAAGGGTTTGGTTTTGGTTTTTTATTCAAGACGTACCAGCCCAAAAGTAAAACTTCCTCCTTTACCCAATCAGAAAACAGGACATACAACTTAAAAGAAATAACTTTCTCACTAAATGATTCAAAAGAACTTAAAGTGTGTCTTTATTCCACCTACAAGTACCTCTCAACCCACCCTAGGAACGCATCCTACAGTCTTGGGAAACACTAATCGAAAGCATGAATCTGACCACGTCAGTCCCCTGCTTAAAACACAGCCATGGCTCGCCACTGCTCTGAGGTAAAGAACCAGCCCCTCGGCCAGCCTGGGTTAGCACCTCCCAAGTGCTACGTCCAGCCACACTGAGCCCCTTGCACCATGCTCTCATTGCTGTCCACCATCCATGCTGTTCCTCTGGGTAAAAAGCCATTCTTCTCTTTCTCTCACTCCTACATTAATCAAAACACTCCCTCCTCCAGGAAGCCCTCCCTATCCCCCTGCCCTCCTACCTCACCTGGTGACAGCAAACCAGCCAGCAGGTGAGCCAAGAGGCTGGTATGGTGTTGGGGAAGTACTAAGCCTTGCACAGCACAAACCAGACTGTCCCAGATAGGAAAAGAACCTGGGGATTGCAGTCTCATACCACCAAGCAAAGTGCTCGGAAGCCATGAGTCAGTGACCGAGGATCCAGTGCTCCAGCTTGGAGCAAGGCCCTTTCTGTCATCCTTCCACTTGCTCCACTCCCACCACAATACCCCAATTCCTCCAACTCCTCACTGGAAGCTGAGTAACCCCCAAAGAGCCCAGCAGGAGACGACAATCAAATGCCTACAGGGACCAAGCAGGCAACCTAAGTGGAGCAGACCAAAGGAAACCCATAGCACTCTGTCCTGGAGAACAGATGCATTAACGCTGCCACCACGCAGGACGGTAAAGGGCAACTGACACTCAGTCTCAGTGTTGGGGAAGGGATAAAGGGGCGTGATGGGCTCTCCGGGACCCTAGATAAAATCCCAGTTCTAAAGGGGGCAGCCACTTTCCAGGTCTAGCAAAGAGCTGCCACATAGAACAATCCCAGGCTCTGGATTGCCAGTTCCCCCCCTTGTCCCTGAAAAGTAGGAAATTCTGATTTTTACACCCAATCTCCCTTACAGGTGTTGGAAACTAACTTAAAAAGGGAACTTAAGTTTCCACAGGTCACACAAGATTATCTATAATCACCTTGTCATCTCTTTATTGGTTTTTCACTGTTATCTACTAAACGTTCACTATGATCCAGCCAAACTAGACTCCCTGCTATCCTTGAACATTGCAGACATGCTCCTGATTTTGTATCTCCTGTTCCCCCTTAGGAAACCCCAGTGGTGCAGTGGTTAAGTACTACGGCTGCTAACCAAAGGTTGGCAGTTCAAATCCCCCAGGTGCTCCTTGGAAACTCTTTGGGGTAGTTCTAGTCTGTCCTATAGGGTCACTATGAGTCGGAATCGACTCGACGGCACTGGGTTTGAGTTTTTGTTCCCCTTATGGAGCCCTGGTGGCACAGTGGTTAAGGGCCCAGCTGCTAACCAAAAGGTCCACAGTTTGAATCCACCAGCTGCTCTATGATGGGCAGTTCTACTCTGTCCTTTAGGGTCGCTATGAGTCGCAATCAGCCAGGTGGCAAAAGGTTTTTTTTTTGTTCCCACTTATTAAAATACCCTCCTTCCAAATATCCCCAGGGCTCACTCCCTCACCTCCAGTAAGTCTTTGCTCAAATGTCACCCTCTAAGACTCACTCTGACCACTCTATTTAAAGTGTAACCAGGACTTCCTACTCCTCTTCTTTGTCCTACTTTCCTCCAGAGTAAGCATCACTTCCTGGCTCACAATGTCATTTACTTACTGGGTAAGTCTACCTCTGTTTGAACGCACAAGAATGTAAACTTCATGAGGAGTTTTGAAACCTGTTTTGTTCACTGGTGTAGCCCAAGGGCAAAGAAGTGCCTAACACTTATACTGCTGCTGTTGTGGGCTGTCCAGTCGTTTTCACTCAGAGAGACCTCACCTGACAGAGCAGAGCTGCTCCCACAGGCCTTTCTGGGCTGTAATCTTTACAGGAGCAGACTGCCAGGTCTTTTCTCCCTCAGAGCAGCTGATGGGTTCAAACCACTGATTTCCTGGTTAGCACCTGAGCACTGACCCACTGCACCACCAGGGCTCCACCCAGCATACAAGCAGTACTAAAAACACATTTTCAGAATAACTGAGCACACCTAAAAACAGAAACAACTGATAGTGAGTACTTACTATATGCTAGATCCTTTAAACACATCACCTGTTATCCCTCTGTACCCGTGCCTCTGCTTGAGTGCGACCAGCCTACCTCTCGATCTCTCCCGACAACCTAGAAGCTCCCAGAGACCAGAGCCCGCTCAAATCCCTTCTGGATGCCCACAGGGGCCTTTCTGCCCTGGTCCTGTCCCCAGGAGCAATGCCTCCCCCAGGACTCCCAGCCACAGACCTCGGCCTCCTCGCCGTCGCTGCTGCGTTCGCTGTCCTCCTCCTCAGAGAAGTTACTGTCCTCGCTGTCCGACATCTTCTGCTCCCGCAAGGAAAGACGGCGGTTTCAGAAAGTCCCACAATTCCAAGTCCCACCCTGAGCCTCAGTTTCCCCGCAGGCTCCCTGGGAGAAGAAAAACTCCTTAGCGCACTTCCGGCAGCCTCGTTCTGGCAACCGCGAACCGGAGAGCGGACCACCACGCCACCGGCTATACCTCCTCAGTCCCAGAATCCGACATCTACACTTTCCCAACCCCGGCAGCCCCCGGGCCTGACATCTTTGGGGGGGTCCCACCTCACCGCTCCGGTCCTACCTTTGCCTTCGGGACCAGCTGCTGTTCACACGACGCCTGGCTGGGACAGACGAACTCTCTCGCGATAACCTACCCGTTGGCCTCGCCCAACGCGAGATTTCCGGGGCTTGCCCCGGGTGACGCACTTCCGGGGCGCCATCTTGAGAGTGGCACGCTGTCGTAATGCATAACGTGGAGCTGACATATTGGGAGGGTCAAGAGCAGGGAAAGGCTTCCCCACGCCTCGCCCCACCCTTTCGCTCCCGCCCCCCGTCCGAGGTCAGATTTTTGGGTCCTTCCAGCTTGGAAATCGAACTTGAATATAATGCGCTATTTATTTGTTAGTTCAAGCCGCTAACACGGCGTGCCATGCTGTCAAAAAAAAAAAAAAATGCTGTCAGGAGGCAGGAAATTAGCAAGTAATAACAATAATCAAGAAGACTTCACATGCTTGATTTGCCAGTTGCGGTGGAGTAGACTCCGACTCATAGCGAGCCCGTGTGTTACACAGTAGAACTGAGGTCCGCACGGGTTTTGGGTTGTAATCTTAACAGAAGCAGATCGGCAAGCCTTCTGCAGAGCCGCTCAGTGAGTTCCAATCGCCAACCCCACTGCACGGCCAGGCTTCCCTTTAGGTTAGTAACCAAACCAAAACCCATTGCTGTGGCGTTGATTCCGACTCATAGTGACCCTATAGGACAGACTGGAACTGCCCCTAGGGTTTCCAAGGATGGATTTGAACTGCCAACCTTTTGGTTAGCAGCCAAACACTTAACCACTTCACCACCAGGGCTCCCAAAACTGCTGCATAGGGTTTCCTAGGCTGTGATCTTTACAAGAGTAAATTTCCAGGTCTTCCTCCCGTAGAGTGCCTGGTGGGTTTGAACGGCCAACCCTTCGGTTAGCACCCCAGTGCTTAACCATTACACCACCAGGGCTCCTTTTAGGTTAGTAGTTTAGTGCATTTACGTCACAGAGGTATATACCCCAGTTTGTAGAGGAAGAAATTGAAGCTCAGAAAAATAAGCTAGCTGTAAAGTGACAGACCCAGGACTTCACCCCAAGGTGACCCCCAAAGCTCTTGTTTTTTCCTTGCAGTCTCCCTAAATTCGTTTAAATATGAATTTATGCATCAGTGATTATTTGTCAGACAGGTGGTAAAGAGAACAGATATAAGGGAGAAACAGGAAAAGTTAACCTGCTGGAGGAATAAAAAAAAAAGCTTTTAGAACACATTGCTAAAATTTCTCACATATGCAATGAGACAGCTGGACTCAATTTACAGAAATTTAATATACACATAGTTACACGGGAATGTGGTGTGGCGACAATTGGGGACAGCAGCAGGCTCAGCAGCTCAGCTGCCAGGGAGTGCATATACCACAGGTCCCTTTCGGTATAAGCACACCCATCCCAACCCAACAATCCCAAAATTGAACCTACAATAGAGTGGGGAGGGGCTGGGCACATTGAACAAGACTTGTCCAGAGGCTTTCAACAGCAGCTCTTTACAGCAAGATTCTGCGTAGAGAGTCTGTTGACTGCACGCTGCTGCAGAAAGGTGTTTACTCCAGGAAAGAGCGCAAACGGTCATTTTCCCCCCATGGAAAGTCCTTCCTCAGGCTGTTAGTGGTTCTCAGCTCCCAACTCTGGCAGCACGGTAGAATACTTGGAAAGTGTAAAAAGAGACAGAGAGAGATGCATAATAGCCTCCCAAACTAAAAACAACCTGTCTTAGCCATCTAGTGCTGCTGTAACAGAAATACAAGTGGATGCCTTTAACAGAGAGAAGTTTATTTTCTCACAGCAAAGTAGGCTAAAAGTCCAAATTCAGGGTGTCAGCTCCAGGGGAAGGCTTTCTCTCTCTGTGGGCTCTGGAGGAAGGTCTTTCTCACCAATCTTTCCCTGGGCTAGGAGCTTCTCCGCACAGGAACCCTGGGTCTAAAGGATGCTCTAGGTGCTTCTTTGTGGGTATGAGGTCCCCAACTCTCTGCTCGCTTCCCTTATCTCTTGAGAGATAAAAGGTGGTGCAGGCCACACCCTAGGGAAGCTTCCTTTACAGTGGATCAGGAATGTGACCTGAGTAAGGGTGGTGTTACGATCCCACCCTAATCCTCTTTAACATAAAATTACAGTCACAAAATGGGTGACAGTAACACAGTACTGGGAATCATGGCCCAGCCAAATCGATACACATTGTTGGGAGGACATAATTCAATCCATGACGCAACCCAAGTGTCCTCACGAGGAGAAAAGATAAGCTGTGGTACATCAGTATAATGGAATACTGCTCAGCAAGAAGAGGAACTAACCGATACACAACATCAGTGACTCTCAAAAACATGCTGCACAAAACAAGCCAGACACGAGGGGATGTATGGTATGATCCCATTCGTCTGAAATTCTAGAACAGGAAAAACCAGTCTCTACAAACAGAAAGCAGACTAGTGGGCGTCCAGGGCTGGGATAAGGACTGACTCCATGAGAAAACCTTTTGGGGTGATGGAAACGTCCTATCGGGATTGTGGCAGTGTGTACACGTTAGTCAGAACGTGTTGAAGCGTAGGCTTAAAATGGGTGCGTTTTACTGTATGCAAACTATACCTCAAAAAAGTACAGACCCTCAGGCTCCACCAGAGACCAATTAGCAAAACCTCTGGGCTCAGGCCTTTTATTGTTGTTATTGTCAGGTGCCGTCGAGTCGGTTCCAACTCATAGTAACCCTATGTACAAAAGAATGAAACGCTGCCGGGTCCTGCGCCATCCTCACAATCATTGCTATGCTTGAGCCCATCATTTTAGCTCCCGGACTCTGGCTAACCAAGCTGGGGCCTGGGCATCAGTATTTCTTGAAAGTTCTCCAGATGGTAATTATTTGAAACCAGGGATGTGAGTCACAGAAATTTCCCAGGCCTCAAGGGATGGAGATGAGCTTAGAGGCCACCTGTGCAATGCTCTGTCCTCTCCTGGGAGAAGAGAATCTGAAAGAGAAGGAGATTGGGGGCCAGATGAGGCTAATTGACCTAACCTCCTGCCCCGGAAGGTCAGAGACCTCGGGCTTCAGAGGTTACCTTATTTTCCTCCCTCTCTCCTCTTTTCAAGGAGCCCTGGTAATACAGTGGTTAAGCGCTTGGCTGTTAACCGAAAGGCTGGCTGTTCAAACCCACCAGCCACTCTGCAAGAGAAAGATGTGGCAGTCTGCTTCCATAAAGACTTACAGTCTTAGAAACCCTGTGGGGCAATTCTACCCTGTCCTGTAGTGTCCCTATGAGTCGGAATCGACTCTATGGCAGTGGGTTTGGGTGGTCTCCTCTCTTCCCGGGCTCCAGGTGGGGCTCTCTGGCCTAGAAGGAGAAGGCTTGGGTTTGGGAGTTGAGGCTGGGAGTCAAGTCTCCTCCCACCTCTTCTCACCCAGCCTTTCCTCAGGTACCTGAGAGTCTATCCTCCAAGACTCATGCTGCTGGCAGGTGTCGGGCACAAGCCCCTTGTAATAACTCCAAGAGCTTGGCCAGAAAGAGGGGGATAGGTCTCTGGGGGTGTCTCTCACAGGGTGGGCAAGGGCCCTGGCTGGCCACCCACAGCTGGGACCCGAGAGCATCCAGCAGGCGCTGCAGCCGGAACACAACAATCCCCACGGATGGACTCTCCTCGAACCTAACCACAGACAGCTCCAGCCTGAAGCAGCCTGGAGTCTCAGCAGGACACACCTGTGGGGCCAGAGGGGACTGGAGTCTCTGCAGAAGGCCAATCTGAAATCTCCACCTCCAGAGCGTCTGACAAGTTCCCTAGAGGACGCAAGCGGTTTGCAATAAATTGCTAACCTAAAGGTTGGTGTTTGAACCCGCCCCGAAGAAAGGCCTGGTAATCTGCTTCGGCAGATTATAGCCAAGAAAACCCTATGGAACTCAATTCTACTCTGTAAACACACAGGGTCGCCATGAGTCGGAATCCACCCAACAACAGTGGGTTCAGGGCTTCTGACTTGTGGCCTGGGACAAGCCCCCTCACCTCACTGGGCCTGTTTCCTCCTTTGTAAAACAGGGTTCAGAATAACCCCTACCTTCAGGGCCAACACTAGCCCATAAGGTACCTTTGTACAAGTCAGAAAAAGATCCTTCCTCCTTAAGGCATTTCTAAATGTTGGAAAAAGTGCCATAATGTGCTGATTTTGTTAGAACAAGACACGTCACTGCCATCTTCTGTACAAATCCATAACATCTAGGATGTGAATACTATCCTTGTAGATGTGGGGTCCTTGTGCTGTGTTCAGTCTTCAGGCCCAGACATGGTGGCCCTGTCTATCTCATAGGGTTGGTATGAAAAGAAAATAAACTACAGACCTTAAAGGACTTAGACCAGCACCTGGCACAGGATAAAACCCATTGCCGTCAAGTCGATTCCAACTCATAGGAACCCTATAGGGCAGAGTAGAACTGCCCCAAGGAGTGGCTGGTGGACTTGAACTGCTGACCTTTTGGTTAGCAGCCATTGCTGTTAACTACTGCACCACCACGGCTCCCGGCACAGGGTTAGCACTCCTTAAGCATAGAAGAATTGACGCCTTTGAATTGTGGTGTTGGCGAAGAACATCGAATACACCATGGACTGCCAAAAGAACAAACAAATCTGTCTTGGAAGAAGTACAACCAGAATGCTCCTTAGAAGCAAGGATGGTGAGACTACGTCTCACATACTTTGGGCGTGTTGTCAGGAGGGACTAATCCCTGGAGAAGGACATCATGCTTGGTAAAGTAGAGGGTCAGTGAAAAAGAGGAAGACCCTCAATGAGATGGACTGACACAGTGGCCCCAACCACAGGCTCACGCATAGCAACGATCATGAGGATGGCTCAGGACCGAGCAAGTGTTTCTTTCTGTTGTACATAAGGTCGCTATGAGTCGGAACCGACTTGACGGCACCTGATACCTAAGAAGTGTAGCTGCAATCATCGTCATCATCACTGCTGTTGTTCTGTGCCAATCACTGTTCTAGGTGCTGGAGTCAGCAGTTAACAATGTACCGTCTGTCAAGGCTGGGGCTGAGCAGCCAGAGCAGCCCCGCTGCCTCCTACCTTGAACCCCTAAGCAGACATGCAAGTGAGTTCACAGACTCTAGTGGATTCCTCCTAAACTTCCAGCTTCAGTAAAGAGCTAATAAAACACTCACTGAGAGATCATCTGGGGTGTAGAGCGTGCCATCATTTCTGTTTCCCTACAATTTGGGAGAAGGAGGGAGAATCAGGAATTGGAGAGGGAGAGCCTGACCCTTCCTCAAACGTGTCCCCGCCCCCTCCCCCACTAGCCTGTCCCGGTCTGCTGGATCTCCCCTCCCACCCCTGCCCCTCCTCCTCCTCACCAGAATCGTCTTGATAAAAATCTGAGAGAGCAGAGGGGGGCCCCAGGCCCCCCAAGGGTTGCACTGGCAGGAGGATGGTCCAGAGAGGCCACATGGGCACCCTGCCCTCTCCTAGACTTTTTCCGGCCCTTGGCCCAGGATCCTGGAGGGAGAGGTACAGAGAAAACGAGCAGGTTGGAAGACTGGAATGGGTGGAGGGAACTGCCCCCTGCCTCTCCCTCCAGCTCCACTCGAATCACAGATGTTCAAGGAATGTGCCCTGAGAGGCTGGGGGCGGTGGTAACCCCAGAGTAGACAGAGCTGGGTCAGAGGGCTCCCTGACCCCCGCCCCCAGGCTCAAGAAAGACAGAACACTTAGCAAGGGTGTGGGAGATTGGAGAGTTTGGGACCCTCCCCCTCACCAGGTCCAAGTGGCAGGACAGCATTCGTGGTCTGTCTGTCTCTGTAGCCTAAGATGTGTTTTGTGGGAAAATACCTGTGCTAGCTAGACTTTATCTGTCTGCAGGTGGTATTTGGGGGTCTCTGCTCTCCTTTTTATTTCTGTCTGGTGTCTGGGAATCTTCATGCCTGACTGTATCTGTCTGGTTGCCTTTTCTTTCTTTGGCTGTTGGCCTGACTTTGAGTCCCTGTATTGGGTCGCTATGCGTCGATAATCAACTCAATGGCAGTGGGTTTTTTTTTTTTTTTTTACTGGACTTGTGTTTTCTGGGTCCATCTCTGACTTACCTGATGTCTCTCTTTTTCCTCCTTTTCTCCGTTGAGCCCATCTTCGCCTTTCTCTCTTTCTCCATGTGTGCTTCTCTCTCTCTTGTGCTGCATGTGTGTGTGTCTCTCCCTCCAGGTCTGCCTCTGTAGGCTCCCTTCCTCCCTCCCCCGGTCCCTTTCCCTCTCTCACCCTTTTGCAGCTGGACTGTGGGCTGCAGGTGCCTCCCTTTAGCCTCAGACCTGGCCTCCTCTCTCCACCCTGTCTCCACCATTCAGGCCCAAGGTGAGTTGCCACACCCCTTGGAACCTTGGACCCCAGACCCTGTACTTCCAGACAAACTGAGGCAACCCCAGTCTCCCCTTAGCCCCAAGAGAGGAGCTTCTTGGTTGGGAAGGGTGCATCCTGAGTGGGGCAGGTCTGCTGGGGAACCAGGGGGGCAACCCAATCCTGGGGTTGCTGAGCTCTGTGAAGAGGAGGCCTGGAGAAGAGAGTGATTTGGGGGGAGAGAGTGAAGACATGATTTTGGAGGTTCTGGAAAAAGGTACCTAGCCAGGGGAGGGACCCTGAGTGGCACAGTGGTTAAGAGCTTGGCTGCTATCCAAAAGGTCGGCAGTTCATATCCACCAGCCACTCCCTGGAAACCCAGTGGAGCAGTTCTACTCTGTCCTATAGGGTCACTGTGAGTCAGAATCGACTCGACGGCAATGGGTTTTTAGGGACCCTGAAGAGAGGGCTATCGCAGTGTCTCTGAGAATAAGGTTCCAGGTGAGGAAAATTCCAGACGAGGTACTTGCTGCAAAGAGGAGATTCTGAAGGGAAGGAAATTCTACAGAAAGTAGACTTTGGGGTTCTGAGAGGGAGGAAGATCTTGCGACAGGTCCTGTTGTTGTTAGATGCCTCGAGTTGGTTCTGACTCACAGCGTCCCTACGTAGGACAGGGTGAACCACTGCCCGGTTCTGCGCCAGCTTCACAATCGTTTCTATGCTTGAACCCACTGTTGAAGCCACTGTGCCAATACATCTTGAGCGTCTTCCTCTTTTTTGCTGACCCTCTACTTTAGTGCCTTCCAACTTGAGGGGCTCATCTTCCACACTACATCAGACAATGTTCTGCTGGTATTCATAAGGTTTCCACTGGCTCTTTTCAGAAGTCGATTGTCAGGTCTTTCTTCCTAGTCTTAGTCTGGAAGGGCAGCTGAAACCTGTCTGCCATGGGTGGCCCTGCTGGGTTTGAACACCGATGGCATAGCTTCCAGCATCACAGCAACACGCAAGCTCCTACAGGATGACAAACTGACAGACGTGGGGAGACGGGTTCTGTGAAAGGTGAATTCTAGGGGGAGAGAGGCTTTGAAGAAGGGGGATTCTGGGAGGACGATGTCCAGAGGGACGAAAGATTACCGGGGAGTGTATGGGGGTCTTTAGAGGAGGATGAGAACCGATAATACAGGGATCAGAGAGAGAATATTAAAGCGGCAGAACCGCCGGGGACGAATGAGAGCCGAGGCTGAGCGACAGCTCCGTCTCGCCTCACTTCTTCCTCTGCGTATGTCGCTCTTCAGGCCCCGCCCCTTCCATAGCCAAGACCGCGCCCCTTCCGTTCCCAGGATCCACCTTCCCGCCACTGATCCGAGGCCCCGCCCCCTGGCGTACGTGATCCGTAAAACCTCCTCTGGTTGCGACGTAGCGATCAATGCGCCTGCGCAGATCCTGAAAAGCGGCAGGGTTTTCGCCGCGCCTTCCTTTTTCTGGTTGCATCGCCGCGTGGTGAGGAGCTCTCGTCTACGCCATCGGCCATGCCGTCCAAGGGTCCGTTGCAGTCTGTACAAGTCTTCGGGCGCAAGGTGGATCGGGCGCCCCCTGGGACGGGCCCGGGGAGGCTGGGGTCTGGGAGAGGCCGGTGGGCAGGGGCCTGGAGTCAGCCTGAGAGGTGGGGCCCGGAACTCAAGCGGCCCCGCTCTCTGCCTCTCGCTTTCCGCAGAAGACCGCCACAGCCGTGGCGCACTGCAAGAGGGGCAACGGCCTCATCAAGGTGAACGGACGGCCCCTGGAGATGATCGAGCCGCGCACATTGCAGTACAAGGTGCCGGGATGGAGGTTGGGCGTTTGGGTTGAGTGGAGGGCACTGGGGACGGAAATGATAAAGCCCATTTGGGCTTTGGAGTTTGTGAACCTTGCTGCGGAGGGATCTGGTATTAACGACGGAATGTGAAGGGGCTGAGGCGAGGTCGGAAGGACAGTATTTCGTGATAGAACTAAGCTTGAAATTCAGAAAATGTAGTAAAAGCGGAGTTTAAGAGTGAAAGAGTGGGTGTTGGAGGTGCTTTGAAAATTGTTATTTGGAAGCAGCCCCAGCTGGGAACTGGGTAGCAGGGCGGTACTAGAATTAATGAGGCTAATTTCTTGGAAACTGTGGTGGTGTAGGGGTTAAGTGCTACAGCTGCTAACTAAAAGGTTGGCAGTTTGAATCCACTAGGCGCTCCTGGGAAACTATGGGGCGCTTGTATTCTGTCTTATAGGATCTCTATGAGTCGGAATCGACTTGGCGGCATTGGGTTTGGTTTTTCATATTTTTTTGGTTTAATTTTTTGGTAGTAAGGTAATGAGGGTCGTGTATCTTGTGTACAATTTATCGCTTTTGGCTTGTGGAGAGTAAGCTCCCTAAGGACAGGAATCAATGTTTTGTTTCTGGTAAATCTCAGGTATCTAAAATGGGCTGGAGCTTGTAGATGAGATACTCATTAAGCGTTAAAAGAGTAGGAACCAAATATGGATTTATTTAAATACTTGGTTGTGAAAAGGGTTGTTCTACTTCTTTTCGTTTTCAAGGCCTGGCCCCAAGGCCCAAGTTTATTTGGCTTAAAATGATTTCTGCCTTTCCTAGCCATGTTTCTTGAGGCAAGTCGCTTGGGTTCATCATTTGTAAAATGGAAGTAAATTCTAGCTTGTAGGGCAGTTAGGAGGATAAATTAGATTCGGGGATGGATTAGATTCTGTGGGTAAACTGTTTGGCACGTATGAGAACATATTCTTTTTAAATACATATTTTGGGTAGAAATACGTTGCAACGTCAGTATTAAAGACTTTAATAGGGTAGTGCCTGAGATTACCTTGTCTAACATTTTCAGTATCAGTGTTTTCTTGTTACTGGCTTGTTTATTTGAAGGCTTCGTACACCCACAGCCCTGTGTTGGATATTCAAGATGCAGTGGTGACCCAGACGACCCCAGGCCCTGCCCTTTCAGAGCTCTTAGTCCGGAGGGGGAGACAGACTAGATTCATGAGAAGACACTAATCCAGAGGGGTCAGGGCTGGCGTGGGGGGACCTAAAGGAACCTTCTGACTCAAACCTGGGTGGAGATGGGTCAAGTCGAGCTTCCTATGGGAGGAGACCTAAAACAGGTAAAGCAGAAGGGAGGGGAGAGTATGCCATAGGTTTGTAGCATAATTGTAGTTTTTTTGGAGCTCAGTGTGAGGCTTCACAGGGAATGTATGGAACCTAGAGAAGCCACCTGATGCAGCCCAGGAGTGGCTTTCTCCTCTCAGAGGCAGCCTTGGTGGTCGCACAGATTTTCCTTACTGTTGAACTAAAATGTCAGCGTTCTAAGAACCAGTCTTGAAGATGGGAGCTGTGGGACCCGGAGAGGGACAAACACAGGAAGGACTCCAGCTTGATTTTTTTTCTTTTTTTTTTTCATTTCTTCCCATTTCACCAGTCTTTTACCTGGCTGTTTCAAATCCTCACTGACTCCTTGGCTTCCTAGAGGGGCTCAGGGTGATAATTCATCCCCCTTCCACTAGTACTTTAAGACTGATGACAGAAGCTATGTGGAAGGAAAGGAGGGATTCGTAGTGATGTGGCCCAGCCACCCAGGTTGTGACCCAAAGCCCTGTTCTTTCTCCTTGTTCTTCCAGCTATTAGAGCCTGTTCTGCTTCTGGGCAAAGAACGGTTTGCCGGTGTGGACATCCGCGTCCGTGTGAAGGGTGGCGGTCACGTGGCCCAGATTTATGGTGAGTCCTGGGACCTGGACACTTGGTGGGGGGGGGGGTGGCAAGGCCTAGTCTTTGGCCTTCAGGCAGCTCACATGCCCTTTTTCGTGTGAATCTTTCCCACAGCAATACGCCAGTGCATCTCCAAAGCCTTGGTTGCTTATTACCAGAAATGTAAGCAAGAGTGGGTCCTTCCCATCAGATGGCTTGTGGGGTGGGGGGTGTGTGCAAGTTGAGGACCAGCTCTGGCTTCGGAATTGCAGAAAGTAAGAGGACCTTCCCTGCTCACCTAAACTTTCTCTTCCCCAGATGTGGATGAGGCTTCCAAGAAGGAAATCAAAGATATCCTCATCCAGTATGATCGGACACTGCTAGTGGCTGACCCCCGACGCTGTGAGTCCAAGAAGTTCGGGGGTCCTGGTGCCCGCGCTCGCTACCAGAAATCCTACCGATAACCCACCACGACGAACGGGGTTCACCTTTGGAATAAACAAGGGTTATGGAATTTTAAGGTTCAAAGACTATGCCGTGATCGTCTGTGGGTGCGTCAGGGGGGTCTTTTATTAGACAAAGTGCAGGAAATGCTCTCAGCCCTTACCCAGCCTGGACTTTAGTCTTTTCCAGAAGCCACCACTCAAGTTAGTGTGGAAGGATGGGAACAGGTGGGTCTCACTCTCCTGTGACATCCAGGAGAGCCTAGGGAGCTGGAGGTGGTTCTGGGCTGCTAGTGACTGCAGAGCTGGCTGGGTAGGTGGGGTGCCGTTAGAGGTTTACATGTTTTTTCTTTTTTTTTTTCCTATTCCTTTGTTCTTTTTTTTTTCCCCACAAAGTCTTAACCTTTATTGTGACTTTTTGTCAGTAGAAAAATAAAATTTAATAGTCACACTCTTAGTTATAGGTGATTTAGCACAACGATTTTAAAGAGTGGATGTTCCCTGGTCAGTCACTCAGGAAAACCCCATCTCGATGCACATTCTGTCTGGACAGTTCTGTGATGAAACTGATGTGTGAGGACCATTGTGCAGGTCTGTGTTTACAAAATAGTCATTCCCTCGTGGATTAGCCACTGGACACACCACTTCCTCCCACCATGACTGGGAGGCATTTCTGACTTAGTAGGTTCTTTACAGCCGTTTGGACATCTTTGTTTCCTTTACTTTTATTTTAATGGCACGTCGGAAGAACAGAGGAATTGTGGGCAGTCAGTCATCTTTAACGATAGGAAGACGTAATGAAGAAAGGGAAGTGGAAATGCCCGGTTGAACCTGAAATCTGCGACTGAGGGCCGTGCCTGTGGTTGGCAAGGAGGTTTTCTCTCTGCCAGCCTGCAGTGTGGTTAGCAGGAGGCCCAGTAAGGGGGGAACAGCTTGTAACAGCCATGGCGGGGAGGGAGGCATGTGTGAGTTTAAGAAATCTCCCTCTGACCTCTCTAGTCCAGGCCATGCCAGCCTCCTTTCATTTTTTTTCTCAGTCTTTGTGGCAGTCTTCTTGGTCTGCAGCCCCATTCTTGTTGCCGTTGTTTGCTTCATCCTTCAGGGTGTGACCAGTAACTTCCTGAGGAAAGGCCCTCCCCCGCCATCTTAAAGCAGCTCTGGCTATGCTTAGGGTGGTAGTTTTTCTGTCTTCATCTGCACTAGCCTTGTGCTGTGGCCATCCCAGTAACCACAACCCACTTTCTACCCCCATGGAGCCAGACAGTCGGTGTGGTAGCTGCTGCTGGTGGAGGAGTGGGTCCATAATGACTTGAATGGCAAATCACCTGGTGAGGTTCATGGCGGTCCGTCTGCCTCCACACCAGCTGGGGCAGCCAACCTGGACACCTCACACCTATCCTCCCCCCTGCCAATGGGCTTCTACGTGACTGCACCCATCCCCCCGTGGTGGGGTCCCACGTGATTGCTGAGGGTGTAGGGGAGAATGTGATACCACACTTGAAAGGTGATTAAGAGGAAAGTTTCACAAATTTGGTTTATAGAAGCAGGAACTTGAGCTTGAGTCACTCCGTGCCTATCTAGTTTCCATTTATGTATTTTTTGCAGTATCCAACATGGTAGGCACACGAAGTGCTCCACAGCCACGTGTTGGGCCACATAGATAACAGGACATTCCCACCTTCCAGGACAGTTGTACTGGACAGCAGTGGTGTAGAGCATCCTAAAGAGAGTCTTAACAGCCATAGGTGGGGCTGAAGCATACCAGCTAGGTGCCACGTTAAGAATTGTTAGGTACGTCCTCACACCATCCCTGTGGGGGAGGTGACAGTATACAAGGATTACAAATGAAGAAGCAGGCCTGGGGGCAAGGTCACGTTCTGCGACTCACCAAATGCTATGCTAGAGCTGGAGTTGGAACTCCGGTTAACTACCTTTTAGCTGGCATTAGCCTGAGTGTCCCAGGGAGGGCAGCAGTGTTCCAAGGAGGTAACGGCACTGCTGAGCACCTTCAGCTGCAGCTATAAAGGCAATGGCTTAGACAGGCTGGGGGAAGAGTGAGAAAGGTACTCCTGAGGACGCTGGACCTGGGGCCACGAAGCAGGGGTAGGACTTGGGCAGGGAGTGGAGTTCAGGAGCAGAGAACAGGAAGGGTGTGCTAAAGCAGGCCTGGCACTCGGGCTCTCTGGAGCCCGTTTTAGTGAAGGTCCTGGCGCCCTCCCGGAGGCACAGCTGGGACACATTCGGAGAGGACAAGGGGCTCCTCTCCTTCCCTGCTCCAGGCCTTGGAGGAGATAGCCCTTTTCTTCCTCCCTGCCGCCTCCTTGAATGCCGGGAATTCTGGCGCCGCTGGGAGCCCAGGCCAGGCTGGGAACTTCCCTTCAGCCAGGAATGTGCAGCTGGGGCGGAGGAGGCAAAGGCCAGCTCCAGTGACCCGACGGCCCTGGGGAGTCTGGGGACACCCCAGCCGCTGGGGGCCTCAGGCCCTGGTGCACAGTGGGCGTTCTACAGGTTGAAGGCTGGTGTAGAGCTTGGTCCGGCGCCAGCTCAATGGTCATCGATACACTTGAGCCCACCGCTGTGGCCATTTTGTTGACCCCGGGAAGTAATGAGTGAATAAAAGCTACAGTCGACATTCACCAGCCCAGGCTTTGGACCAGCTACCCGGCTAATTACCAGGATCACGTGGGGCTGTTAGAGGGTCAAGCTGTAAACCTCACGTGGGCAGGGAAGTGCTCCCCCTCGTGCCCCCAGCAGCAAAAATAATACTGGTACAGTAGGGCATTCGGCACATAAATGAGAGCACAGGCTTGAGCTAGGCTGTGAGTTCAAATCCTAGCTCTGCCCCTTCCTAGCTGTGTGACTTATCCTTATGCCTCAGTTTCCTCATCTCTGAAATAAAAGCCACCCTCGCTTGCTGTTTAGGAATGTTGTGAAGATTGAATCAGTTCATATCAAGAGACTGTAAAACTTGTATGCAGCTAGGACCAGGGCTTTGAACTCGTTTATTCCGGTTTGATCCCCTGCTGAAAACTTGCGTTTCCACCCCAGGTACACTGAGTCAGAATCTACATTTCAACACGATCCCCAGGTGATTCTTAGGTATAAGAAAATTTGAGAACACTTCTCTACTAGTGGAGCCCTGGTGGCACAGTAGTTAAGAGCTCGGCTACTAACCCAAGGGTTTGCAGTTCAAATCCACCAGCCAGTCCTTGGAAACCATATGGGGCAGCTCTATTATGTGCTGTAGGGTCCTATGAGTCAGAATTGACTGCAAAGAGTTTGGTTTTGGGCTCCACTTAGCGGTCCTCAGAGTTGGTCCCTAACCAGCAGCATTAACATCCCCTGGAACTTGTTAGAAATGCAGACTCTCCAACTTGGGACAAACCAGTTTGAAGCCCTGGTTGAAAAAAAAAAAAAAAAAACAGTTTGAAGCCCTTTTAGTAGTCAGTAAATGCAAGCTTTTTTGCTTTTGTTAACTGATTGCTAAAAATTCAGATTCTTAGACCCCTGGCCTAGATGTTCTGATCCAGTAGGTTAGGGCTAAATCCTGGAATCTGCTTTTAACAAGTGTTCTTTGTGAGTGAGAGGGTCATTCCTGCTGAGCCTTTACAATGATCCTGAGGCAGGTACACTGTCCTCATTTTACAACTGAGAAAACAGGCTCAAAGGCGGGGGGGGGGGGTCACACACCAAGTCAGTGGGAAAGACAGGGCTTGAACTAACTCAGAATGTACCCTTTTAGCCATGCCTCCGTGGTGTCCCACAGAATTCCAGGGAAGATTAAATGAAATAATATGCTAAAACACAAGGAGCCCCGGGGGCGCAGCAGTGAAGTGTTCAGCTGCTGACTGGAAGGCTGGCGGTTTGAAATAACCAGCTGTTCCACAGAAAGATGGGGCAGTCTGCTTCCATAAAGATTTAGTCTTGGAAACCCTGTGGGGCAGTCCTACTCTGTCCTATAGGGTCACTGAAAGTGGGGGTTGACTGAAGGGCAAGGGAGGTTGTTTTGGTATGCTAAAGCACAAAGGGTTAAGGGTTTGATGAAAGAACCTAATATTATTGCCAAGGAAACTGCTTAAATTATGCTTCCCACTGGTGGTACCACTGCTGGAAGGAGGGGCAGAAGGATCCTAATATAAAAGCCCTTTGTCCCCATGACCTGAATTTTTCAGGGGAAGTAGGGAGACGCACATTGAGGCATTGTAGAAGTTCCCAAACTGGAAAGAGGGTGTGAAGGGATCTGATGTGTGTGGGTGGGCACAAGAATTGGGATATTCATGAAGATGGGGGTGGAGAGTGGTTGCCAAGAGAAATCAGACAGCTGTGGGACAGACATTCCTCAGAGCGCCAAACCTGATGAGCCCTAGTGCTAGCAAGGGACTGTCTGAAATCCCACTTAAGAGGCATGGATAGAGGTAGAAATAGTTGAGTGGGTTGACGGATGGATGGGTGACTAGACAGGATGGATGTACAGATGGACTTGGAGGAATGGAGAAGATTGGATGGAGGAGACGGACAGGTGGGATAACAGACGGACATAAGGAGGAACGGAGGCTAGATGGGTGGGCAGGGTGGTGGATGTGTTGTGGATGAATAAAGCAGAAAAGACAGGATAAACAAGATGGAAGAGATAGGTGGGTGAGAGGAATGCAAACATGGATGGACACAAGCTGGCCAAACTGCTAAGGGAATGAACTCATAGGGGGACGACTTGGAGCAAGACCTAACTTGGGGTCCCCAGATGGGCATCAAGGAGTTTATTAAAAAAAACCCACCAAACCCGTTGCCGTGGATTCTGACTCAGCGACCCTATGAGTCGGCGGTTTATAAGCCTCCTGAAATCACACACCCAACTGCAGTAGGTTTAGTTGCCAATGCTTCTCCAAGGGGTTTGAGATTCCTCCGATTTTCACAACCACTGATTTTGTGCCGCATCCGACCTTCCCATTCATGGTTTTCTGTCATCCCACACTGCCTCCGGCATGGTAAGACATATAATTTCATATTAATTAACACAATACTTGGGACATCCCCTTCCCCACCCAGGTTGAGTGTCACCGTAAGTAATAAGGGCCATTTGCCAAAGCAGGTCCCAGGAGGTGGAAAGCTGCAGCAAGTTTTAGGCCTGCGTTCAGTGTCTGAATTTCTGAGTGGAGTTCTGGGGGTCTGTCACTTCCGGTTGAAGTCCTCGCTTTTCGGGATGTCCGACGTCCTGGCTCACAGGTGGAAAGGGGCATCAGGAGTTCCCTGGGCCCTTCGAGGGCCCACAGATTTCTGGGTGGGGGCCAAAAGAGCAGGGTGGTTCAACCTGACCTGGGCCTTGGCTGGCCGCAGCCGTCCCCCACCCCCAACGTGGATGCTGACCGTGGTGGCATAGCTGAGTCGCCTGGCTGGGGGTGGCGGGGGCTGGGGCTGGGGTGGTGGTGAAGGTGCCCGTGATGTGGGGGCAGAGGAGGACCAGGGGCCCCTGGAGGCTGGGGGAGCCTCTCCCCCAGGCCCCTGCCGCCGAGCCAGGCTCTGGCTGATGTATGAGGCTGCCAGGTATCTTGACAGGGCAGCTGCACTGGGGCCCAGGAGTTGACGGGTGGGGGGTGGGGGACTCTGGGGTGGGGTCAAGTCCTCAGACTCTGACCTGGCAACATGAGAGACCGAGTGGCCTCCTGGCTTGGACAAAACCGTGGTGGTCTGAACTGGGGTGGGTGACAGGCCCGAAAAGTCTTGTGAGCCCCCTTGCTCAGGCAAAGGTGTGGCAGCTGGAACATGGATGTTTGTAAGGCTTCTCTGTTCCACCAGAGGCGTGAGTTTTTGGATCTGGAGGTCTATAAGGCTATGCTCCCGCAGCAAAGATCCAACATCTGGGCTCCGAACATCTGAGAGGCCTCCCTGCTTGGGCAAAAGTGTGAGGGCTTGCACCTGGATGTCGGTGAGGATTTGTGGCTGGGGCGGAGTTGTGGCAGCTAGAACCTGAATGTCTGAGGGGTCTTGGGGCAAAGGCGACAGACCACTGGCTAGGATCTTGCAGTCCAGCTGGCCTCCATCTGCAGGTACAGGTGTGGTGCCTGATACCCGAATGTCTGGGAGGTCTTGTGGCAAAGACCATGGAGCGCTGGCTGGGATCTGGTGGTCCAGGTGGCCTCCATCTGCAGGCACAGGTGTGGTACTTGGCACTAGAATGTCTGTGAGGTCATGTGGCAAAGGTAGTGGGGTACTGGCTGGGATCTGATCAATCCGGCCACTCCCATAACTAAGCAAAGGATTGATGGTTTGGATCTGAACATCCCTGGAGCCTCCTTCCTTTGTTAATGGGGGGCTGGGGGGGCTCTGGCTGTCTAGGTGGGCTTCTTGCCTGGGCACGGTGGCTGGAACCATGACATCACAGCAACTTCCCTGTTTGGACAAAGCTGGGGGGGCTGGAACTTGGAGATCTACGTGGTGTCCTTGCTCAGGAAGAAAGATGGCAGACAGACCCTGTCTATCCAGGTGGTGTCTTGGCTCAGGAAAAAGAGTGGTGGCTGGATCTTCTACTTCCAGGAGGCCTTCTTGATCAGGCAAAGTTGTAACAGCTGGAGCCTGGATGTCTGGGGGGCCTTCCTGCTTGGGCTGCAGTGTGGTGGCCGGAACCTGGACATCTTGAAGGCCTCCTTGCTCAGGCAAAGGGGTAGTAACTGGGCTGCCCAGATAGTCCTGCTTAGGCAAATTTGAAACACTTGGACCCTGGGCATCCAGGCAGGCTGCCTGTTTAGACAAAGGTGTGGCAGCTTGAAGCTGGGTAGCAGGGCCCAGCGGGACAGATTCCTGGGCACAGATGAACGGGAAGGGCAGCTCGCATACCCGTACGTGTCCAAATGCAGGCAGGGGCCCTGTAGGCAAACAGAGAATGGAGTCAGGGCCGATGCCACAGCTTGGGCCACCTCTACCAACCACACGCCTGGACCTCACCTGGCTCAGCCTGCTCGTGAAGCAGGCAAGGGGATGCCTGGGGCTGGGCCAGAACCCGTGGCCGGCGGCGGGGGGCATTGGTGGACGCCCGTGTCTCAGCCCGCTGCATCTGCTGGATCCGCTCGCTGTAGAGCCGGGCCAGCTCGCGCACTCGGGAGGCAGCCCTCTCTGCACTTGGGGCTCCCATCTTCCCACTCCTGCTGCCTCCAGCCAGATCCGAATCTTCCAGGATTAGCAGTGGCTCTGGGAAGCCTGGCTGGGCCAGCTGCCCCTGCTCCAAGGCCTGCCAGGCGCTCCGGATTTCTGAGCAAGAGCGGAGCTCCAGCTCATCGGGGAATCCCTGACCTCCAGCGACATCCTTGGGCATGAACTCTGAGAAGGCTACCCCTTCTTCATCCTCCTCCTGCCCTGTCCGGCTTCCGGAGGATGGGTGTCTCAGTTTTCTGGGATTGCTTCCAGGGAACAGTTCTCTCCTAGTGGCCAGAGGCTCACAAGGAAGGGCCGGAGTGCTGGGAGGACTGGCAATGTCAGGGGTGTTAGCTATGGCTGGAAGGCAAGGCATTTCAAAGACACTGGAAATGTCGGGGAGACTGGGAAGGCGGGGAACTTGGGGAATTTCAGGAAGGCTGGGAATGTCAGGAATTTGGAGAAGGCTGGGAATGTCGACAGTCTCAGCCACACTGGAGCTTTCAAGCCCCTCCAGGACGTGGAGCGGGGAAGGTTCTCGTTCATCCACCTCCAGCTCCCCCTCCTCCTCTGAGGAGTCCCGGCTGGGCAAGGCTTGGAATTCAAGGATGTCGGTGTCGGCTGGCACCTGAGAGTCTCCGGGGAACTCGGGAATGTCGTGGGGGGATGTCTGCAGTGGGCACTGGGAAGAGGCCCAGGTATCAGGGGGGTGGGCCACCTGGTCCCTGGTCTGAGCCCCATCCCAGCGTGCAGTGATGGGAACACCAGCTCACCCCCGGGTCCCGAAGGCCTCTCTGGTTCAGTAGCTCCAGGATTTCTTCAGTGATGGAGGTCCCAGAAGGGTCAAGGGGGGGTGGTCTGGCATCCTCCAGGTCCTCAGAGGGTCCAGAAGCTGGAACTGGTGGAGGCTGAGACTCTGAGGAGGGGTACACCTCCCCCTCACTGCCAGCATGCTGTGGGGAGGAAAAGGGATGAGGGCAAGAACCGAGAGTATCCTGTTCCCCGTCTCTCAGACCCAGGGGTCCGGGCCCCAGGCCCTCCTCCCTCAGATGCAGGAATCTAAGCCCCAGCCCTTTTCTTCTTCAAACTCAAGATTTTGGAACTCAAGCCCCCTCCAGTCCCTTCCTCCATCAGACCCAGGAGTCTCCTGGGCCCAGAATATTTCTTACCTTGAGTCTGGGCTTAGCTGGGGACGGAGAGATGAGAAAGAAAAAGGGTAATAGGCAGAAAAAAGTTATTTCTTATAACTGATGAGCTGCCCCCATCATGCCTCCCCCCACCCCAGGCATCCCCTGGGGAGAGACAGACACAGGCTGGGCTGGAGCAGTCACTGACCAATCTGGAGACATGACAAAGGGCTCTTTGCGGGCTCTGGGGTGAGGACACGGTGTGTCAGGCCTACATCCCACCCCAGCCCCTGGTTTACTTTTGAGGTGGTGGGCACTCACCAGACTGCCTGCGGCTATGGCGGGTTGTAGAGGGTCCTGGGGAGGGAGCTGTGGGAGAGGCAGGGTCAGGCCCGTGTTATGAACCCAGCTCCAGGGTCAGGGCAGTCAGGGCTTCTCTCCCAGGACTCAGGATATAATTCCTGAATCCTAGGAAAGAAGTGGACCAGAGGACTGGGACTCAGGGTCCCATCTCATTTACCTGTGTTTCTCCGTCCAGGGGTGAAGTTTTTAGCATCTCGAGGTCGGGGAGACCCAAGTGGGGGTGTCAGGGGCTCTGGGATGAGCTTACTTTTGGGAGCACCTATGGGGAGAGTGTGGGGCTAACAGTACATTTTCCTCTACAAACAATGCCTCTATTTCCACATTGCCCAACCCAAGGCCGCCAACTCACAATGTAGGCTGTTTTCAAGGAGAACTTGCTTTGCCTGAAAGAGACAAGGATAAGGGCTGAGGGGGCCCTAGGCTCTGAGCACCACTTGGGAGGGACGGCAGTCCTGAGTCCCAGGCCCAGGTGTTATCTACATGGCCAGTTATCCCCACCCTACATAGCAAGTGTCTTACTCCCTCAGGTGAGGAAATCGAGGTCCAGAGCCCAGGGAGGTAAAGTTACTCGCCCAAGGTCACAAAGCAAGGACATGGTGGAGCTGGGATTCAAACCCAGGCAGCCTGACCTGCTGCATATGTACTTTGTACTATCACACTACAAGAGAGTTCTCTTGTACCCAGAGGGGCTTCTAGGATTACAGGGGAGTGATCAGTGCAGAGGGGGGCCCCCAGCTGTGGCACAGGTCTTACCTTGGCAGGAATGGAGGCAGGGTGGTTCTCAAAGAAGAGGCGCTGGAGACAGTGAACCCACAGCCTCTTCTCCTCTTGGTTCTTGGCCTAGAAGGGAGGGAGGCGGAGTCAGAGAGCCAGGCATGAGGCCAGGCCGGGGCTGGGGGAGCCCTGACTGCCCAGCCCCACCCTGTGCTCACCTGGAACAGGTGCCTGTGCTTGGGAATGGTCAGGTCCGACACCTTGAACCCTAGAGGGTCACGAGCGCTCTCACTCACACTCAAGTTGCAGCACTGGATGTGGGGGCAAAGAAGGGGGGGAGCTCAGAGGCCTGACTCTGCCATGCAGCCCTTGCAGCTATATCTGGGCCCCGTGAGGTTGTATGGAAGAACCCCGTTCCCCTGCTGACCCTCCCCCCGAGGCTGGGCAATGCTCTCCCTCACAGCCCCTCTCACCCTCATCTGGAGCTCCTTTGTAGCTCTCGGGGCTCCTTCCCTCCTCTCCCCTAACTCCCCAACCCTGCCAGACCTCATCCCTCCCTAATAAGCCTTGCTCCCTACCCTCGGGCTAAGGAAAACGGGACCTGTTTAAACCAGGTCGCTCCTCTCGGTAGGCCCCAGCCTACAAAAACCAAACTCAAACCCATTGCTGTGACTCAATTCCAACTCATAGCGATTCTATAGAACAGAGTAGAACTGCCCCATAGGGTCTCCAAGGAACAGCTGGTGGATTCAAACTGCTGACTTTTTTGGTTGACAGCCATCCTTAGGTACGTGTGTACAGCAATACAGACCATAACCGGTAGGTATGTTCTAGCCCCGTCCCATCCCTGAACTCACAAAGATGTGGCCCTTGTAGGTATATTCCGGCCCCCGGCGCTTGGTCACGAGCAGCATCCGTGAGAACAGGAAGAGCAGCCGCTCACCCCCTCGCAGCCGGGGGCCGCCACCTCCACCACCTCGGAACGCACCCTCCAGCACCAGCTCCCCGAAAGCACTGAGCTCCGGGCCAGTCCAGCCACCCAGTCGCCGCTGCACTTCCTGCCAGGACCCCGCCAGGTATGCCAGGCACAGGGGCACACACAGGTGGGCGGCACACGCATGCCAAGATGGGGGGTTCAGCACAGGGATGTGTCATCCAAGGCACCCTCCGAGGCTGCCTTGGAAGCACCCACCCCCACGAAAGCCCCCTTGCCCGAGCCCCTCCAGCCAGCCGGCCCACCCCACCCTGAGGCCACCTGGAGGCGCGCAGCGTGCTCCTGCTTGCGCTTCATGTCGTTGATGTACCAGGCAACCGCTGTCATGGACACGATAGCCTCCTCCACCATCTCGCGGCCCCTGGCGTCTGGGCCCTCTGCCCAGTGCTTGCCAAGCTCCTGCCAGGTGGCCACCAGGAGCCATGGGAGGGAAGCAAAAATGAGAGGGGGAGAATGAGAGAACAGCAGTGATTGGAAACAGGGAAATACACAGGTAGGGGCAGAGATGGCGGGAGACACACAGAGAGAGAGACGAGATGGAGAAACAGACAGAAACTAAGAGGGACACAGAGATGGAGAGAAAGAGTGATGGAGAAACAGAGAAATAGACACAGATAGCAAGAGACATAAAGATGGAGACACGGGAAGGAGAAAGACAGAGATGGAAAGACACAAAAAAAGAGATATTGGGACACAGATATGGAGAGAGACACAGAGACAGATGCAGAGACACAGAGAGAAAAAAGAGACACAGATATAAATGAAGAGAAACAGAGATATACACAAATAGTGATGGAGAGAAGGGCACTGAAAGAGGTGGAAAAACACACAGAAATGGAACGACGGAAAGAGAAATAGAGGTAGACACAGAGAGAGACAGAGACACAGAAAGAGAGATGTAGAGACACTGAGAGACACAGACGCAGAGACAGAAACTGAAATCAGCTGGTACCGCCCCCACTGCCAGCAAGACCCTTTGCCAAACACTGGCCCAGTTTTCAGGGACCAGCGGCCTCCCCACCTGCTCAGTCTGGCACAGAAAGCCAGAGGATGCTCCCGAGGCCGTGCCCCCAGGGCTGGCCCAGGACGTGGCGTCCACCCCAGACGCACCCAGGTCACCCCCCGGATCAGGCCCTGCCCCCCCAGCCAGCCCCCAGGGGCTGCCCCTGACCTGCAGCAGCAGGTGGTACTTCAGGATGCGCTGAACGGGTTTGAGGAGAAAGCTCTGCAGAGGCAGCGAGTGGCGGAGCTGGGCCTGGCGCTGCTGCAGCCACAGGGCCGCTGGCGGAGACAGAGCCAGCTCCCGAAGCAGGGCCAGGGAGCTGGGGGCACAGCACAGGTCAGGGTGGCAGCAGGGAGGGAGCGCAGGGCTGGGCGGGGGCGGGAGCGGCCAGGGATCGGGCAGAGTCGGGGTCTGGCATGGGAAGGAGCTGGATGGGCCGTGGGGCGGGGGCACATCAGTCCCCAGGGGCCCAGCAGGTGCTCCTTTCCCTTCACCTTGGGTAATTCATGCAGTACAGCGTGTAGATGTCAAAATCCTCACTCTGCGGGTGACATGGGAGTCAGGTCAGGCAGGCCCTGGGCCCGGGTGCCCTGTGACTCCCCCAGGCTGGCTCAGGTGTGCCCTGCCCCAGCCCCATCTCCGAGACCTTCTTTGCCCTCTGCTCCCCACTCACCCTCTGCACGAAGCACTCCGCAATGCCCCCCGCACTGCTGCTGCCTTCCAGGTCCTCCAGGAGCTCGCTATGGGGAGAGGCGAGGGTGAGGGCAGCCCTGTCCCCAGGACTCTCCCACCCCCGCACAGGATAGCTCCAAGAGGCAGACGTCCCAATAGTCCCCTGGGACTGGGACCTGCTCAGGCTTTGTCCTGGGACACCTGAAATCCTGTCACAGCCCTCATAACTGGCATGAGCCTGGGGGTGGCAGTCAAGACCCAGAGCGGGGCCTCACGACCTTAAGATCAAGCCATGACCCTGAAATCTTGTCCCTATTCTCAGACCTACAGTAAACCAAAAACCCTTTTAAGACACCGAGAAGGGTCAGGGCCTTTGGGCCCCGTCCTCCTCCTCAGCACGGTGACCCAGTGCCCAGGTCTGCCTAGGACTGAGGGGTTTCCTGGAACGAAACACTTTGAGTGCCAATGCTAGGAAAGTCCCAGGCACACTGAGACAAGTTGTTCACCCGAATCCTCACTCTCTCATGTTCTTCGGGTCCCAGATGATTCCTGGCAATCCCAGACGGAGATCCGCCCTGATGTCTGCAACCTCAGACTCCCATGCACCCCGCGCCCCCACCACTCTGGACCCTCACAATCATCAGGACCCCTGCCTGCCGGCATTGACAGCACAAATATGTTCCAGGACGGGATGCTATGGCACTCAGCTCCCCACCCCACTGGCCAGCACCCCGCCTGCCCCTGACCTGCTAAACTCGTAGATGTCCTCAATGTTGGCAAACAGCGTGCCCACCTGCTCCACACTCAGGCCCAGGGCCCCGCCGTCCAGCAGAGGGCCCAGGTAGTCCTGTAAGAATGGCTTGGGTTACAGGGGCCAACAGCCTGGCCTGGATCCCCACTTGCCCTCGAGTGCCTGACCATCTCACCTCCACGATGCTGCGGAGGTCTCGGACGTAGGCCCGCTCAGTCTCCACGATCTCGCGGGCCACACGCTCCAGCCGTGAGGGTTTCACTAAACCCGTAGTTCCCACAGGTGACAGATGCAGGCGGATGGGGGGCTCCGGAAGGGGCTCTGGCCTGGATGCTGAGCAGGCTGGGGCAGGCCCTGGAGCCGGGTCCCCCTCAGAGCCCACAGTGCTCAGGGATGTGGCACTCCCGGAGCCTCGGGAGGAGGCCATGGTGGTGGCTGTGAGGGCGTGGAGCAGGGGGTCAAGGGTCTCCCTCACTGCCCACCTCCCACAGCCCTTCATGCACTCAGCCCCCACACTTACCCATGCCTGGTGAACATTCCTCCCATGGACTCCCCTTCTCCTCCCTACCCCACTGTCCTGCTTTGGACCAGTCCTATCCTCTCCCACCAGAGTTCCTGACCAATCAGCTTCCTGGGCTAGAGGTATCTGCTCTCTCCTGTCTAATCCCCCTTCATGGGTCAGCCAAGGTGATCTTTATTAATCTGCTCTCTGACCCTGTCACTCCCACAAGTAAAACCCTTTCAAGCTCTCAGGATGAAATCCAAACTCCTCAGATCCACAGAGCCCTCACAATGCGGCCATTATGAGCCTTTCAGCCTGCTCTCGTCCCGCGGCCACACTTCTTACACTCCAGGTTCCAGTCACACTCAATCTCAGTTACTTAAACAAGCATGCTTCTCTCGTCTCTGTGTCTTTGCATATACTGTTCCTCCGGTGTGGAACACCCTTTCTTGCGTTGGCCCAACTCACTCCTTCTAATCTTTCGGTTCTCAGTTTAGACGCCCCCTTCTCCAGGAAGTCTTCCCTGACTTCCCAGGATGGATCAGGTGCTTCTAGGCTCCCACAAACCCCAAGGTTTTCCCCTACACACTCTTCTGGGGGCTTCCCCCTCTGGCTCCCCACCACACTTAGTGCTCTGTGTGTTCATCACCCAGCACTGGGCCTGTCACAGAGGGTGGGGGGGTCCCACGTCTCGAATGAAGGAATGAATGCCTAGCAGGCTCCACCCCTGCCTTGCCCACTCACCTGATCGGGTCTCACACACAGCTGCACAGTCACACACGTCTCCTCTGCTGCTACACCCAAGGCTGGTGCTGGACTTGGACAGTCCGTGGGCTCCCTCAGGCATGGCTGAGCGCGCTCAGAGCAGCGTCCTGCAGAAAGATCCCCTGTTTGGATATTGGGACCCCCCCATCACCCAAGCTTCCTGGATTGAGGGCTGGGAATCTAATCCTGGAAAGGGCCCCTGGGTGTAACTAACTGGGGAGACCCAGGCAGAGCGACAGAGAGAGGCGAACAGGTAGGGATAACAGAAAGAGAGGGAAAAGTTCAGACCGAGTTAAGACAGCAAAGGAGTGGAGAAGCCCGGAGTTCCACCGCGGCCCCAGGCAGAGCGGCAGGAGGCTCAAGGACCCTGGGAACGTCTGGACTCTGGCTGGAGCGGAGGGTGAGGGGCAGGGCTGGGAAAAGCCGTGGGCGGGAGGCCGCGGGGTCCCAAGGGAAGGCGGAGGAGGCTGGGGGACCGGATGCCAGGGTCCGGCAGACAGGCGGCTCCCTCCCCCGCCGAGGGCTGCGCGCAGGGGCGCCGTCCCCGAGCCCTCGACCCCCCCTCCAGCCGGCCTCCGCGGTCCCATCAGCAGCCCAGCGGCCAGCCTCCCCAGCGCCTCCCGGCGCCCCTCCGGCCCCCAGCTCCCGCCGGCGCCTCGGCCCACCCCCGCCGGCACGCCCCCTCATTGTTCAGCGGCCGCGGCGCCGCCCCCTCCCCCAGCCCGCCGGGCCCCTCGCCTCCCCCTCACCTCCCCGGAGCCTCCAGCCCCGGCCCGAGGCCGCCCGGTTCCTATCCGGCCGTAACGCGGTCCCCGCGGAGGCGCGGAGCCGGGATGCCGGGTCTCTGCGACCCGGGGGCGTGAACTTGGGGCTCGCCGGTTCCGGGAACCCGAATCCGCAGTCCGGGAACCGGAGTGGAGGGCCCGGCGGTGCGAATTTCTTGGTCCTCTAGATGGGGGATGCGGGAGCCTCGACTCCGAAGTCTCAGATGGGGCGCTGGGGACCCAAATTCCTGGGTCTGCTGGGTACAGCCGGGGGCGCCCGGATTCCTGAGTTCCCCAACTCTCGAAGCGGGGGCTTAAACCACCTCCCGGCGGGAGCGCAGGGGAGGTCCCAAATTCCTGGGTCCCCTTGAAGTGAAGGGCTTTGCGGCCCAAGACAGGTTGCTTGGGGTGCTAGGGGTCTGGATCCCGAGTTCCTACAACCTGGTGGTCTTGGGTTCAGATTTCTGGGAACCTCTGACGGGAATCCGCGCTCCAGGGTCCAGGATCCTGATCTTCAAACGAGGGTACGGGAGGCTTGGCCTTTAGGGTCCCGCGGGACTGACATCCCCGGACGCCCGGCTCCTCCAGGAGGGGGCGCTGGGGGCCTAGATATTCGGGGTCCTCCAGCCTAGGCGCGGGGGCCCGGACTTCGGGGTCTCTCAGGAGGCGGTGCAGAAATTGCGGACGCCGGGGTCCGTGACTCTGGGCGGCTCGGGGCTCCTGCAGCGACAGCGGCGCCACATCTGGGGCGGGAGAGTCCGGCTCCAGCTGTGGGGCGGGGGGCGGTCGCCTGGGGCTCCCCCTCCCCGCTGCCGCCCGGGCTCATATCCTGTTCCTGCCCGCGGGGGGAAGGGCCGCTTTCCGGCCGGCCCGCCAGCAAAGGGTTAAGGCCCCACCTCCTCAGAGCTGAATATTCATAAGGAGGCGGGTCCCGGTCAGGCCACGCCCCCACATTCCAGGCGCCTCGCGGGCTTTTCCCTTTTACAGCAAGGGCCTTGGAGCGAGCGTGAGAATCCGGAACTCGCCACGCGGCTTCTCGTATTGGTCAGCCAAAATAACTTTTATTTGCGTATGAAACACGGGGCAGGGCTTGTCTGACGAGGTCACGTGGTCACGAACAACTGAAGGACCCCGCTGCGCAAGGGTGCGGCCGGAGCTCCAGTGGCGCAATCGGTTAGCGCGCGGTACTTATACGACAGTGCGGGCGGAGCGATGCCGAGGTTGTGAGTTCGATCCTCACCTGGAGCACGTTCGTTTTCTCTTCTCAGTTTTTATAAATTTATAAGTCTTATTAATCAACGAAAACATCTATGCTACCATGAGTAATAAGCAGTTCGATCTTTGGAATTTGGGGGCTCGAAAGACTCGGGATTCCGGAGACGATCGGTTGTGGAGAAGCGACCTGTATTGTGGGAAGGTGGTTTTGTCGTGGCCACCAGGGGGCGATATCGCCCCTTAATAGATCCCCTGGGCATCTAATTGGGACTGAGAATCTCAGTTTAGGATTTCTAAAGAGATCTTTCAGACTGGGGGAAGCTGTGTACAGGACACTCTCCGTTTTGGAGGTTCCAAGTCTCTGTCTTTTTTCCTTATCAGTTTCTGAATCTGTTTTAGTAAACAAATACTGAGCACCCAGTAGCTGCCTTGCTCTGTTCTAGAAGTGGAAGGTAAAGTCCCTGCCCCTGAGGACTTGACATCCTAGAGGAAGACATTAACAATAAACATAGCAACTAAGTACATTTTGTATGTAGGTACGGATAAGTTTCATGGAAAAGGTAGAGCTGGGTAAGAGAGGTGGGGGAAACGGTGGTGGGGTGTAGCTTGCAGTATTAAATAAGGGGACAGTCTCAATGAGGTGACATTTGAGCAAAGACCTGAAGCAGGGAGGTGAGCCGTAGAGATCAGTGGGAGAAAGGTGTTCCTGTGGCTACAGAGCGTCAGATGTGTTGGTGGAGCAGCTAGGAAGTGCGCGCGACCACAGGGAGTCGAGGAGGGAGGTAAAGGGAGCCAGGCCCCTGTAAGCCTTGGAGAAGACTTAGAACTTTGGCTTTTAGGAGGTATGACTCAGGTGTTCACAGTCTCCCTTTAGTTGCGGAATGGGTTACTAGGGAAAAACAGGACAGGGGCTGAGCAGGACAGGAGGGGGTGTTGAGGAGACTCAGACAGGATTGCTGTTGAATGAGGTGTGCGTTGTTTGGCCTGAGCACTGGTAGCTGGTGTTACTGCCATTTTCTTGGATGAGGCTTTTTTTTTTTTTTTTTTAAGAAGGGGCAGGGAATTTGTTTCTACTAAGCGAAGTGTTGTCTGGAGTCTCCATTTCTGCAAATGTCTGTATCGCTGGCTAGTGCTCTGTGCCTCCTCAGTGTCTTGGGGTCTCTGGGTTCTTGTCTGTCTCTTCCTCTTTCCCAACCCTCTTCAGCCTCAGGGCCTGAGCCCTTTCCCACCTTGGGGGCAATTTCCTGGAAGAGGGGACCAAAAGTCCAGGTCTACCAGTGGGCAAGGAGTGAGAGGGGAAGGAAGGTGTGAGGAAGGGAGAAGGGAATGGAGGGAAAGGGGCAGGGGGAAGAGGAGGGAGGAGGAGGACGGGCTGGGGGGCGGGACAGAGGGAACAGAGGGGTAGGGAGGGGAGGAGAGTGGCAAAGAGGAGTGAGAGGGCAGGGAAAGGATGGTGAGGGAAGGCAGAGGATGAGGAGGGCTGGAAGCGTAGAAAAAGAGGAGAGGGAAAGGGTACTGGGGGGGTGAAGGGGGTGAGGCAAAAACAGGAGGGAGAGGAGGAGGAGGGAGGGCTGGAGGCTGAGAGGAGGAAGAGAGAAGGAGGGGGAAGAGGGGTGAGGGTGCAGCCGCATCGAGGGTGGGGACGAGCGGAGGAGAGGGAAGTGGGAGGAGGAGGGGAAAGGGGGGGGAGGAGGAGGGGAAAGGGGGGAAAGGAGGAGGGGAAGAGGGTCGGGTTGGGGGGGGTTGGAGAGTGCGATAGAGGGGCGGGGCGCAGGCCCTGACGCGGGGCCGCTTCCGGGCGCGCAGCTACCCCGCCCCGGGGGTGGCTCCGAGGCCTCTTGCCTTGTATGGTGCGAGGTCGCGGCTCGCCGGGCTCCGCCCTGAGACGCACGGCCAACACTCACCTACACTGCGCTGGGGAGGCTGACCCTGGCCGGTCCTGCAACTGCCTGGGGCCTGCCCGCTTCCAAGGTTCGGAAATGCCCAGATCCTGTAATTCTGAACTTTCAGAAGCCTGACCTGCTAAGATTCTTTAATTCCCAGGTTCTAGGACCCTGGAAAAGGAGCCTTGGTGGCCCAATGGCTAAGGGCTCCTGCTAACCCAGAGGTCGGCGGTTGGTACCCACCAGCCCCTCTGCGGAAGCACAGACCTGACAATCTGCTCCATTAAAGATGACAGCCCAGGAAACCCTATGGAGCAGGTCTCCTCTGTCCTATAGGGTCGCTGTGAGTCGGAATCGTCTGGAAGGCATAGGACAACAGGATCCTGGAATACCAGAGTTCGAGAATTCTGCGATTCCTAACGTCTTGAGATGCCAAGGGTCTGGAATTCTGGGGGTCTAGAATTCTAACTCGGCAAGAGACAAATTCTGAGATTCTGAGATGTTGAGAGCCTAGAACCCTGAGCCTTTAAAACAGTTCCCCCCAAGATTTCGAAAAAGCCTAAATGCCTCAGAATCTCAAATCTTAACGCGCTGGCTCCTGAGAGCCCAGAACGCCCGCCCTGGCGTTTCCGGGGTGACCCTTCCCGACCCTCCACCGCTCCCCTTCCCCCTCCCCCGTCACCCCGCGCCCGCGGGGCCCGCCCCTGGGCTCAAGCGCCGGCACATTCCGTCCTCCCGCTCTGCCCCGCCCTCCTCCTGCGGCCTGCCTCATGGGGACGGAAACATCCCGTCCCCGCCCGCGCCCGGGCGAGAGCTAGGGCAGGCAGCCTGACGGGACGGGAGCGCCTGTGTCCCCCACGCTCCGGGAACTGGCTCTCCCGGCTCCTGCCGGGTGACCTCACCTGGCCCCGCCCCCTCAGGTGAACGGTCGGCCGATTATGTCACTTCCTGCCAGGTAAGCGCCCGGAGGAGCTCCGCGCCGGGGAAGTTTGGAGTTCTCATTTAACTTGACCCCGCTTCTAAAAACGGGCACACCATCCATCCTTCCCATTCCTCACGCCCTTCGGACGCTAGAAAAGCCAGGATTCCAGTCTACACGTTGATTCTTTTTATTTAAAAATTCCAAAAAACACAAAAATAGACTTTTCAGGTAACAATATATATATTAATATATTATTATAGTATACTTATAACAATAATTATTCCATTGTTTCCAATATTACAAAAGGAGAAAGAAAAATACAAGGGGAGCAGACGACCCAATATATATAAATACTATAAAATCTATTAGAATAAATAAAGTCGTCATAAATAAAAGACCCATTGGCTTGGGCGGGGGGGTGGCAACGGCTTTGGCTGCTTGCTTTTGGAGAGAAATTTGAGCACCAGGATTCCCTCTCAGGGGAGGCTCCACTAACCCCCAGGCGTTGGGACCTCAGGTCTAGGAAAATTGGGAGGGGGCAGTGGGGGCCTATTATTCACAGCACATAAGATTCTAAGAGACCGATTTGGGCAGGGGAGAGCTGGGGACCCCACTGCCTCCCTCCAATATGCTACATCTTGTCTTTAAAGAACCCAGCAAACACTCCATCTCCCACACCACAAACACTGTCCAGCTGGCACACTGGGGACCTGCCCCAGGGCAGGGTCAGAAGAGTGGGTTAATGCATCTGGGAAGGTGAAGGGGGCTACTTGATCAAGGGCTCCCCCAGTTCCCCACAGCCCAGGGCCCTTTGTGGCGTCCACAGCATGAGAAATGGACCCCCTCTGTGATCCAGCTGATCTGTACTAGGGAGGACTTGTCACTCAGAAACGGAAATGCGATTGAAGATGGGGAGTCGGCGGGGGGCTGCAGGCGGCTGGGGTGGCCCAAAAACCCCCGTCTCGAAGACAGGTGAGTCAGAGCCCCCCAGACTGCTGCCGCTGCTGGCATAGTCGTCAGGGTCGGATCCCAAGGAGTGTGCAGAGGGGCTCCGAGCCAGGCCACCCAAGGGTCCCCAGAGACTGGGAGTTGCTCTTCGACAGGAGGGGCAACAGGTTGGGGTGGGGTCCCTTCGGGGCACAGGGGTCCCAGGGGCAGCAGAGAAAGCAGAGGGCGAGAGTGGGAGGTCCCCAGGCGGTGGTGGCGGGGAGCTGGAGGGCGAGAAGGAGCAGGAGGACAGGGAAGGGCCCGGCAGGCCCGCTGGTGGTGGTGAAGCCCGGCGGCCGGAGGGCAGGCCAGAGAAGCTGACGCTCTGGCGCAACACGTGGGGGTGCCCAGGGGTGGCCAAGTCCTCGCTGGGGTTGTGGATGAAGTGGCAGCGCGAGCCGTAGGGGCAGCGGCCCTGGAGGTAGAACTTGTGGCAGAGTTCCGTCTTGTACTTGGGGTGGCGATTGGCCTGGCGCAGCTCACTCAGGCCATGGGCAAACTGACACTTAGCCCCGTAGCGGCAGCGCCCGCTCTCAGAGAAGGTCCGACACAGCTCAGTCTTGTAGCGGGACGAGGTGGCCGGGGTTGCAGTAGGCGAGGTGGGTGAGGGTGACAACTCAGGGCCTGGGCGTGGAGCCAGGGGTGCGAAGCCTGGGGGTGGTGGCACCCAGGCGCAGGCGCGGCCCTCCACCAAGCTGGTGGAGCGGCCGGGCAGGCGGGGGACCACGCCGGCAGGGCTGCAATCGGATGAGCTCCAGGGTCCTGAGGAGGGCCATCCCAGGCTGGACTCAGTGCCTCCGCGGGTTGTCCCTGCCAGGTCAGGACTCAGCGACAGGAGGCTCTGTGGGAATGGGGGCGGTTAAGACACCGAAAATGGAGGGTGACGCTCCGCCCCAGCTTCAGGGCAAGGCACCTTAAGAGCCTGCCCTGCCCGCCCGGTTTGTGGGTTTGTGGGCTCTGACTTGAGCCCCACCCGCCCGCAGAAACCCGGGGTTTCGCGATTCCAGGAATCTCGATTTGGAGGCTTGGAGTTTATCCACGACTGAAGCCTACCCCGGGGCACCCGGGAATTTGGGCTCTCCGATCCCGGGCACAGAGGGGGCCCCAAAGTCAGGGCACACCACTGTCCCCCAATTTTGAGCCTCTGGGACTCCGCGGATCTGACCCATGCCTCCTAGATCGCCAGTATGATAACTGGAAGATCCTGTCAAAGTTAACCCCGGAGTCCGGATCCCTTTGGTTCAGTTCTGAGAGCCTTCCCCTGGACAGGGAGGGAGGCAGGCAAGGAACAGAGGTCGGCTTCCCCCTCCAGACTCTTGCCCCTGAACCGCCTACGCGCAAAAGCGCGCCCTCAGCAACTCCTAGAGGTAAGCCAGGTTTGGGGGCCGTTTCCGCCTCTAGACAGCCCTCGTCGGAGAAAAATCCTCCGGCTTTCTATCTCCAGGGTCACCGCACCCATATTGGGCACGAGATCCGGGAGTCCCGGGCTTCATTTTCGCCTCCAGAGAATCGCACTGGTCTGAGAAGAAAGGCAGGGACCCCGTGCCGGAGTGGGTGGCACTAAGGAGCCTCAGTTTGAGAAGGGAGCCAGGGTCTCCGGGCCGGAGTTTGCGGCGCTAAGGAGCGCTAGTTTGAAAGGGGGTGGCCGCTGCGGGGGCTCACCTCGTAGATAGCAGTGAGATCCATGGCGGAGCTGGGGGCCGGTCAGCTGAGGGCTCGGCCGAGAGTAGAAGAGATGGAGTCAGAGGCTGCGTTGGGGCTGGAGGGCCACCCTCTTATAGACAGAGGGTGGGGCTAATCGGGGCGGGGCCGGGGCGGGGGGCGGGATCAGGAGGGCGCTTCCCGGACGCGCGCCCCCGGCGCGGGCCGCGCCAGTCCTGGACTAGTCCCCTTCCGCCCGGCCCACAGTCGGGGGGTGCGTGGGGTGCGGGGTGTCGGCCCAGTTTTCAAGATTGGAGACTGAGGCGCGAAGAAGGCAGCAGGGGCGGAGGCGGGTCAGAGGTCCACGGGGAATTGACAAGGGAACAGACAGACAAAAGAGAGGGTGTGCGTGCGTGCGTGAGTGCGGGACAGACATGGAGAGACATATACAGGATGAAACACACCGAGAGAGGGGAGGTGGGGAGACAGAAAACATCATGAGAGACAGTCTCAGAGAGAAGTTTAGAATGAGAAGCAGGATGGAGAGATTCGTACAAAGAGACAGAGAAAAACAGTGATAAACACACGAAGAGGGAGACAGAAACTCCAAGGGGCAAAACGGGGAAATGGGCGCAGTAGGCTGGAAGCGAGTTCTCTTCCCAGACCTGCCCTTGGCACTCTTCCAAGCAACACAGATCCGGAGACCTGGACCGACCGCCCTCCCGCCCCCACTCGCGGGTTGGTTGTGTGGGTGGCCCGGCTACCTGGCCAGGCTGGAAAGGGGCCTCCTTTCTCAATTCAGCAGGGCCCCTGTAGCCCCTCGTCTTCGCGAAGCTGATGACGATTCTAGGTCACTTCTGGGCTGGGCACTCTTCTAAGTACTTTATATACCTTCACTTTATCACTGCTATGAGTCAACCAGGTATTAATATGCTCATTTTACACAAGTGGAAACTTGTGTAAAAGAGAGGCACAGAGTTAAAGTTACTCCCTTTGCTACCCAGCTATACTAAGCGGCAGCGGCCCAAATATCAGTACCTTAAGTTATATTTACAGGTTTGCTCTCTGAGCAAATCCTGAAGACAGAAAGGGGGAAGAGATCTTTTGTTATGATGGAGGGTTGCCTTGATTGAAAGTGGTTTTGAGATTGGAGAAATGAGTCATCCCCAGCTGATGTGTGGATGAGGTTTATCATGGTGTTGGCCTCAAGAACTCCAACTATGCTGAGGATCATTCCCCACATTGGCAAGTCTCTTATTGTCAGGCGGATGTCCTGAGTGAAAACTCTCTTAAGATATGGGAAGAAAGCTTGTTCTTTAAGGGGGTTGTGGACCTGGGAACATTGGTTAAGCACTCGGGGGCTAACAGAAAGGTTGGCTGTTCCAAGCCACCAGCTGCCAAGCAGGAGAAAAATGTGGCAGTCTGCTTCTGTAAAGATTACAGCCTTGGAAACTCTATGGGGCAGTCAGAATCGACTGGAAGGCAATGGGTAGGGCCCTAGGCGCAAACTGGAGAGGGAGAGGGGTGAGGCGGTAAGAAACCATTGTCACTGAGGGGTTATAATGACGGAAAATTCATTCTTGCAGACTGCGGCAGCGGGCTTGCACTGAGGTGGGGAGATTGTGCCAGACTCCGCGGCGATTTGCTCCTCGGAGCACGGGGGGAATCCCTGGTGCAGCGCATTCTGGGGCCCAGGGGCCTTCCCAGGCCGGTCTCGTGAACTGAGCGGCCGCGGGCGGCTCTGGCACGGTTGCGGCCTCCCGCTTGCCCGTGACTCACTTGCAAGGGGCGGGGGAGAGGGGGCTTCCTGGAAGCCGTGACGAGGAGGCTCGGGCCGGACGCCCGGGTTCCTCTCTTGTAACCAGGGCTTCTGTCTTCTGTAAACAGAGCCTACAAAACAACGGGAAATGGGGTGGTGGTGCCTCGGACCCCCTCCCAGGGGGACTCCAAATCCCGGTGCCGCTAACAGGACTACGGCTGGAGAACATGGGTGGGGGCACCCTGGGGTCTCCGGGGCCCAGCTAGACGCTGGCCGAGGTCCTAGAGTAGGAATCCCGTTCCGATTCCCTGGAAAAAAGGAGCATTTCCCATCCCTGAGTCAGGCTGACCCTCCCTCCCTTCCCCCATCTGCTGAGTCATCCGCCAGAGAGCCAGGACGCTTGGGACCGGGCCAAAAAGACTTAAGGGGGGGACCTTGCGGGCGGACAGACTGACCCCCCGCACCCCGAACACGGACCTGTGGGGCTCAGGGGTCGGGATCTCAGCCCCTCCTCGCGAAAGAAGAGTTCAGGTTCTCAAGCAGCCTCCTCCCCCAGACCCAGGAGTCCCGGCCCCCTGTCCCCTTCTCCCCCAAGCCTGGAAGTTCGGGCCTCCAGCCCCCTCCTCCCCAAAACCCAGGAATTCGGACCCCCAGGCCCCTCCGGGCTCAGACTCAGGAGTCTGGGCTCCCAGCCCCCGCCCCCACCCCCACCCCCGGGGGTCAGGCGTCCCAGCCCAGGAGGAAGTTCACGTTGGACTCCTCCCCGCTCCCGACGTAGCCAGCGGGAAAATCCGCGGCCCCAGCGGCGGCGGCCGGGAATCCCCTTTGGAATGATGTTGGGGAAGGGGACGGCCGGGGTCCCCCGCCAAGGCGCTGGGGGCAGGTCCTGAGCGGCTGGGGGAGAGGGGTAGGGGCGGAAACCAGAGAGGCTAAAAATACAGCAAACACTTCCGGCCTAGGGGGAGGGGAGCGGGGAGCAGAGTTTCCAGAAAAACAAGCGGGGACGGGAAACGCGGGGGTGTGAGAGCCGTTGTGAGCGCGCGGGCGGGCGGCCGGGCCGGCGGGCGGGCGAGCTGGGGGCCGCGTACTCGCAGCACGTGTGTGTGCCTGTGGCGTGTGTGCGCCCGGCGGGACTGACTGGGTGTGAGTCCAGTGTGCCTGGGGGACGGGCTGGCTGTCTGCGCCTGGGTGTGCGACTGCGTGGGGGAGAGGGAGCGTGGGACCTGTGTGTGTGTGTGTGTGCGCGCGCGCGCGGGCGCGGCAGTGTGAACAGCGTGTGCGCTGCAGGTGCGAAGGCGTGTGCCCCGGCATGACCGGCTGTGTGAGACCGAGGGTGGAAGGTGCATGAGACGTGACTGTGTGTGTGAATAAGTGTGCCAAACTGCCTATGCCTGTGCGGTTGACCATATTGTGCATATTTTAACCCTCTGTGGGTGTGGGAACTCTATGTGCATCTGGCTTTGAGGTGGCAGTCATGACAACGTGTGACTGACAGGAGTTTTGCTTGTACATCTGTGTATAGCTGTATGCCATGGCAGGATCTGGAGTGGCTGAGGGTGTGTGTAACTCCGTGAAGATGCCTGGGCGAGGGTGTGTGCCCTCTGGTGTGACTAGAGGTGCTCTCAGCCTTGTAGAACTATGTACAACTGTGTGTGCCCCACATGGGGGCCTCAACTGTGTGAGGGTGTGATGGGCTGTGCACACACAACTTTGTGTGTAAGCTCACCCATCTGCGTGTGTGTGGTTGTGGCAGTTTTGTGTGTAATCACCAGGTGTGTGAACAGTGCTCACATGCGTCTGTGGCCTTATTTGTTGGTGTCACAGATTGCGTGTGCATTAGAATATGGTAGGCCAGTGTCTGGATGTGGTTCCCCTGTGGCCCCGTCACAAGGCAGTGAAACTGGTGAACTTGGTTCCTGACGTCTGCAGCGCGCGTGATGGGGAGGCGGCTGGCGGGGGCCCCCCTCCCTGTTGTTGTTGGTGTGTCTGCCTTCGTGGGCAGAGCAGACGCACACACACCAGCACCTGAGAAGTCACGGCAGCGTCTGTGTTCGGCCTTATCTATGCCCAGCGACACTGCCTCTGATAGTGTTGGGCTGAGGGCAGGGCTGAGTCAGCCTGTGATGGGCAAAGTCTGCGATGGGGTGACAGATAGCGGGTTAAGTGCTGGGTAGAGGGTTGTTTGTGTATTCATGGCATTGGATTATTTCTTCAGAGAGTTTGTGGTGCAGCCACTGTGACAGGGTCCCTGGGGACACCGCGCTTGTAGGATGGTGGATCATGGTATCCTCTGTTGGGATGGGGTGTATCCCCCACAGTCTTTTGCCTACAGGAGTGGCTGTGTATCTCACATACACCCTTCCCTGGAGTGTGTGGTTGTGCACCGGACTCGGTCTAATAACCTAGTAAGAACAAAGTTCTCCCCAAGTCCCTCCATGATCTGCTTCGACTTCCTGTCCTATTCCCACCCCCTCACTGTGGCCCAGGTCGCCTTGCTGTTCAGTAAACACAACAGCACATCCCTACCTCAGGGCCTTTGCACTTGCTGTTCCCTCTCTGTGGAATGCCCTTGCCCCACATGCTCACATGACTTATTCCCACTTCAAGTCTTTGCTCCAGTATCGCCTCAGTGAGGCTTTCCTTAATTTGTGTCAAAGGTTAAAAAAAAAAAACTTTCCTTTTTTAGATAATAATCTTGTGTATCTATATTTAAAAAAAACTCATTGTCATCGAGTCAATTCTGACTCACAGCCACCCTATAGGACAGAATAAAACTGCGCCATAGTGTTTCCAAGGAGTGGCTGGTGGATTGGAACTGCTGACCTTTTGATTAGCAGCTGAGCTCTTAACCACCGCATGCGCTGCCAGGGCTCTATCTTATCTATAAACCGGTTGCCATAGCGGCCTTATAGGACAGAGTAGAACTGCCCCACAGGGTTTCCAAGGAGTGCCTGGTGGATTTGAACTGCTGACCTTTTGATTAGCCGCTGTAGCTCTTAACCATTACACCACTGTGGTTTCCATCTTATCTATATAACATAATAAATACAAGAAAATACAGGTAACATCCGTTCGTACACCATAGTAATTAATATCCGTGAAACCCCTACCCAACCGAAGCTCTTCAACTTTAATGGTTTTCAACGGCTTAATAATTTTCCTCTTGTGTTTCTTGCCTTAGACTTATTCCTAAGTACCAAGTTTTTTGCTGTTATAAATCTCTACTTCTGATCTCACTCCTCTGCCTTATTTTTCTTCTTGGAGCATCTCGCTATCAGATAACACGTTCTACTTTGTCATGTTTATGGTCTCTCACTAAGGTATCTGCTCCAGCAGGGCAGGGATCTTTGTACTGGGCCTGGCCCACACTAGGTGCTCACTAAATGGTTGTCAAATGAACACAGCTTCCTGGTGCACACGTCCCATCCTGTGTGTGGCTGCTGGGCTGTGCACCCACCCCCTCGCCTCATCCCTGCTCTGTTTTAGTCTTCCCCTTCAATGTGGTGTGGTTTTCAGCACTGTGGGCCCTCGATCATGGGTGGTGGCAAGCCACACCCCAGCCTCTGTGTAAGGTGGTCATGTTGCCTCTGCCCAGTAGGTCCAACTGTCCCCCAGTCTTCTCGTGTGGCACCGACACGCCTCCACCAGTACCTGGCATGTCCCCCCAGGGTGGGCTCTGCTGGGGAAAGGGTTAGTGCGTTTTTGGTCATACACAGGATAGCTGCATCACGTTAGGTAGAAGTATGGAGCCCTGGTGGCCCAGTGGTTAAGTGCTATGGCTGCCAACCAAAAGGTTGTCAGATCAAATCCACCAGCCACTCCTTGGAAACCCTATGGGACAGTTCTTTGTCTTATAGGGTTGATATGAGTCAGGATCAACTCAACAGCAATGGATTATGGGTTTTAGGCAGAAATATGACTTCGTTAGTGTATTTATTTGGAGATTCAGTATAGTTTAAAATGTATACTGGTGCCAAGTGGCCAAGGGGTAGATTATGGTGGTCAGTTGTGTGTGTCAACCTGAGTAGGCTATGGTGCCAAGGTACTCAAATGTTAATCTAGGTGTTGCTGTGAAGGTGAAGGTATTTTGTAGATGGGATTAAAATACATAATCAGTTGACTTTAAATAAGGGAGAGTATGTAGATAATGGGGGGAGTTGGTTCATCAGTTACATGAGCAGGGCCGAGGCTTCCCGGAAGGAGTTGCACCTGTGGATGGAAGCTTCAGCTTGTGCCCAAGAGTTCCAGCCCAGCCTTCCTGATGGCCTACCCTGTGGGCCCTGGCATTTCGAGGAAGGACAAGGAGAAAGGGGAGGAATTTCCCGGGATGTACATGTTCATACACACACACACACACACACTGCTGGTCATTTTCCAGGACTCTAGTGTGGGGACTTGGGCTCTGGGTCGCTATGGTTTTGGAGTTTCCCTGCAGTTGTGGGATCCAGGACAGGAGGCCAACCAGTCCTGATGGGCAGGAAGATGGGAACAGAAGGTGTTGGGTGGGGCAGTCCCACCAACCCGGCTGAGTCACTGGAACCTCTCACACCCCAACAGCTGGGCTTGGGCTGGTAGCTCCTCCTTGCACTTGTCCAGGCATGAAGGCCATGGCTGAGCTCCCCTGAAGCTCTCCAGGGAGCAGGGAGCTTGGTGGGGCACTCCCTCCCCGGAGCCCCCTCCCCAAGGGCAGCTTCCCAGAACTGGGGCCCAGGGGCCTGGGTCCTCCCCACAACTGATGATTCACGGCCTTTTCACTTCTTCTTTGGGGCTAAAAATACAGGGACCCAGGCATCCAGCTGAGCTGGGCCTCACCATGGATTGCACAATGGCCCTGGTGCGGGTGCTCTGACGCAAGCCTGGGGCAATTGGGGGCCCCAGCTGCTCCCGAGCAGACCTGCTGAAGTCAGGGCCTGGGCCTCTCCACTTCCCCTTTTTTGGGTCAAGGACACTGCGGGCTGGGCTTACGTGGGAGGTGGGGGACTCTGGACTTGTCTGTGCCTCCCGAATTCGGAGCTCCTCCCTGTACCCCAGGTAACCCAGGTGTCCAGCCTCCCAGAATCTGGCCCCCTCTGAAGACATGGAGTCTCTGTTAGGACTTGGCAGCAGGAGATAGCAAAGGGAAACTAGAAAAAAAGAGAGACAGGGAGGCCCAGGACCACAGGGGGGAGACACGGAAATTGGAGCAGAGAGACAGAGGCAAGGCCAAATAAAATCAGAATGAGAGAGATGGACAGACAGATGAAGGAGAGACAGAGGGACAGCTAGAAAAAGCAGTGAATCATCCCCTGCCCCTACTGGGACAGAGTCAAGCAAGATAGAGGGAGAGTAGCCCAGCCAGGGCTCCACATCAGGGCCAGGTGCGGGGAGGCCCCTGGAAACAGGGGTCATCAACACACACAGTCCAAAGTCCACTCCGGGCTGGAGAGGGGAACACCGGGTGGGGGAGGGGGGCACAGGGAGCGGAGGCCCGCCCCGCCCTCTGCTGGCAGGCCGCTGCTGCCCCCTGCTGGCTCCGGGGGGAGGAAGAACAGGCCGAGACAAGACTGCTTAAGATTACCACTTGTTCATTCCCCAGGCCTGCCCACTCCCCAACCTCCAGCTCAGAGGGTGCCCCCGGGGCCTGTGGGTGGTGCTGGCGTCTTGCCCGTGACCTTGTTGGCGCAGTCCAGCAGGGCAGTGTGAATGTCCTTGGCACAGGCAATCTGGGCTTTGATGACGGCCAGGTACTGAGGGTAGGGCAGGCTGTCCGGCTGTACTGCGTCTGGCTTGGTGGCTGTGGGCACCAGCGTCGGAGAGTGCTTGGCACTGTCGCAGCTCTGGGACAGGCACTCATGTGCCAGGCGCTGTGGGCAGGAGGGCAAGGCTATGCTCCCAGCGCTCCTAACCCCAGCCCAAGGGCCAACCTGGGGTACACTCTGCTGGGCCTCTGGGATCCCAGGGTCCTAGGGTCAAAGCCTGGCCCTGCTGGTCACTTGCTGAGTGACCTCAAGCAAGTGGTTGTGAGCCTCGGTTTCTTCCTTTGGAAAAGGGATTTAAGAACCATCTCTGTCTACCTCAGGAGGTGACAACAGTGAGGACAGGCTCGTGAGGCAAGGGGCACAAGTCGTGCCCCATCGTTTAAGTGCTAACTAAAGAACGTTGTCTACTCTTATTGTCATTCTCATGATTGGGTCCTAAGCCCAGGCTTGGAGCTGTCTGTGGCCTCCCTGGCTCCCACTCCTGGTTTTCCCCCTATTTGTCTGGCTGCTCCTTCTAGGCAGTTCTCACTCTACCCAAGCCTCACATGAGCAATTCCCAGGCCGTCTTCTCCTCTTCCTCCTCATGTCCTCCCAGGGCGGTCACACCCACACACACCACACCAGTTCCCACCTCTGGACTCATGTCCACATTCTCTGTCCCCAACACCTGCCTCTCCTGACATTCCCCGGGGCCCCTCATACTCTCTCTCCAAACTGCTCCTCTTCCTCCTGGGTTCCCCTGTAAGGGACGGCCCCAACACTGCAAACGGAGCCTTGAGCCTCATCTTGGAGGCTCCTTCTCCCCCGCACCTGCCTGTACGCAGGCCTCCTCAGCATCTCTCCCACCTGCCCTTGTTTCCTTCCCTTCCTTAAGGCCCTGCCTGGCTGCGCCTAGACCTATCCCACCTGGATCGTGCCGTGGCCACCTCCTTGGACTTCCAGAGACTGGAGGCAGTCTTGGCCCTTGTAACCCGTCCCTCAGTTGGCAGCCAGAAGGATATTCCTAAAGAGCAGATGGGTCCATGTTTCTCCCTGTGTGAAATCCTCCATGGTTCCCCAGTGCCCTAGGGCCATGCTCAATCTCCGACAAGCCCAAATGACTACCAGCCAGACTGAATTCTTCAAGTTTCCGAAGTGCATGTAAAGCCGAAGCTGTCCTCACTTGCTGGAACACTCTTCTGCCACTACCAGGCTTCTCCAATTCTGACTTTTTTTTTCCAGATCTAGTTCAAAATGATGATGATGACGGTACTATAAGAAACCCTCACCATACGCCTGGTGCCACATGATGTATTTTACGTGCATGATCTCGCTAAGTCTTCTCTGAAACTCCATTTTCCAAAGGAGGAACCCAAAGCTCAGAAGTGGACACTGATGGTTGGGGGATTCACACAGTCAGCCGCATCCCAGAGGCCGTACTCTTAGCCACCTGCCCTTCTCCCAACTCCTGTCCCTCTCCCATTCTTTCTTCCAGCCTCAGCTCAGATGTGCTCCCAGGAGCCTTCCCTGAGCCATCCCCCAGCCCAGACAAGGCAGGTTGGGTGCCTTCCCAGGGCTTCCACAGTCCCTTGAGATTCCCTCGTTTTAACCCCGACCCTTCTGCCTGTGCCTCCCCCATCCCAGCCCTGACCACTCTTGCTGTTGCTGTTTGGAGACATACTTGTCACCCCACTGGACTAGAGGCTCTGTGAGGGTAAGGATCAGAGCAGCACTGTGTCCCTCACATTGGCTGAAGCACAGGCCTGGCCTGAAGGTGCTGCTGAGTGTGTGCTGAGTGACTGAATGACGGTGCCTGAGGACTCAGGGGGCTGAGTCAGGGCTGGGGCACTAGTGTCTGGGAAGCCCCTTACCAGGCAGAGCTCCAGCTGGTCACAGAGTGCATAGAACTCCTCCAGACACTTGTCAAAGTGCTGTATGGGTCCGTCACTGCTCTTTCTACAGCCCAGGAGAAGAGAGTAATTGAGGAATGGACTTCCAACCTTTGAGACACCAGTGTGTATCCAACTATCCATCACTCAACCAAGAGCAGGCCCAGAGACCAGGGCAGGGCCTAGGGGACAGGCAGTAAAACCCCGTTGCTATCGAGTCAATTCCGACTCATAGCGACCGTACAGGACAGAATAGAACTGCCCCATAGGGTTTCCAAGGAGTGACTGGATTCGAACCGCTGACTTTTTGTTTAGTAGCCAAGCTCTTAAATCACTGTGCCACCAGGGCCCCAGCAGTAGTGGACACGAAGCCACAAAGCGCAGGACAAGCGGAGGGGGCGGCGTTTGTCTGTAGACAGGTGGAAGCCTGGGCACAGGGAGATTCTGAGACTGAGGTGGAGATGGGTCACCCCAGGGAAAGGGGCTGCACTCACTGTCCGTTGTCAATATTCGTGTTCTGAATCAAGTTCTGAGCTGCAACCTTCATCAAGGTCTGGGTAATAAAATAAAACAACACAAAAAAGGGGTGATGGAGAAACTGAAGGGGACGCCCTTAGCAGATCTGTACCCACTCCTCCTCTTCATTTGGCACCTGCCCTCCTGACATGTCACAGCAGCGCCCAGTCCCATTCCTACGGCCACCACCGCCCGCATTGCCCGCAGCAACCTCCCGGGCCTCCCTCAGGCCCCCTTCTCGCGCCGATCGAGGGCAGACTCAGCGCGAGCCCGTCCTCTCCCCATCCCGCTGGCTCGGCGCGGCTCCCGGCCCATCACCTGTAGGCTCTCCTTCAGCTGCGGGATGAGCAGCTTGTAGCGCTGCACGGGATCGAAGTCCTGCTGCTGCTGCTGCAGAAGCCCGCTCTGCGCAGGCCCCACCAGCTGTGCCGGCGGCTGCGGCTGCTGCTGGGCAGCCGGGCCGCCCGCCGAGCCCGGGCCCGACACACCAGCGGCTGAGGAAGCCGTCGAAGGGGGCTGTTGGGGCGCAGCCATCTTCCTCGCTGAGCGCGCCGGAAGCGCGCCACAGAGCGGCTCTCGGTTGTTTTTTTTCCTCCCTAGGCCCCGTTGTGCTAGCTAGCCCCGCCTCCCAGACAATTCAGCCAATGGGAGGGAAGGAGGTATCCCATCTGCCGTCACATAGACTCTGAAACCTGCCGTCCAGACTGAGGTATCTTTCCGCCAATCACAGGCGGACATTGTTCCCTTGCTACGCCCCCCGCCCAGCCGCTGGCCAATCCGCGTGTGGGTTCGACTCGGACTCTATTTCCCCGAAGGCCTCGCGGCGTGAGGCGCCCTGTCAGGCCCTCAGCGTCTTGGCGACAGTTGGTGGAGCCGGAGCTGCCGGTCCGTCCTCGGCGCTGCCTGCCCTTTTCCTCCGTCGTCCGGAACTCTTCTTGTCAGCCCCCCTCACCCCGACCCACTCACTCCCCTCGGAGAGCGGCTCCGGCCCGGCCCGGCCCCGGATCAGGCGTCCGCCGAAGCGGCAAGCCTCTCCGCAGCTCCCCGCGGCACAGCCAGGGCCCCGGCCCGGCCGTCGTCGCCTCGTCGCCATGGCGCCCACCATCCAGACCCAGGCCCAGCGGGAGGATGGCCACAGGTAGGCGCCGCGTCTCCTGGCGGCTTCGCTCTCCCCTCGGTTTGGCGGGGCGCGGGGGTCTGGGCGCGGGAGGTGCCTGCAGCGCCTCAGCCCAGGTGCGCCCGCGACGTCACGGAGCGCTCACCTCTGGCGAGGGGGGCGGGGTCTCTAGGTTCCTTCTGGGACGGGGACCTTGTCCCCTTCCCTACCATCCAGTGGAGGGATTCAGCGTTTTAGAGATTTTCTTCGAATTAATCGAGTTTTTAGACCCCTCCAATAAAGGGTCTGGAATCCCGTCTTTAACAAACGATTGAGTGTGTGGGTCTTTTTATTAAAGGATTTGGAAGACATCCCCTCAGGAAGGGACTGAGTATTTGGCCTCATTCTTTAAGGCACTGGAAACCCTGGTGGTGTAGTGGTTAGGAGTTCGGCTACTAACCAAAAGGGTGGCAGTTCGAACCCCCCAGGCGCTCCTTGGAAACTCTATGGGGGCAGTTCTACTCTGCCCTATAGGGTCGCTATGAATCAGAATCGACTGGATGGCAATGGGTTTATTAAGGCATTTGGAGCTACTTCAAACGGGATTGAATTCTTGGCTCCCTCCATTAAGACGCCTGGAGATACCTCTTCCAAAGAGGATCAGGCATGTAACGTTCCCCTTGTAAAAGCTTGAAGCAGCCCCTTCCTTCCACTCTGTCAATCTCGTTTCTCTCTGTGTCTCTCTTTTTCCCACCAGGCCCAATTCCCATCGGACTCTGCCTGAGAGGTGAGCCCCACTGTGCTTTCCAAGAAGGGGTGGGCCAGTGGGAGCTGGGAGCAGAGGTGGGCCAGTAGGGGCCAGTTTTGAGCTGTTGTGTTCCCAGGTCTGGAGTGGTCTGCCGAGTCAAGTACTGCAATAGCCTCCCCGACATTCCCTTCGACCCAAAGTTCATCACCTACCCTTTCGACCAGAACAGGTGAGACAGATCAGGGATGGGGGAGCAATTCACCAGAATATGAGTTCCTCAGGGCAGAGACTGCTGCTCTGTTGGCTGTTCTTGCCTTAAGGCCACAAGGGCAGTAGTAGGTGCTTAATAAATGTGTCAATGGGGCAAGCAGTGTCTTCCCACTGGAGTGCCAGCCTTCTGCCCCCAGTATGGGGAGGGACACTCGAGTTCCTCCCCAGAGAGGAGAAGCATGGCCTCTAGGAAGCAGGGATGAGGGGTAAAGCTGCCATCAGGAAATCATAACAGGCATGTTTCTCCACCCAGGTTCGTCCAGTACAAAGCCACTTCCTTGGAGAAACAGCACAAACATGACCTACTGACTGAGCCAGACCTGGGGGTCACCATCGACCTCATCAACCCTGACACCTACCGCATTGACCCTAATGGTGTGTGGGGAGGCAGGGAGGGTCTGCAGAGGCAAGCAAAGGCCATGCCTAGGCCTCCTTCCTGACGGTCCCGCCACCACTGCTCTCCTCTAGTTCTCCTAGATCCAGCTGATGAGAAGCTTTTGGAAGAGGAGATTCAAGCCCCCACAAGCTCTAAGAGGTGGGGATGCCAAGGGGGTGTTGGGGCCTGGCTTGGATGGGATCTCCAAGGAGGGCGGTGAGGTCCTGAGGGCCCTGAGGTCCTGAGGGCCCTGATCCGCTACCTCAGATCCCAGCAGCATGCGAAGGTGGTGCCGTGGATGCGAAAGACAGAATACATCTCCACCGAGTTCAACCGTTATGGCATCTCCAACGAAAAGCCCGAGGTCAAGTACGTTGCAGCTGAGTAGGGACGGTTGGTGGAAATTTCGGGTATGTCCAGTGGCCCTCTATAAGGCCTTTCTCTTCATTCCTAGGATTGGAGTTTCTGTGAAGCAGCAATTCACTGAGGAGGAAATATACAAAGACAGGGATAGCCAGATTACAGCCATTGAGAAGACTTTTGAGGATGCCCAGAAGTCGGTAACTGAGGGGCTGGTATGGGAAAAGGCAGAGAAAGGTGTGGCTCCAGAACTTGTCCTCTACTTCACCCTGTTTTTGCCCCCCAGATCTCCCAACATTACAGCAAGCCACGAGTGACACCAGTGGAGGTCATGCCTGTCTTCCCAGACTTTAAGGTCAGATTCAGGATGGGAGGCAGGGAGTGGGGTAGCAAAAAGTAAGGAGGTGGGCCAGGGGCAGGCCTCCCGTCTCTGCCCATTCCAGTCCAACCCCAGTGCTCTCCATCCTCCCAGATGTGGATCAACCCGTGTGCTCAGGTAATCTTTGACTCAGACCCAGCTCCCAAGGACACGAGCGGAGCAGCTGCCCTGGAGATGATGTCTCAGGCCATGATCAGGTAGGAAGCCCAGCTGCCCACTTGGCCTGCTCCTTGATAGCCTCTTTGTCCTCACTCTTCATTGCTCCTCCACTTCCCCCAACCAGGGGCATGATGGATGAGGAAGGGAACCAGTTTGTGGCTTACTTCCTGCCCGTGGAAGAGACGCTGAAGAAACGAAAGCGGGACCAGGAGGAGGAGATGGACTACGCGCCAGATGATGTGTACGTGCTTGGGGTTGGGTTTGGGAGTTGAGAAGTGCGTCCTCTTTTCCCCCTCATAGGGAAGGAATGGGGTTGATCTTATACTCTCGTGGTCAGGTACGACTACAAGATTGCTCGAGAGTACAACTGGAACGTGAAGAACAAGGCTAGCAAGGGATACGAGGAAAACTACTTCTTCATCTTCCGAGAGGGTGATGGGGTTTACTACAATGAGTTGGAGACGAGGTATTCAGCACACTCTCATCTTGGGGTAGTTTGGGCCTGTGCATCTCAAGACCCTGGAGCATATGAGGGCCACCTTGGGGGGACACTTGACCTAAGAATTTGTCACACGCACTTATAAGAGCAGCAAAAGCCTCCTCACCTGCATAAGCTGGTTCTGTCTCTAACGTGAGTGGGCAGAAAGAAAAGCTTTACGTAGCGCTGGAGACATTAGAGATTTTGTATACGGTGATCGTTGGGTGCTGTCGGGTCAGTCTCAGTGCGACAAAATGAAACGTGATCCGTAGGGTTTTCACTGGCTGATTTTCCAAAGACTGTCAGGCCTTTCTTCTTTTGTATAGGGCCGACAGCCCAATTTTCCCCAACATGAATGAGATTTTATGTGGAAGTAAACATAGCCCAAGTATAGAATGATAAAATTAGCATATATGTTTTAAAGGAAACATTGGGATACCCAAGTTCAAAAGTGTGATTCCAAAATTCTTTCCTGTTGGCTAAAAGTTCACTGATTTGCTAAGGACACTTGGTATAAGGATTAGGCAAGTGTGACCCTGAGTTTGTATTTAAAGCAGGGACCACACATTCCGATCCTGTAAGCCAGACAGCAGTGGGCTGCTAGGGTCTGGATGACCTGGAGCTCTTGGCAACCTCTGAGGGACACCCTGAGCCAGCTACAGCCCCCTGGTGCTATGCTGTGGAGGGCACAGGGGCCCCATACAACCATAGATTCCTGTTTTCTAGAAGCCAGAAATCTGGATTAGGTGGGAACCCCAGTTTTGTAAGTGTTGACAATTCACATTAAGAAATGGTGCAGGGTCACCCAGTTAGTACCTGGAGAGCTATCATCTTTGCCTCTCCCTGCCCCTGACCACTGGCTCTGTCTCCCTCACGCAGGCTTTTCTGTCCGTGTTTACCCTGGCCTGCTCTGGCTAAACACTGACGGCAAAGGAAACCAAGGCAGACCAGACCCCTCACTCGGGTGGGGTCTTTAACCACATCCTCTGCATGCCTCCCCCCCCGCAGGGTTCGCCTCAGTAAGCGTCGGGCCAAGGCTGGGGTTCAGTCAGGTACCAATGCCCTGCTTGTGGTCAAACACCGGGACATGAACGAGAAGGAATTAGAAGCCCAGGTAACGAGCACCATGCTGGCCAGGGCAGCCATAGGGAGGGTGGTGGAGAGTGAGGAGGGGAACAGAGGTCTGACAGTGACCCTCCCGTCCTACTCTTGCTGTTTCCAGGAGGCACGAAAGGCCCAGCTGGAGAACCACGAACCGGAAGAGGAGGAGGAGGAGGAGATGGAGACAGAGGAGAAAGAAGCTGGGGGCTCAGGTAAAGCCAGACAGATCAGACCCCAGGAGGCCGAAGAGGGTGGGGGACAGGGCAGGCGGGCCTCACCTCTTCTTGCTTCCCCACAGATGAAGAGCGAGAGAAGGGCAGCAGCAGCGAAAAGGAAGGCAGTGAGGAAGAGCGCTCAGGCAGCGAGAGTGAACGGGAGGAAGGGGACAGGGACGAGGCCAGCGACAAGAGCGGCAGTGGCGAGGATGAGAGCAGCGAGGATGAGGCCCGGGCTGCCCGGGATAAGGAGGAGATCTTTGGCAGCGATGCCGATTCGGAAGACGACGCTGACTCTGATGATGAGGACAGAGGACGGGCCCGTGGCAGTGACAATGATTCGGACAGTGGCAGTGAAGGGGGTGGCCAGCGGAGTCGCAGCGCCAGTCCCTTCCCAAGTGGCAGTGAGCACTCGGCCCAGGAGGATGGCAGTGAAGCTGCACCCTCAGATTCCAGCGAGGCTGACAGTGACAGTGACTGAGTGCCAGGGTGTCAGGCTGGTGCAGACATCGCTGTTGTGAGCAGGAAGGCACTTTTCTAGTGGCCTGTGAGCTCTTCACTTCGTTTGTCCCTCCACCCCCACCCCACCCCACCCCACCCCACCCTTTTGCAGTTAATAAAGAACTTCTCTTCCCTCCCAGGCCCTGTGGTCTCACCCCACCTGACTCCCATCCCAGGTGCTCAGCGACCGCAGCCTAAGGCACAGAAGCAGAAGGCCACAGGGGCAGAACCACTGGGGTTTCCATTAAGTGTAGTATAACAAAGGTCAGAATCCTTTTTTGGTTTTTTTTGTTTTTTTTTTTTTCCAAAATAAGCCCAGACCATGAAACAGGTGAAACTCCAACAAATCAGTCTTCTCCAACAGCGAGAAAAACTGTACAGTTACTCAAAGCTGATTCTGCCAGTGGGGCTGGGGACAAAGGGTGGGGGAGGGCGAAATCATGGTGGAAGGGCCGGGCTGGGATGGGGGCGGGAGAGGGGCCGGGTCCTGCCCATCAGAGTGGGGCCGCCTGCGTCCTGCGCACTCTGGCACTCTGCTGTCGGGGCGACGAGGGAGGGGCTGGCTCTTGCCTCCTTGTGTGTGTGGAGGTGTCCCTCACCACCTGGCAAGCAGGCAGAGCCAGTGCATCCTGACAGGTAGTGAAGAACAGGATGGGGCTGGCTGGAGGGAGTGAGGGCCCGGTAAGAGTGACACCCTACTGATTCCAAACGAGGTGCCCCTGTCGCTCCGCTTCCTGGGCCGGGCAGGCAGGCAGGGGCCAGGGTGTCCTGGGAGCTTGAGGAGAATGAGCAAAGGCACAGAAACGTGGAGGGCCGGGGAGGGGACTTGCATAGGTTGATGAGTGTGCAAGAGGTACATAAATAAACCTGACACCCCACCGGCCTGCACTGGGAGAGGAGCTGAGGACCTGGGGGCAGGGCCTAGGGCTCCCGGACCCGGGCCTCCGCCCCTCCCTGGGCACAAGGCTGAGGGAGTTAGTTCCACAGACCAGGAGGGCAGGGGCAAGAAGGCCTGGGGCACTGGGGGAGGTACGGGGAGGGCGCTGGGTTTAAAATTGTTCTTTTTTTGGTTTTTTGTTTTTTCCCAACATTTTGTATCTTTAATAACATACACAATGGTTACCAGCCATATTCATAACAAAAGTTATTCATAAAATGTATCTAAAAATAACATTTTTTTTTTCCTTTTCGGTGTGAAAAGCTTGAGAATGTCCCAGTGAGGGGGGTAGGTTGAGGAGGAAGAGGGGGCTGGAAAAGGGGGAGCCTGGCTTCCCCAGTCTGTGCCCCCGAATCCCCTCCCTCCACCTGGGCTCCAGCACAGCGCCTCAGTAGGAACAGGGATCCGAGACCTGTACGACACGGGCTGGGACAAATCTCCGGGTTATGATAATAGTGTTCCACTTAACTGAGGTCATGACATAATGGGGGCGGGGAAGGCGGAAAGAAAAGGGGGCAGGGAAAGAAACCAAAAACCAAACAATCCCCTTCCCCTATTCCTTACCCCGTCTCTCACCAGCCAAACCTGGGAGTGGAGAAGGGGCGTGTGGGTGGAGAAGGGGACGTTAAGGCAACAGACTTCCTGACCTCACTGGCTGTCCTGGCTCCCCACCTTCAACCTCTGCGTCTAGGGGAACCAGGGCCGGGGCTGGAGGGGGGGGATAGGAAGAGGGGCTAGGGGGGTCTGGGGGAGGGGGCTCTGCCCTCTCCCCTCATAAAATTCAGGCGCCCCCTGCCACTGTCTTGGCTCAGAGAGAGGCCTGGGGATTCTAAAAATGCGAGGGAATGATCAGAGAAAAACCGTTAAGAACTATATAAATATGTATCTTAAATAGGCCTAAGAAATTAATTGTAGAGAACCTCTGATAAACAGGGCAAAAGGAGGTGAGTGAGAGGCAGGTGGCTCCTGTCCTCGTGGGATGGGGAAGAGGAGGAAGTTGGTGGGTGGAGAGGGGCTCCCCTCCCCAGTCCACCGCTTCTCCTCAGCTCCTCTCAGGTTATCTCCCTGCTCACTTCTCCCCAGGGTCAGATGTTTCTGCACAAGCTCCGCAAGGGAGCGGGTCAGCTTGTCTCTGGGGGTGTCTCCCTCCTTGGGGAGGGGCAGGTGGTCAGCAGTCTGGAGGAGGCTGGGTAACAGGGCCAGGTGGGGGTGAGGGATGGAAAGAAGGGGTAGGCAGTCTGGCCAGTCCCTGCCCCCCTTTTTCCTGGCTGCCCCTACCTCCCCCGGCCTCAGCAGAGATCCCGCGACGGGCCTGGGAGTGAGTGAGCAAGGCGGGTGCCAATGTTAAACAAAAGTTAAAAGGGTGAGAGAGTAGAAAAATATTAGAATGTATAGCTGAGCCAGCCCACCCTCTCGCTGCCGCGGAGAAGCCCGTTGGGGGTCGGCCCCCGCCCGCCGCCCGGGGAGCCTATGGGTGCGCTGGGCTGTGGGTCCCGTCAGATGGTGGAGGTTTTGTCTGTCCCATCTGTGGTGAGAAAGGGAGGAAGGGAGGAAGATCAGGAGCTGGTGGGAGGTCCGAGAACAGGCGCTCAGGTAGCCTGTCATCCCAGCCAGGCCCTCCCTGGAGTCTGGCCTCCCCTAGGGACCCCTCAGGATGGCTCTGAGTTGCTCAGTTCAGAGGTGAAGACGCTGGGTAGGTGGGAGCTGGGTCAGGGGAAGAGGAAATGCTCACCACCCAAGGCGTGTTCTGTCATGCTCAGACACAGAGACTCCAGAGTGGGATTGATCTCCAGGTCAGGCCCAGGGACCGGGCAGTCTGGACGGAGAGAGGAAGACGGACAGGGTGAGGACAGGACTGGGGTGGAAAGAAGGGCTGGAGAGACAAAGGATGGAGACAGGCTTGCTTGGCAGAACAGCTGAGAGAGAAAGTGTGTGAGACAAATTTCTTGGGAGAGGGAGGAAGAGGCCAGAGACACACTGTGCACGCAAGACCTGCACACGCTCCATGGCAGATGACTGGGCAGAGACAAAGGGCAGAGATGAGGCCTGGGTGTGTCACAAAGCAGGCAGAGGAGACGATGGCAAGGGAAGAGAGCTAACAGAGAAAGCCGGACTGCTAGACAGAGGAAGTGATGTGGAGCCGAGAGGGGGCTTCCTGGAGCCCACACACAGGCTCCGACTATTCTGCACACAGGCTGTACATTGCCTTGGGCACAGTCTGGGCATGTGCCCAGACACTGGCCAGCCCCACGCTCCCTGATGACCAGCTCTGTACTTGGTGCAGGAGCTTAATTAAAACCCTTCCTGTCCCCAGTGGGACTTGCTCTCTGGGAAGGTGGGGCAAATCAGGCCAGCAGCCACAGTACTTGTCCTCAAGCTGCCTCTAAGAGTGCCTCCGGTTCTGGCATCTGGGAAACAGCTCACCTCCTGGGTAGACCTGGCCCACCCCACACCACTTAAACAACTTCCTCAGCCCCTTACTGCCATCTGGAAGAGGTGTGAGCTTTCTCCCTGGGTTTAGGAGACCCTCCTCACCTCTCCAGCCTCACTTTTGATCACAGTCCCACCTGAACCAGGAACCCTGGCCCTATCAGACCACCCGAATGTCTCACCTTCTAAAAAAAAACAAAAAAATTTTTTTTAAACTCGGCCAAAAGTCACTTCTCTGAGTCTCAGCTTCCTGACTGATAAGATAGGAATAATATCAGTGCCAAGGAGCCCTGGTGGAGCAATGGTTAGGCACTCAGCTGCTAACAGAAAGGTTGGTGGTTCGAACCCACCCAGCAGCTCCATAGGAAAGACGTAGTGATCTGCTTCCATAAAGATTACAGCCAAGAAAATGCCACAGGGCAGTTCTCCTCTGTCCCACTGGGTCACTGTAAGTTGGAATCGACTTGACAGCATCCAACATCATCATTAGTACCACGGCACACACAGTCAGGAAGATTTAGTACAAGGCAAGAAAGCTGACACAATACCCAGTAAGCCGGCAGAAAAATGGTTCTGATTTTTTGCTCCTGTGGTTCACCCATGCACTCATTTAACAATTGTTCAGAGATGCCAAGCCTTGTGCTAAGATGAACATGAAAGACTGGGTCCCCTGCCTTATAATGATACAGTCCATGTTATCTCATCAGTTAAGAGTCTCCACTGATTTGGCTGTTTATGACACAAAGACCTGAGGGTCAACAGTAAACCTAAAGGCCTTTCCAGAGGCAGCCCATTCCAGATCCACTTTATCTGTCTCTGTCCCCCCAGTGCCCAGCACAAGGTGAGGACTCAACCCTAGCAGCTGAGCAGGGCAGGGCAGGGCCCTGTGGCCAGCGCCTAAGCTCCCTTTTACCACAACAGCCCCGATTCTGATTTCCCATCGCTGGGCTGGGCTGTTAGAAAAGTAAAACACTCTCCCCTGCCAACACTCTTTAGTGTAGAACCTGGTCTAAGAGCCGAAGGCTGCTGGCTCCTATGTGCTCACTGACTTCAGAAAGAATGCTGGTGGAGGGGCTGATCAGGCAGGATTTCCCACCACCAACCTTGTTGCTCTGCCCATCCCATGCCTTCAACCCTGACAAACTGAGGAGACTGAGAGAGACACCAAGATTACGAGACAGGGAGGCAAAGGTGTAGAGATGGTGGGAGAAAGGAGTGAGAAAAAGAAGATCCAGAGAGAGAGAGAAAGAAGGCAGAACTTGAGAGACAGAAGAAAAGGAAACAAACCAAGAGTCTGAGAAAGCCTAGGATGAGGGGGATGGGAGCAGAGCGGCAGGCACACGGGGAGAGGAGCTCAAGCAGTGGCGATGGCCGGACGGCAGGCACAGAGACCAGGGCAGCAGGGAGAGTGTAGCGGGGATGGTGTCCTGCAGTCCCCAGGGTGGGGCATCTCACCTGGAGGAAACATGAGAATGGCCTGGGGCGACGAGTGGACCGGAAGCGAGTGGGTGCGCTGTACAGAGCTGCGGCTCTGGCTGGGCATACTGTTGCTGCCTCCAGGGTTGGCAAACCACAGGCTCTGCATAGGGTGTGGGACCAGGGAAGGCGGTGGATGAGCAGGAAGAGGCCCAGCGCGGTGGAGCTGGCAAAGGAGCCCCCTGCCCTCTGAGCTGGGACCAGACGCAGAGATAAAGACACACATATCCCAGGCAGCGCACCCCAACCCTGGAAGCACCAGATCCTCTGTTAGAGTCGGCTCACCTGTCGGCCCTGGCCTCCAAGGCTGGGGCTGGTGAGGCCATGTCGGGGGGAGACACCCCCAATGCCTGAGGGGCTCAGGAGGCCCATCCGGCCGGGTGGGAGTGCCCGGGGAGGCATGGGGAACTGTCGCTGGGTTCGCCGGGCCACCCCCATCCCCACAGAGCCAGCTATGGGGAGTGAGTTGGAGCCGAATGCCCAGCTGTGAGAGAGCAGAAGGCAGGGTCTCAATTTAGGACAGGGTCCATCTGTCCACCCCTTCTTTACCCCCACCATGACCCCAACAAGTAGGACAGAACTTGAACCTCCTCAGAACAGGATTTCCTGATCCTTGACCACATCCCTGCATCACATAACCTGACTCCTTCTGACCCAAGGATGCCCCCAGGAGGGAGATGGGGAGTATAGGAGTTTCCTCACTGTCCACTCAAAGCACTTCTCCTAACTTCAGCGCTGAAGTGGGGCACATTTACTATCTGTCTGGGGTAGGGAGAGACTTCAGAGCTCCCTGCAGACAGGTGAGGAGAACAAGGTACAGGCCAACAACCTGCCACTGAGGACGTGTGTGTTCTCTGCCAGCTCAGCGTCCTGTGCTAGTGCCAGTGCCCCTGGTTGCCTTCTGGGGAAGCACTCTGCCTTCACTGGGTGGCTTATGTAAGCTGCCCCGGAGGGAATGAGTACAGCCTGGTTCCCTGCCCAGAATGCAGTCACCCTTCAGCCACCATCTGTCAACCAGCATGGGCTCACCCCTTCTGCTGCCGGTAGCTCTGCATCTCTAGTGCGGCTTTGCGAGGGAATGTCCGGAGGAGCTTCAGTACTTGCTGTTTCCAGGACAGCAGTCGTTTCTTCTGCGTCTCCGTGAAAGCCTAGAATAGGGGGCGAGGGAGGGAGGGGGTGCTTCTTTCGGATCTGCTTTCCATTCATTCATTCAAATACTGACCACCTGTCTGCTCTGTGCTCACAGAGCTTAGCATTTGGCTGGGGGAAGATACACAGGTAACTACAGCTGTGCTAACTGCTGGGAGAGAGACGTATAGGAGGTCAAGAAACCTGAACTAGTGCGATGGGTCGGTGAAAGCCTCCCTGAGGGACAGACGTTTGAGATGGAAGCTGAGGGGCAACTAGGAGGGTAGGGCACTGTTCCCCAGAGAAGGAACATGTATGATGGCCCTGAGAAGAAAAAGAGCCCAGAGCATTCACTGAACCCAGTATTGGCGAGATGAGAGGCTGGTGAGGTGGGCGGTGCCACGCCAAGCAGGGCCCGGCGAGATAAGGAAGGAATTTTGGCCTTGAGAGCGATGGGGTGTCTGGAGAAGGCCTCACCTCATGAGTCAGGCACTTTTCGATGAGCTGGAGGTAACTGGTGATGTTCTCCTCGTCTGGCCGGGACACCAGCAGCTGGGTGCACACTGTGGGTCGTGGGAAAGTGGGGGAGGTTAGCCCCTAGCCTGCCCTCTGCCATGCGCTAGCCTCCTTGGCCCCAACTGGCTGGTACAGGAGGGACAGGAAACTCAGACCGGATAAGCATTAACGAAGTGCGAGGCACCTGTACCTGGGTCATCACAAGGCTACAATGAGATGTGAAGCCCCCACCACAGTGCCTGGCCCAAGGCAAATAAGAAGTCGGTAACGCCTGTCTCACTAACTCTTGCGACAACTTCGTCAATGTGGTATCTTTAGCCTGAGGAATCTGAGGCTCAGAGAGGTTAAGTCACTGCCCCCAGGTCACATAGCTGGAAGGATCTGGACCCAACTGTGAAGGCCGCTATGTCTGCTGCCTTCCGAAAGACCAGGCCTGTTATGAGCTCTGAATACCCATCCTGTGGACGTGGTCGTCTCTGCGTGAACTCATGGATCCACCTTAGCCTGTTCACTGTGTTCCCACTTACACACTGTCCTATCTCCGCTCAGGCCAGAGATGCTTTGCGGATAAGGGCTGTCTCCTACCATCAGCGTGGGCACTCTCTGGGGGCGGCGGCCTTGGCATGGTAAGTCTTAGCCACCCTCTGCAGTCTTCTGGTCTACAGGGTGCTCTAAAAGTCCTACTGCCACCACCTAACTTCTATTGGCTCCTGAGGCCTGGGTTCATGTGGATCCCGGCCCTGGGTCTTCCTGCTGTGCTCTGGACGGCCTCACCTTTGCCCATCACCCGTGTAAACTGGCTGGGGATGTCTCCGTCGGCGACGGGAGCTGGGGCTGGTTCACTGCCATCAGCGGGAGCCGGGGTTGGTGGAGGCGGGTAGCTCTCTGCCACTGAAGGGTCTTTGGGCTCAGTGCCCTTGTCTGTGCTGGAATGGGCCAGGGGAGGCTCAGCACCTGGCGGCGGCAGCTCCCCCCGGCCCCCGTCCTTGGCAGTAGGAGTGGCAGCGGCAGCGGCAGCCACGGTGGCCTGGAGGACGCTGTAGGCCTTGATGGGGGTGATGATGACCTGCTGGAGCTCCTGTAAAGCGTTTCGCAGATCCCCACCTTCCAGCACATCCTGGGTGGGGAGACACGGCCAAGTGTCAAATGCAGCCCCCTGGAGCTAGGCACAAACAACGACTACCCACGTGGGGTCAGACAAGGCCTGGGTCTCAGCACACAGAGAAGACAGCGAAGGGCACCGTGAGCTCCGCATACATGTAGGGACACACTTGTACACACAGAACCCCTCCTTCCTCTCAAGGTGGAGGCCCACAGAGTGGAGGAGAAGGTGTTCTGGTACTAGGGCCTTAGGCTCCCACCAAGGACAGAACCAGATTCAGACCCAAAGGTTCAGACCAAGACACTGAGGGGAAAAAACAAAACAGAAGGCAAGCAGCAGGGAGAGGAAAAAGTGAACACGAACAGAGGCAGGTATGGAAGGAGAGCAAATCAGAAACCAGGGCTTCCAAACGGTTTGTTCTGGTTCGAACTACTGCTGAGAATTTGCCTTTCCACCTCAGCTATACTGAATCAGAATCTACAGTTTAATACGATCCCCAGGTGATTCTTGTGTAAGGTAAATTTTGGGAACCACTGCTCTACTAGTGGTTCTCAGCACTGGTCCCTAAGCAGCAGCATTAGCATCACCTGGGCACTTGTTAGGAAGACAAATTCTCAGCAGGGATTCGAACTGGAACGAACCAGTTCAAAGCCCTGCCAGAAACAACAAAATGGAAAGAGATCATGGACACAGGGAAACACTCTGTTCTCCCAGAACAACCAGTCAGAAATGGAAAAAAGGGGAGAGGAGTTGAGTCAACGACAAAAAGACATTCTGGAGATGCAGACCAAGACAGAGAAGGGAGCCCTGTAGCCACCGGCTGGTAACCCTCTGAATCCGATTTGACCTTGGAACCCAGCTCCCTGAGGCTGGAGACACCCAGCAAAGAGGCCACCCGGGCAGTAGGACCGACCCAGAGGCTGGTCTACTGGTACCACTGGGCAGTTGGTTGGCCTCAGAGATGGGACTAGCAGGCCCTCACCTTCTCTAGGGACTTGAGGACACTTTGCCTCTCTCGCAGCTTCTGGATGCTCAGGGCTATCTTGTGGCGGGCACCTTTGGTGACATTCTGTGGTAGCAGAAGAAGGGGACAACAAGCTGGAAACACAAGTCTGAGGTGCTCAGGGGTGCCCCAAAAGGGGCTGAAGAGAGGGAGGCAGGCTGGGCTGCCAGGGTAGTGCCAAAATGGTACTGTCCCCATCACCACCCTGATGGTCCCCCTGGCGTCACCTGAGACTCCAGGTGCTGCTCAGTCAGTGTCATCATCTCCTCGTAGCTCATCTGTGAGAAGAGGGCTGCATACTTGTGCAAGCGGAGGCTCTTGAGCCAAGAGGGGACATCTGTGGAAAAGGGGAGGGTGAAAGGTCAAGAGTCTGGCCCTCGTGACCAGGGCAGAGAGGATTGTAGGGCTGGACCAGGCAGAAAGCACAGGCATCCTAAAAAGCTGCAGAAAACTGGGAGGAAGTCAAGGACCCATAAGCTACTTCTGTCTGTCCAGCTAGATCCACCCAGATAGCCTTCCCTGATCAGGACACCCCACCCTGCCTGGCAGGTCCCCTTTCTGTGCTGGATGACTACATGTGTGCTGGGCTGAGACCGTATGTCTCTAAAAGTGTTCCTGGAACTTTGTCAGTTACCTCCGTGTCCAGGTTTCTTGTCAGACTGGGGTCTGCAAGGGCAGGGGCTCCTCTCCAACACAACAGGGTCTACCAATGTGGAAGCGGGGTCCCTCTGCTCAGTCCTGAGCCCTAATGGCAGGGAGTGTCCACTCCCTTCAGGCCAAGGGCCCAGGCCTCAGAGGGACAGGCAAGGTGGTGGACAGGGGATCCCTTCTATCCTCGGGGCTCCGCAGAAAGGCTGGCGGGGGTCCTGGTGCTGCCCTCCCCAGGCTGTACCTTTCATGCCGCTGCCGTCCTCCTGGAAAGTGTTCCGGCTGGAGCCCTGCTCCTCCGTCTGCTCACTGCCAGAGGAGGCCACGCTGCTCTGGGGCGAGAGGGGTGCGTGGTCGGACGTGGTGAAGGCAGCCCGGGCCCCGAGCTCTTCTGGACTGGGCCACTCACCAGGGCCCTGTGGGCTCGTGGGGATGAGTGACATGGAGCGCTTCAGCTGGTTGGGGTGGATTTGGCAGGGGAGACCTGGCAGGAGGGGGACAGAGGCAAGGGGGAAGTCAGGCTTGGAGGTGTGACCACAGGAGACTGTACCTTTCTGGTTCCATCCCCCTGGCCAGTGCCATCAACAGTGGCTCAGCTCCTGAAGTCCTCCAAGGGGACCTGGAGTCTGAGGGGAACCGCCTACCAGATACTGCTCGTCCACTCACCCTGCAGACCCAAACTGTCAGCAAGCTCTGTCAGCCACTTCTCTCAATCTCTCCACTTCCTCTGCTGGCCCCTGATCCACGCCACTGACTCTCACTGGAATTGCTGCCATGGCCTCCTCACTGGTTCCTGGCCTTTATTCTTGCCTCCTGCAGTCCACTCACCTCACAGCAGACACTGACCCTTCTAAAGATGCAGATCTGATCAAGTCAGACCCCTGCATCAGTCCCACCTGCAGCTTCCCTTCATGCTGATCAAATCCAAGTGCTTCCATACGCCTAGAAGGCCCTGCAGGACCCGGCCCCTGCTCATCTCTGATGTTCCCTCTCCCACCACTCACTCCTGGCTCATGCCTTTCCAGTCCTCCCCCCTCCCCACATTTGTTCCTGAACACCCAGCCTGGTTTCAGCCTCAGGGCTTTTGCACTTGCTCTTTCTTCTTGTCTGTCTGATCTTAGCAGTTGGCTCCCTCAGGTCTCATCTCAAGTGTCACCTCTTTCCAGAGACCTTCCCTGACCGCTCAATCTGAAGTAGCTGCCCCCCACACCATGCCGGTTACGCTATCATATCACTGTTTTACCTTTGTCACAGCACCTGTCGCTATGTGAAATTGTCTCATTTAGTTGTTGGCTTACTTGCTGACTAGCTGTGTCCCTCTGCTGGAATTGGAAAGTTGTGGCGGCAGGGACCTATCCTGTCTTACGTATCATTGTATCCTCAGCGACTGGAACGGGGCCTGGCCCAGAGGAGTGGTTTCGTCGGCACTTGTAAGTCCGCAAACGACGGATACCAACTGCTTCCTCAGCACCCGCCGCTGAGCCTCACTGCCTCCCAAAGTTCTTCCTGTACCGAGTCAAAACTTGCCACCCACGTGGCCCAGCCACTCAAGGTGAATCCAGGCCCTTTTACAGGACACGTCACACCTCCATCCATCCCATTCGAGGTAGGAAGAGGGGTCCAACTTAAATTTTAACCGTTCCCAGAACAGGGCAGGTCCCATGAACGTCCACATTCTTGCATGTTTCTCCTCTGCCTAGCTCACCGTTCTACCTTTGCCCGCCAGGCTTAGAGCTTCTGTGAGTCCTTCCCGAGTCCCCTCAGCCCCTGCAGTGCTGCCTCAAGCCTAGCACTTACTGCCCTCTTCATTAGCCTGACTCTCCCACTGGACTGTGGGCTCATGTAGGACAGCAACCCCACCCATCACTTCTGAGTTCCCAGGATCTGGGCCAGGAGCCCTCAAACAGTGCTTCACAAAGGACAAAGGAGGACATCCACAATCCTAAGGGTGGTCGTGGTGGTCTGTGAGTGCAACACAGGGAATCCAGGAGTACCCCAAGTCAGCCTAGAGAGGAAAATGAAGCACAGCCAAAAACCCTCACTCCTGGGTAGGTAGGAAAATTGCCTTGGAAGCCCTTTAACCCAGTTCCCACAGGAGTTAGAGGGTGGAGACAGAAGCACCCAGGCTTATTTCCGATGGAAAGACTAGGATTTCTGCCAGTGCTCCGCTGACACCCAGACCAGGGGCAGGCCCAAAGACACCTTTCCTCGTTGGTGACAGTACTTACATTCCTAGCCAGGAAGTCATCTGAGGGAGAAGGCAGTGCACTGACCTGCCCCTAAGGCCAGCCTCCACCCCTGTCTGACTTCTGAAGCCCTGTGCTCAGGGCTCATTCCAAGCCTCTCAGCCTAGCTTCCGCCCCACTCAATAGTACTTGGAGAAGATAGCACACTCTGGGCCTGGGGGGCCGGGGGAATCCTGAACACAGGTCCCTTGGCCTGTCACGGCGCCTCCTGGGGAGGCAAGGCTGAGGGCAGGAAATTACCCTGACTGGAATGACGGTGCAGTTCCTGAGAAGCCCGGTTTGGCCCTGTGCTGGGGTGGAGGCTGGCCGCAGCAAGAGAATTACAAAAACAGGAATGCTGGCCGCAGATCCAGTGCCTCACACTCTCCAAGAAACCCCGGTCTGTCCTTGGCAGCACCCCAAACCCACCCTGCCTGGCCTCATAGGCCAATCCTTGCGCCCCACTCAAAAATATTTTAATGGTTTCCTGTTTTCTCCAACTGCCTGAAATCCAAAAGCTTCATCCTGTCCTTCAAGGTCCCCCAGAATTTGGTCCTAACCTACTGAGGTCTGGGAGTCAAGACCCAAGTTCAAATCCTGACTCTGCCACCTATTAACAGTGAGATCTTGGACAAGTCACTTCCTTTGCCTCTCTGCCTCCTTGTGAAGTCCTCAGCACAGGGACAGGCAGGTGGAAAACACGAGCGTCTGCTACTACTACTCATTTAAACCTTCATATCGCTCTCCATTCCAGCTAGACCTGTCTGCATACTGTCCCCCCAGTGCGACACCCGTGTGCCTTCAATTCATGCTGTGCCCTTTACTTGGAACACCCAATTCCTTCCTCTCTTCTGGTCCAAACCTCCCTATCCAACACTGTTCAAGCTTGGTCCTTTAGTAGCTGCTGTCCCCATCATGGGGAGCCCTGAAGGTGTGAGGAGGAAGAAATTCACGGGTGCCCAACTTGGGTTGATTCCTTTCCTTGGTGAGAGTTCGGCATCTACAGGAGGGCCACTTTCAGGCAGAGGCAGCGGAGCACAGTGGTTAAGAACATGAGCTCTGGAGCCAGGCTGCCTGGATTTAAATTCTGGCTACACTACCTTGGGCCAGTGACTTTTCTGTACCTCAACCAATGAGTGTAAGTGGATAAAGTTCTCAGAAAAGGTCCTGGCAAAGACTAAGTGGCACATACATACATACATATATATATATATACACACACACATGCGTGTGTGCGATTCCTGATCCTCATCATCACCAAATTTGGTTTGAAAGAAAATAACAGTGTCGGCTCAGTAAGACATGTCTATAAGTCAGATGGAGCCCTGGTGGTGCAGTGGTTAAGATCTTGGCTGCTAACCAAAAGGTCAGCAGTTCAAATCCACCAGCCGCTCCTTGAAACCCTATGGGGCAGTTCTACTCTGCCCTATAGGGGCGCTATGAATCAGAATCAACTCCATAGCAATGGGTTTGGTTTTTTGGGTTTTGTAAGTCAGATGTGGCTCTGGGGCTGCCAGTTCACAAGCTCTGTGCTACCTCACAAAGGTGAGGCCCAGAGAGGTTATGTGATTTGCGTGAAGCCACAGAATACATGAAGACAGAGCCTAGCTGATTCCTTTTCAAGAAGGCCTGGCCTCCTGGGACCTCCCCACTCTCACCTGTGTTTGCATTGCTCCCAATACTGTTGATGGTTGCCGGCACTGAGCTGGGTGGGTGGAAGGGCACATGTCCATTCTCCCGGGGCGGCTTGTCCTGCCAGCTTGGTCCTGCCTCCCCAGGACCTAGCTCTGCAGGTCCCCCCCACTCATCTGAGCCCTGGCGCAAGTGGTAGGTAGGTTCGGGCCGGCTGCGGAAGCCGCTAGCCAGCCGCTCTTCCAGGTGGCTCAGCCAGAGGGCCAGTGCGTTGCGGTCCTCCAGTGTGGTGGCCGGGTGGATGAGGGCATAGGAGAGCAGCTGACGGCTCTCCTCAATGAAGGCATTGCTCTCGATCGAGTAGGCCAACACTTTCTGCAGCAGCCTCATGTACTCCGTCTTGGCCTCCGTATTGCCCGGCTGGAGCAGGGGCAGGTGAGACAGCAGGAGGGACACCACCTTCTCTTTGGACTCCTGCTGCCACTGGCTGACGATGGCTGCAGAGGGAAGGAGAGGGAATGTCAGGGGAGCAGGTGGGGCACAGCTATAAACCCAAGAGAGCTGCCTGCTCTGTCAGGCCCCATCTTGTCTTCCTCTCCTTTCATGACCCCTGACCTTGTCCCTCTTATCATTCCTATATCTCAAGGCAAAATCAAATACATTTGCTCTGCCTTCAGAGTAATTTCTCTTGGTTCTACCACTCCTGCTCTCAAAAACCTGCTGTGGCTCCCCATCAGCCTAACTTGCTGTCCTGGCATCAGGGCTCCTCCTGCTGCCCCCAGGCCTCTTCTTCTTGCCTAGATTATCTCCCCTCTTTATCTTCAGGGCCTCTATCTCCTTTCCCGACTATCAGGACAGTCTCCTTTCCGACTGGGGAAAGCTTGGGCTCTGGAGTCAGAGGGTCTGAACTCCTCACCTGAGCAGCTGGACCTTGGGCAAGTCACCTTGAACCTCACTAAGCACTGATTTCCTCACCTGCAAAATTCTGGAGGTAATTCCAGTATCAACTCACAGTGCTGTTCTGAGATTCAAGGAGCTAATAAAGAATGGAAAGTGCCTTGGCATATACAGCATACTCAATAAATGCTCTTTTTTTAAAATGGTCTCTCTGCCTTTAGATTCTCCTCCCTCCAATCCGTCCCATACACCCAGATGGATTGATCTTTCTAAATCACACCAGGATATCATGTTCCTGACCCAGATTTACAATGGCAACCCAGCATCAAATAAGTCCAAGCACTCCCAGCCCAACATCACCTTCATTTCCAGGGCCCTCCCAGCCTCCTTTTCCTCCAGATAAAGACTCAGCTCAGGAAATCCCCATCTTCCCTGGAGCTCTCTACACGCCACATCCATCCTGACATCCAAGCTCAGGCAGAGACCAGTCTCCTTCCCCCTATCTAAGTTCTATGGGGACTGCCTAAACCTGCTGTCTTCTGGGAAGCCTCCCCTGGTGACCTCGCCTTCCTATCCTGTGGCTATGAGCTCAATTTCCCTTCTTGCCCAGAAGAGAGTTCCACAACAGTGAGACCCCAGGCTGGCCTTGGGAAGAAACTGTTACATGTCTGAGGGAACCGCCCAGCAAGCTTGTTACCACTTCCACAACTAGCTTAACAGAGTGGAGGATTGGGGATAACGCACAGGAGAGGGACAAAAATATCAATACTTAGGAAAAGAGACAATCAATGATCAAGCGCTGTGACCAACTCTGCCCTTGACTGGCGAACAGCTCACGACAAGGGAGGTCTGAGAGAGGAGCTGCCGGTGAGGTCTTCGAAAGTGGCAAAGGAGGTGGCTCTAACTGGACAAAGACCCAATGGTGTGCGTGATGAAAAAGAAGAGGCAGAGATGTGGACCACATGATGTGGGGCACGTGATCGCACCACTGAGCTCTCTTCTCTGTAAGATGGGGCCCACAATTGTCCCTACCTGACGTGGCTGCTAGAAGCTACGGGGACCATAAGTGCAAAGTAAGTCCTCAGTACACGTTAGCTGTTAACCACCCTCACAACGGTTACATCTTATTTTGGGTCCTTCCTTTCAAATACACAAAGGCACAAGCCAACCTCCCAACCCAGTGAACGGAGAGGCTAGGAATGGGGACCTATAAAGACAGTGGCAGAAGTCTAGGCATCTGGGGCTTCAAGTGAGCTCCCACCTGTCCCCCGTTTGGATCCCTCTGCATGAGGGTCTCTCAGCCCAACTTACCAAAGGCTTAAGGTTCCAAACACCTGTGGTCTCCTGGTCCTGCACTGCAGGCAGACCCCTGTCCATCTGAGCCTTGCATGAAAACTTGAGGCTGTCCCTTCTGCACCCTTTTTCCTTAATGACCTGTTTGAAAGTTTGTGTTCTGGGAATTCAGATAAACTTTTAATTCTGCTTAAACTTGTAGCCTTGGGAAAATGAATTGCAGGAAACTCCCAACTCCTGTCTACGTACACTGGACATTTTCTTGGCCTGTGCCTCCCTGCTCTAGGATTTCTGAGAACCTTTGTTAAGGTGCCCAGGAATTCATTCATTTCTTCAACATCATCAACTCCTGCTATGCACACAGCACTGGCCAAGATTAATAAAAGAACGAGTAGTAATAATAGCACTACCAAAGGTAACAATAACGAGGACTAATGCACAGCACTTGCTGAGCATTTACTATGTTCCAGACACTATACTAACAACATCATCGCTTTTCATCCTCACCGTAACCTCGTTTTTAGCATCCCCATTTTGCAGATGAGAAAACTGATTTGGGAAGGTGAAGTCACTTCTCTCAAGTGATAAAGCCAGTCAGATCAGAGCCGAGGCGATCTGCTTCCAAAATTGGGAGGGGCTTTTAACCACCTCTACAAGGCAGTCTCTTCTTTGCACCGTGCCCGGCTTTCCGGTTCCCTTTCAGTATCTGCTGCTCAAGATTAGGGAACCTCACCCCCTCCATCTAGCTTCACTTGAACCAGCCCCCCATGACCATGACACTGTCCCTAAGGCCATGTCCACATCTAACCCTTTTTCCCCAAATCGGGGAGCCTTTGTCCCTTCTGCTCTCCAATCTCCATCTGGCACTGGATTACATGGAAGGACCTCCCTGGTAACCTCTTGTTCTGACGTAACCCTTGAATATTTAGTTCTTGATGAGAAAGAAAAAGAAATAGGATAGAAAGTCAAAGATTTGCATCCCAGCTGCGTCACTTGGTTGCTCGGGCAGTAACGCTTCCTCCTCTGTAAAACAGGATCGTACAGCTGCTGAGAAGAGTTAAGGAGCCCTGCTGGCACAGTGGTTAAGAGTTTGGCTGCTAACTAAAAGGTCAGCAGTTCAAATCTACCAGCTGCTCCTTGGAAATCCTACGGGGCAGTTCTACTCTGTCCTATAGGGTCGCTTTGAGTCAGAGTCGACTCAATGGCAATAGGTTTGGCTTGGTGTTGCAGTGGTTAAAAGTGCTCAACTGCTAACCAAAAGGTCAGAGGTTTGAACCCACTAGTGGAGGGAGATTGGCAGTCTGCTTCCGTAGATTTACAGCTTTGGAAACCCTATGGGTCACTATGAGTCGGAACTGACTCAACAGCAGTGGGTTTTTGGTTTGAGAGGAGTCAGGGAGAAGATGCACGTAAACCATCTGACACAGGCTGCCCCTCGGAAGCCTGCAGTATGTGTGGCTCGGTGATTGGTGTTTTTCTCCCTTCTCCAGCAGAGCCACCCTATCCCTTCGCCCCTACCCCAAAGTTCTCAATCACTGTTGTTTAGGCCTTGCAGGGTAGCCAGAGGCATCTGGGACAGAGAGAAGCCTTGTCTAGTCCCTCCCCCACCCCAGAGTACTGCCAGGACCCCAGGGCTAAGGGACACAGCTTCTCTTCTGGTACTGCCAGGGGATGTGATGATACAGCCCCAAGGGCTGGCCTCAATAAAGGACCTTGTTCTATGGCAGAGAAAGAGAAGAGTGGTTGTGGACGACTGGAGACTGACCCTGGGGAAATGCGTGTTCCTGTGTGTGGTGGTGGCGGCAGTGAGGGCGGGCCTGCGATGACTGGGAAGCATCAGTGAGCACTGGAACCTTTCCAAGGAATTTGCGCAGCCTCAGGCCCCTTGGGGTTAGCCCAGCTGGGGCTGCAGATGACGGGTGGGGATGGAACTAGTTTCCTGCCCAGATTAGAAAAGTCTGGCCCAGGACTGAGGCACAGCAGGGGCCCAGTGAATACCTGCATAATTGAACTCAGATGGTCCCCTGGAAGGTAGTGGTGTCTGTGGGTGTATAGTGTGCCCTCTCTAGGACCCCCCAATCTCAGGTCACCCTCTCTCACGTGCTAGCAGAATATACTGATCAAGAGCACAAGTTCAGCTGGCAAACTTGCCCAGATTCAAGATCCAGCTCTGCCACCAGAACCTGGGTCAGCGCAGCTGTGGGCCAGCCTTTGATCTCTCTGAGCCTCTGTCTCCTCTTCTGTACAATGGGAACAATGAAAGCCCCTACCTCACAGGGCGGGATGGGAGATTAAAATGCATTCATGCAAAGCACCTGGCATGTGGTAAGTGCTCACTACACTGTAAATATCACTGTTGTTTTTTCTGGTCAAAGATCTAGAGCCCAAGCTGTTTCAGGAGTGGGGGCAGCCATTCATGTAGGAAAGCACATCTGGGCCTCCCCCTTAAGATTCCCGACAGGGGTGGGGAATTTCACAGTTATGTTCCACAAACAGAGCAAGGCTAACATTCTGGAGGTGAGCGGATGGGAGAGGGGCTGGGGCTGGGGCTGGGGCTGCCATGAGGCCCATGACTGCTTCTCACCAAGCTGGAACCCAGCCTCCTCAGGGCAGGTGTGGACAGGAGGAAGGAGACTGTATGAGTGGCCTCCTTGGCTACATTGCAACAGAGGCAGGGCCGGCCAGGTGACCCGAGCTAAGTAGGTCATGACCCTGGTCCTGGCAAATCACAGGAGCCAAATATATCTTCGAAGCTGTCATAAGAGCAAACCCATTTTTATGTGCTGGGCTGTTGCAAGAGCTGTGGCAGGCCAAGGCAGCAGTTGGAGGGGCTGGGGTTTGGCCCTTCCTTCTTTGCCTCACTCCAGTTCTCACAGGCATGGGGGAGGGCAGGGGGCTCACATTTTTGTTTGATGAACTGTGTCAATAGAGCCTAAAAGGAGAGGGTGGAGGCACCAGGGCTGAGCTCTGGTGACTCACTCGGCCACGGCCCCCTCCTGACCTCAGTTTCCCCACCCAGATTCAGTGAGCCAGAGTGGGGAAAGGCTGAAACGTGCATGGTAGATGGATTCTGACTCAGAGGACAGGCGGGGGGAAGAAATGCAGGGAACGTGGCCCAGGAAGCTACAGGACCAGGGAGAGCAGCGGGTTTCAACTCCTCTGGGCCATCTTCCTGTGCAGCGGAACACCCTTCTGGTACAAATCAGCAGAAAGAGAGAGCAAGAATTACCGTTACAGCTCCATGTGGGAAGGGAGGACAGCACTGGACGAAGGATCGGGGATGACGAGGAGGGGAATCTGGGGCCTCTCTTTCCTCGTTCTGAAGACCTTTGGAGTATTGCTGCTCTGCTCCTGGGTGTTGCCTGCTTCCCTATGCCCTCCCAGCTGCTGGAAAGGCCCGGAGCAGAGCCCCCTTTCTGGAGCTGTGAGCCCCTTCCCCTCCCCCAGTAGGTCACATGATAGTACTCTCTCCCTGTCCCTGGGTCCATCCAGAATTGGCACCAGCATCAAGTGTTTCTCCACTCTGGGTGCATAGAAGAGTCAACTGGGGAACTTAAAAAAAATCAGACTCTCTGGGGATAGGACCTAGGTCTCAGATGTTTTTTGAGATGGTCCCTGGGTGATTCTAACATGGGCTGAGAACCACTCCCCTAGATCAAGCCCTCTGAGCTCCCTGCCCTTCTGAGGAGGACAAAGGCAGGTAGCAGTGCTGACCCAAACCTAGCATTCAGGTCTCCCTGGGAGAACTGGAGGCAGGAACTGGTTTGGGTAAGTGGGACGTGGAGATACAAACCCGGGAAGGGCAGGGGATTTGCCTCATTGTTCAGCCTTCCTGGCTTGAAGGGCTCTGAAAAGCTGAAGAAGGGCTTTGGTGGTGGCAGGGGACAAACCTGTAATCGGTGGCTCTTAACTGGGGACTGATGAACCGACTCAACTCAGGACTTGGTGTGTGGGGTCAGCGTACATCTTTTTTAGGGTGTGGGGAGGAGGGAGGCTGAGAAGAAACGGAGGGGCAGATTCTGAGGGGCCCACTGCATAAAACATTAAGAACTACTGCTTTAGAAGAATGTCTTGGGCCCAAAACAAAGAAAGTAACATGCTGAGCTGTGGCTCTGCCATCCATTGGCACAGTATTTTGGGGTCCAAGAGGCGCTTGAAGAGCACCCAGAACAACTCCCTCACTGTCCCAATGGGGCTCCAGAGGCCCAAGAGGGGTAGGCCTTGTCCTGGTCACAAGAAGTGTTAGTGGCAGAGCTGGATCTAGGGCCCCTGCTTGTTCTGATTCCTATCCTCATGTCCTGTGACAAATAAATAATTTCTCAAAAGTGCCTGGTCATCTAACCTGGGCACTCATTCCCAGGCCTAACCCCTCAGGACTCTGATTTAGTGGGTTAGGGTAAAGGCCCAGGAGTCTGGATTTTAACAGTCATATCTAGGTGATTCTGATGATGAGGCAACTTTGGGAAACACAAGGGAATGGAAAGTCATCATGAACAGAGGAGGAGAAGCAGAGGAGGTACAGCTCCTTCCACGAGCAGACCCCAGGCCCAGGAAGCAGCTCCTTCCTTCCCAAATAACGCAAGGGGGCTGCTCTGCTGGGGGTGGGAGGGAGACAGGAAACACCAGCCTTCTTTGTCTTGGGGATCCCATCTCTACTAGGAAAAGGCACTTCCTTAGCCTTGGTGGCACAGTGCTTAAGAGCTCAACTGTTAACCAAAAATGTCGGCAGTTCGAACCTACCAACTGTTCCCTGGAAACCCTATGGGGTAGTTCCTCTCTGTCTCATAGGATCACCGAATTGGAAAAAACTTGATGGCAGTGACTTGGTTTTTTTTTTTTTTGGTTAGCCAGGCAGGCGCTCAAGGTCCTCCAGAATACACCTCTGTGACTACTTCTCTCTCGAGTTCTGCTTTGCTTCAGTCCTAGCAGGCTTCCTTCCTGCTAACTCTGGAATACACCACTTCCCTCCTTTCTTCCCTCAGAGTCTTCCCTACCTCTCCACCCACCTAAGGATGAGCGTGGTCCCCACCTCTGCTGGGAAGCCCTCCCTGACACCCAGCCCTCCATCAAACCTTCAGTGAGTAATCAACTGATCCACCAAGCAGTGCCTCTCTTACCTGTATTCCTGATTTGGTACCAGGCAGGCACTTCCTGGGCCACTGTATTCCTTTACTGCACTGTGGTTCCCCCAAAGAGACTGTGAGCCCCACAAAGGTTGGGACCCTCTCTTAAAGGCTTCTTACAGTCTCACCACCTGACATGGGGTGTGAACAAAGATCCTGACACCCCATGATATCTGCTGCCATCGAGTCGATTCCAACTCACGGCAACCCTATAGGACAGAGTAGAACTGCCCATAGGATTTCTAAGGCTGTCATCTTTACAGAAGCAGACTGCCACATCTTTTTCTCATGGAGCTGCTGGTAGGTTAAAATCTCCAACCTTTCGGTTAGCAGCCAAGCACTTAACCATTGTGCCACCAGGTCTCCTATCTTGAGTCATACGGTCACCTCATTCATCATTCAGTTCATTCTGCAGCAGTTCTCAACCCTGGCTGGGTCTTACCCCCAACATCCCAGTCTGGGATGGGCCTCAGGTTCTGCTGTGTAAATTGTACTGTGTCTTTTGAGGGCAATGAGCTGGGAGTAAGTATTTTAAACACACATACCTTCAAACCAGCAGTTCACAGAATTCTAGGAATTTACCCTAGAGGTGCTTAAAGGGCATGCATTACAGCAGTGTTTACAAAAGCGAGACTGGGAAAAGCCTGGATGCCCGTCAGCAGAGGACCAGAACACCATGCAGGACAGCCTACTGACTGGGAAAGCCTGGGTGCCCGTCAGCAGAGAACAGGAACACCATGCAGGAGAGCCTACTGACTGGGAACACCTGGGTGCCCGTCAGCAGAGGACAGGAACACCATGCAGGAGGGCCTACTGACTGGGAGACCCAAGATGCTCGTCAGCAGAGGACAGGAACACCAAGCAGAAAAGCCTACTGACTGGGAATGCCTAGGTGCCCGTCAGCAGAGGACAGGAACACCATGCAGGAAGGCCTACTGACTGGGAGACCTTAGGTGCCCGTCAGCAGAGGACAGGAACACCATGCAGGAGAGCCTACTGACTGGGAAAGCCTGGGTGCCCGTCAGCGGGGGACAGGAACACCATGCAGGAGAGCGTACTGGCTGGGAAAGCCCGGGTGTCTGTCAGCAGAGGACAGGAACACCAGGCAGGAGAGCCTACTGACTGGGGATGCCTGGATGCCCGTCAGCAGAGGACAGGAACACCATGCAGGAGAGCCTGCTGGCTGGGAACACCTGGGTGCCCATCAGCAGAGGACAGGAACACCATGCAGGATAGCCTACTGACTGGGAGAGCCTGGGTGCCCGTCAGCAGAGGACAGGAACACCATGCAGGAGAGCCTACTGACTGGGAACGCCTGGGTGCCCTTCAGCAAAGGACAAGAACACCATGCAGACGAGCCTACTGACTGGGAAAGCCCGGGTGCCCGTCAGCAGAGGACAGGAACACCATGCAGGAAAGCCTACTGACTGGGAGAGCCTGGGTGCCCGTCAGCAGAGAACAGGAACACCATGCAGAAGAGCCTACTGACTGGGAAAGCCCAGGTGCCCATCAGCAGAGGACCGGAACACCATGCAGGAGAGCCTACTGACTGGGAATGCCTGGGTGCCTGGCAGCAGAGGACAGGAACACCATGCAGGAGAGCCTACTGGTCAAGAGCAAGAGCTCTGATGTCAAACTCCAGCTCCACCTCTACCAGCTGGAGGACCCCTCAGCCTCTCAGAAGCTCAGTCTCTTCATCAGTAAAATGGGGAAATAATATAACCTGCCCTATAGAGCTCTCCTGACGGCAAAATGAGTAATAAAAGTGCTGCTTGGCACATAGTATAAGAGCTCAATAAATGTTACCTATTCTTCTCCGTGGAAACCCTGGTGGCGTAGTGGTTAAGTGCTACAGCTGCTAACCAAAAGGCTGGCAGTTGGAATCCAAGAGGCGCTCCTTGGAAACTCTATGGGGCAGTTCCACTCTGCCCTATAGGGTCACTATGAGTCGGAATCGACTTGATGGCACCAGGTTTGGTGTTCTGGTTTTCTTCTCATGCAGCCGTTAACAATAACAAGGTACATATGTAGGTGCTGAATATGGAATGATCTTCAAGTTATATCATTAAGTGAAAAAAAGCAAACTGGTTAATATGTACGGTGTTTTGCCACATGCGTTAAAACAATTAAAAAGCTGGAGAGAGGATATGTGTGTATTTGTGTATCCACAGAATAGCTCACAACACAAAACAAGGAACTGGGAAGGTGGGAGTCTGGAAGGAGACCTCACTTTTCACCTTTTGTATGGTTTTAATTTTACCACAAACATGACCGTTTCAGAAGCAAAAACTACAAATGCTCAAATAACTAGCAACAACCACCACTGGTGGTCCTGATATGCAGCCGAGATTGGCGCCCAGTGGTCATACAAGTGCCTGCTCTGGATGGGATGATGGGGATGGGTGACAAAGCTGCCTAGGATACTGGTCTGCCCCCAAGGAGCCATACCACAAACAGAACCCGTGCCACTGGTGCCAGAGCAGAGGGGAGCCTCCTGCTTGGGGAGCGCGGGAAAGCGTGTGATGAAATGGCTGAGCTCTGAGCCCGCTGCAGCTGACATGGGTTCTCGGTGCTCACTGTCTGCTAGACTAGGAATTAAAGTGGGGTGATTTCTGGCCTGAGCGACCATCTTCCCCCACAACCATGGTGTTTCTGTGACATGTACATAAAAATGGTAAAATAAAGGTGACTTGCTAAGTGGGTGGGCCTGGGGAGATGAGGGAGGCCAGGCAGCTCAGTGGCTCCCCAGACCCCAACCCTAGCAGCCCACGCTGGTTTCCTTGCCTGTAAAATGGGGATAATAATAGTACCTATTTCATCGGGTTTTTGTGAGGACTAAAAAAACAAACCAACGACTGACATTTACAGAGTGTGTACCAGTGCCAGGCACTGTTCTAAGAGCTACACGTTAACCCAATGAGTTCTCCCAACTACCCTAGAAGGTAGTACAATCATCACCTTGACTGTAAAGATGAGAAAACTGAGGCACAGAGAGGGTAAGTTACATATTCTACAGCTAGTAAGTGATAGAACCAGGATTTCAACCCAGAGAGTCTGACTCCACAGCCACCAAGAGACACTACCTTCAAAGCTAATACACAACTAAGACAGAACTTGGCATGTTGTAAGGGCTCAGTGTGAACTATTATTAAGGGAAGAAGGTGGGAAGGGTTAAGGTGACAAATCTGGACAAATTCTGCATGGAACTCCAGGGTCCTCTTCCAGCTAGCTTTCAAGTTGGAGCTACTCACTCTCTCTCCGGGCCTCCCTCCCCCACCTGTCACTGGGGTCAACGACCCTCCATCCAGCCCTGTGGAGGTCTATGTGAGCCCCAGAATGGCTTCAGCAATGACCCTTGAGATGGTGTTCTGGTCTGCCTCCTGGCTATGACTGGGGCCCTAGGGACAGGTTCTAGAAAAGCCTGGCTCACTGCCTGCCTCCCCCACACCCCACGACCACCTCACGGGACAGAGTGCCCCTCATTGATGGCTTAGGGAATGGATATGGAGGACTATTAAAAATAAATCCAAAACTCTTTTGAAGCTGCTTATGCCTTTAGTTCAACCTGCCTTCAGGGGAAAACAGTATAGGCTGACTTGTGAATCTGGAAGAGAGGTCTAAAATTCCCTCCTAGTTCTGATGTCCTGGAACTTGGGAAATGAACTTTTGCTCACCTTCCATCCCTTTTCACAGGTAATGACTTCAGTCTGTTCCCTTCAGCCTCCCAGATAAGCTGCCCCTGCCATCGCCTGGGGCAAAGGAGCCACCCTACATGATAGACCCTCTCTTCTGGGTAATTTCCAGTTTGCATTCTCCTCCCCAGGAGTCCTCCATTCCATGCCCGATGATATCTGGCAACAGGGTCCCAGGAGACCCCTAATATGACCGGGAGGTCAGGGACCACGGCCCTCCTCGGCCGGCCAGCTGTTCCTGTTCCAGGTCTCCCTCCTGCTGTGCTCCCATCTCTGGGGGTGGAGACTCACCAGCACTGTTGGCCTCCGACTCCAGTAGGTGGATGTCATTGCAGTCTGCCAGCGAGTGCTCCAGGCAGAGCTGCAGGAAGCGGGCCTGGGTGCGGGTGACCCGCTTCAGAAGTGACAGTAGGGCCACGGTCTGCTCACACTCATTCCAGCCCTTGAACCAGCCAGCGAGGATGCCCACCTGGTCTCGGAACATCATGGTGCCGGGCCTGGGGCCAGGGTGGGGGGGACGGCGGTGGCGAGGGCCAGCGCCGTCACATGGTCTTGGCTCTGGGCTCCTGTCACCTCTCCCCTGAGGGCCAGGGCTTGAGGATGTTCCCTGGCGTGGTGGCAACAGGAGGTGGGGGGAGGAGGCTTGCTCACATTGAGGGAGGTCCTGGTCCAGCCACGCCTCTTCAAGATCCTGGAAAAGAAAACAGGGGACTCAGGTAGGATGAAGGGGCTAGAGCTAGCCTGGTGAAATGTGGGTTGAGGGGGCAAGGAGGTCTCACGCCTTCCTGTCAGGGAACCTGCCCTGCTCAGGTCCTGGGAGAAAGATGAAGCCAACACCAGATAAACCAACTTCCCCTCCAATCTCTAAATCTAGACAAAAGGCTTCTGATTCAGAGACCCATGCCAGAGACTAAGAAGATGCTACCCTCAATTCTGCCTGTCAGTGGGCCAAGGGAAATGGACTTAGAGCACAGTAAGATGCTAAGATTTTCCAGGAATGGGAAGGAGAGGCTGCACACTATGGAAAAGACTTGCATTAATACATGCCTGCACTCAAGCCCACTAATGAGAAGACATGTGACCCTGAGCACAACCCCTGACCTTGGTGTCTCTGGCCACCTCCTCCAAGAGCTAGACAGAGTGACTGGCTACTTTATATTACCTTAAGGTAAAACACCCACAATGCTAAGACAGGGGTAGGTGGTGGGGTGGTGACCCCTGTGGGGATCCTGGGTAACACAGATACCTACCTGATTGGGAATGGGTGGGCGCCTGTCAGCCCAAAGATCTCCGACAGACTGAGGGGATCCCACCCCCTCCAATCCAGTTCTGCCGCCCTGGAAAAGGCACAGCTCTGCTCTCTAAGATCCTACCTGTCTCTGCTCTGAAGTGGATCTCTCCCAGCCCTCTTGAAGTTCCTGAGGGTGGCTCCAGACCCAAGCCCTAAGAACTGGGAAGTCCCCTTGGCTTCCACAGACGCCAACCTGTTACCCAACTCTTGGGAGCCAAGACGACGCTGACCTGAGGGGAAGGGGACAGATGAAAAGCCAAAAGCTTCCAAGCGAGAAAATGTCCAAATTCCTAAGGCAGGAACCACACCAGGAGTTGTTTCAATTAAGCAAACAACAGGTCTTTTCTTCAACTGACCGGTTTCTGGACACCACTCTGAAGACTTTTTCCAAGTGCCTCAAGCTCCAGGTCTCCACTCACATTTCCCCCGTCTGCCTCTCTTGTGGCCAGTGCCCTTGGCTCCATCCCCAAACCACATTCAGCTCCATCCCCCTCTAGCTGCCAATAGGACTGAGGTTTCCTAAAGCTCACACCCTGGGGCTGAGAGCTCCATACAGAGGCCCGGGTCTTAGAGAGCTACCTCCATCTCCCTGAACTTCCATGCCCCTGCTGAGAGGGTGGGGTGCATCTGACAGTGGCTGTGACCTGCCTCATGGATTCCCTGTGGAACCTCCAACAGAGCAAACTGGCCTGGCTGTCAATCCCTCTGGATACAACAACGCAGGGAAAGTTGTGGGGGGAAATGAAACCTTGCTCCAAGTTAAACAGTCCTCCCAGCATTCTTTTTAAAAGGGAAATCAGATGTTGCTTTTTGGCTTAAAATCTTCCAATGGATTCCCACTGTACTTGGAATAAAATCTATACTAAATCCAAACTTCTTATCATGGTCTACAGAGCCCTGTAGGATTCCTGTGGCCTCTTCAACCTCATCTTTTTGTTCACCAGAATCTTCTTCCCCTAGACCTAGCTATGCCTGGCTCCTACTTGTCACTTAAGTCTCAGCTCAATGTCACTTCCTTGAGAGATCTTTTCTGACTATCTAACCCAAAGGAATCTCTCCCCCAGTCACTCTATTATATTAACCCTATTTTATTTCTCGTATAATTTGGCAACCTCAGATATCAACGTATTTATGTCTGTTGTTTTGTCTCTTCCCATCAAAAAGCAGGATATGTGGTCTGTCGTGGTCACCCAGGACCTACAGCTGTGCATGGCACACAGAAAATGCTCGACATGTATTTGTTGAAGGAAATGACTGGCTAGAGAGGGAGGAGGTAAGCACGGAAGTGACACCTGGGATTTCTACAACCCTAGGGGAAACGATGACACAAGGGATGGCCCAGAGGGTCATAAAGGGATTTGGAAACCTTTTCCTAAGAGAAAAGTTAGAAGACCCTGAAGAAATTTCCCCTGGGGAAGGGAAGACTCAAGGAATGGTGTAACTGACTCCGAATATCTAAAGGGCCAGTCCACAGAAGAGAACTGGATTTGTTCTTTGACTCCACAGGTAAGAACTGGTAGCCGGCTCTAAGTGAGAGGCAACCTGGGATACGGGAAATGCTGAAAGTCAAGAAAAGTCAGTTCTAGTTCTGCCCCAGGCCCTGATTCACTTTGCTCTTTGAACTAGTCTGTTTCCTCTCTCTAGAACATGTGAGATAAGAGTGCTGGACTGGATGAAGTATGACAGACAGATTTTACCTCACAGGCTAACCCAATCGATCCAGGAGTGGTTGCCTGGAGCTCAGTAGTAAGAAGGATCCTCAAGAAATGAAGCAATTTGAATGTCCATCAATGAGGGAATGATTCATAAACTGGGACACAACCCGCTATGGATATTATATAGTTATTAATACATTTTTGATCCCGAAAGCAGGATTTAAAAAATTTTACACATACAAAGACACACTCTTGCAGATGAATATCTAGGTCCATTTGTGTATACAGAAATGTGTGGAAGGCTACACCCTAGGCTGTTAGCATTGGTTAGTTACCTTAGGGAGAAGGGAGAGTCTGAACATTTTATTTATGTAACTGTTTACAATTTTACTCGTTCCAAGTGAACACATATTATTTAAAAAATTTTTTTTAATTTATTATGCTTTAGGTTAAAGTTAACAGCTCAAGTTAATTTCTCATACAAAACTTTATACACACATTGTTATGTGATCCTAGCTACAATCCCTATAATGTGACAGCACACTCCCCCTTCCCACTCCCAGTTTCCTGTGTCCATTCAACTAGCTCCTATCCCCTTCTGCCTTCTTATCCCCCCTTCGGACAGGAGCTGCCCATTCGGTCTCAAGTATCTACTTGAACTAAGAGGCACCCTCTTCACAAATATTATTTTATGTTTTATAATCCAGTCTAATTTCTATCTGAAGAGTTTCCTTCGGGAATGGTTTTAGTTCTGGGTTAACAGAGAGTTCGGGGGCTTTGTCTTCTGGGGTTCCAGTCAGACCATTAAGTCTGGTCCTTTTACATGAATTTGAGTTCTATTCCACACTTTTCTCCTGCTCCATCAGGGACTCTGTGTTGAGTTCCCTGTCAGGGCGGTCACTGGTGGTAGCCAGGTACCACATAGTTCTCTTGGTCTCGGGCTGATGGAGTTTCTGGGTTATGTGGCCCTTTTGTCTTTTGGGCTTATATTTTCCTTGTGTCTTTGGTGTTCTTCATTCTCCTTTGCTCCAGGTGGGTTGGGACCAAATGATTCATCTTAGATGGCTGCTTGCAAGCTTTTAAGTATTTTTGTAATTTTTAAAGAGGAATTTAATTCAAAAAAAAATTTTAAGGCTACATTCTCCCTTCTAGCTCAGTGAGAAAGGGTACTGTGACTGATTATCAGTGTTTGCCCTGGATGCAGCATGGGTAAGCGGCAGCTTGTGTCGGGAAAAGATCAGCTCTCTTCCCAGCTCCAGCACTCCGTGGCTTTTGGTCCCAAGTAGGCACAGCTGCTTCAACATAAGGGAGAATTTAAAAATCATTTATCTGTCCAAGAATGGAACTGGCTGTCACGTGAGGAGGTAAGAAGCTCCCTGACTGCTGGAAGTGGTCAAGGGGAGGCTGGGAGTGGAAGGGATTCTTTTGCTGGGTGGCAACTCATAAGACAGAAAGGCATGTTACTATTTCAGAAGGAACATTTGTGACAGGAGGTTTGAGATGCCAACGGCATTTACAGCAAAAAGATGACCAAATTCAAAAACAGACCAAAGTTGTGCACACTCCTTCCCATAAACTCCTGTACTGGCTTGTTTCTTGTCCTAAGCAACTGCACTGTGCTATTTCAATAAACTGCTGACTAAACATTAATCTGGCTTCTTCCCCCAACCCAATTCTAGAAGGAAAGCCTTGGGACAGAGCAGGGGCTCAAACTTAAATGCTTACAGAGCCAGGCTTTGAATGAAGCAGGCCGTGGGGACTCTGCATTGGAAAGCCCACACCCAGTCTAAGGGAGAAGTCACTATTCGGCTCCAATTAACTGTTGCCATGTGGGAGTGTGGGCCCAGTATTGTCAGGTCTTAGAGATTTTATAAGAGGAGCTGAAAATCGGGCTTTTTGAGTAAATTTTTAAACGTTGGAAATGAGCACAAAATAGCAACAATAAACTACTCTGCTGAACAAACACAGATGCACACAACTGGGAAAAGACTAGAAATCTGCTAACTATCCCTCCCTCTGCCCATTCTGGTTTAAACCTTCAAGCCACCTGACTGCTCAGGGAACATGATTGCTGGAGAAGATCTAAGTGGCTGAGGATGGCTCTGACAGTCCTCAGTAAACACTGGGGACATGCAGTGTTAAAAAAGCGACCTTGAAGGAAGGCTTCCTCTGTCTTCTGGACAGAAGAAGCATGTTTAAAGAAGTTTGGTCAGGGTGGTGACTAAGAGGAATGTACGGCCTTATTTCACTGAAGGGCCAGTGGCCTCCTGCTATTGCCTATCCCCGCGCTTGACAACAGTGAGAGAGCAAGAGCCGGCTTGGAAAGATTGGCACTGCACTGACTATTCCAAGGCATCACACTGTGGAAGCATTTCACTGTGGTAGATTGTGGTGGATTCCCTCTTCTGGTACTAGCACCCTGAGTTCCCTTTGGAAAATTAACTTTCTTTCCTGGCTCCTGGATGGACATGCGGTAAGGCCTGGGCAAGGAAGGCCCTCTCTGGAACTTCTGCTGGAACTACTGGAGGAAAATAAGTTCTCTATTAGGATTGCTCAGTTTAAACAATGTAAGCCCCATGTGATTGGCTGCCATCTCTGTTAGCCCATAGTGAGAGCCTGCCTAAGAATGAAGCCAATGCAGATGACAGCAGACTGAAGAGATGAGGGGAGAAAAAGGGAGACCTGTTCACATCGTTTCATCCAGTTATGGATCAAACCTGGATCCAGTTATGCCTGAAGCCTCCCCTGACCCCTGAGACTTGTCAGTTATATAGACCAATAAATTCTCTCTTTGGCTTAAACCAGTTTAAGATGGATTTTTATTACTTAATATTGAAAGAGCCTTGACTGCTCTCATACAAAACAGAATTCACCAGTGTTCTGGTCTCTTTGTTCTCATATGACCAAAAATGACTCCCTGCCTCAGAGGAAAGATATATGAGTAGAACTCCTACGGCAAAAGCTTCTCAAATAGTCCAGCAATATTGCTGCCATATTTGATGGGAACCAGGTAACTTTCTTGGGAAGCATCTACCAACCCTGGAGGGTAGAAAATGGAGGCAACAAAATGAATAATAGGGTCCAGGGAAAACGGCCCTCCAGGCTCCTTCCCTAGCCCCAGTGAGACCAAAACAAACAAACAAAAAAAACCCACTCCTGTCGAGTCGATTCCGACTCATAGCCATCCTATAGGACAGAGTAGAACTACCGCATTGGATTTCCAAGGCTATAATCTTTATGGAAGCAGACTGCCACATCTTTCTTCCATGGAGCAGCTGGTGGGTTTGAATCGCTGACCTTTCAGTTAGGAGCTGAGCACTTAGCTAATGCACCACCAGGGCTCCTTAAAAACCCACCGGCATCAAGTCAATTCTGACTTATAGCGACCCTATAGGACAAATGGTGAGAAGGACCCCCAAACCCGTCCGTGCCTCTGGAGGTGAGATGGCCTCATGTTAAGGCGGAGTCACATCAGATCTGACTTAAATCCTGGCTCTCCTGCTGCTACTTATTTGCTGTGCTGACCTTTGGCAAGTAACTTCTGTATAATAGAGTGAAACAATGTATACAAGAACACCTAGGATGATACTTCGCATGTGTCTTTATGCATCATGCATTAAGTACTATGTGCCACACCCCTGTGCAAACAGCTTTCCACAGGTGAGCTCAAGTGATGAGCCTCTAAAAATTCTGTGTGTGTGTGTATGTGTGTACACATACACACACACACAGAGGAGTCCCTGGGTAGCATGAACAATTAAGCACTTGACTACTAACCAAAAGGCTGGCGGTTCGAACCCACCCAGAAGTGCCTTGGAAGAAAGGCCTGGTGATCTGCTTCTTGCAAACCCTTTAAAACCCTATAGAGTGCAGTTCTACTCTCCATACATGGCACTGCCATGAACTGGGATCCACTCCATCAGTGGTATGGTATGATATGTGCTAGGCCCCTAGACTAACAGCTTTTCATGGATGAGCTCATTTGCTTCTAAAAACTCTCTCTAGATAGTGTGTATGTGTACGTATGTATACAGTCACACGGACATACATACACACGCGCACTCTCACTTTACAAATGGAGACACTGAGGCACAGAGAAGCTAAGTCGCTTGCCCAAGATTGCTGAGATTTTCAAGGTTGGGCAGTCTGGCTTCAGAGCTCTTGTTTGCTCTTACCTATGACACTACCAAACCAAACCTGTTGCTGTTAAGTTGATTCTGTCTAATGGCAACCCTGTGTGTTACACAGAAGAACTGCTCCAAAGGGTTTTTTTGGCTTTAATCTTAACAGAAGCAGATCGCCAGGCCTTTCTTCTGCAGTGTCATTGGACGGGTTCAAACCATCAACCTTTAGGTTAGCAGTTAAGTGCAAATTGTTGCCAACAGCCTCCTGTTACTTTCCTTCTACCGCCTAAGAATTTGGGGCTAAGGGTATGCTCTTTATATAGACATCTGAATAAATAATAGGGTCCCATTAGCCTCCCTCCATCACTCGTCTGCCAGTTTGTCGTACCATGGTGGCTTATGAGTTGTTATGATTATGGAAGCTATGTTGCCGATATTTCAAATACCAGCAGGGTTATCCATGGTGGACAAGTTTCAGTGGCGCTTCAGACTAAGACAGACAGATAAGGAAGAAAGGGCTGGTGCTCTACTTCTGCAAATCAGCCAGTGAAAACCTTATGGATCACAACAGAACACTGTCTGACTCGCTTGCTTTGGACACATCATCAGGAGGGATTAATTGCTGGAGAAGGACGTCATGTCTGGCGAAGCAGAGAGCCACTGAGGGTGCAGGAGACCCTCGGTGAGATGCAGCAGCACAAATGCCACACGGATGGGCTCAAACAACCGATGGGCTGGCGACTGTGAGGACGACACAGTGTACCAGTTAGCAACTCATTCCGCTGTATATAAGGTTACCGTGAATCGGCGTGGACTCGAGGGCAGCTAACAACAACCAGCATTCCTGTCCAATCCCAGCCCATCTATAGTACCATCTAGGCCTTTGAGGAGTTTATACTTGATATACAAGGTAACAGGCTAGTTACCTAAAGCTAACACATTATCCTGACCTGAGAAAAACACAAATGTCAGCAGCCAAGGGAGTCCAACTTCTCTTGTAAGAACCATTACTTTCAGAAACTCCTGAAATATGTACACAAAATATACATACAACTGCTTTAGCAAAGAATAAGCCTTCTGTATGAAGGGTCCTAGGGATGGGAAGGAGACAAACAAGCAGGGCCTCCTGGAAGATAAGCACAGCCTGCCGAGCTCTGGGAAATCCGGGAGTGGAAAGGAAGCTGGTCTTCCTCCTTCCACCGCAAGTTTCTCCGTTTTCCTTTTCCTCCTCTAACCCCTGTATATGATGACTTCTCTCCTCTGAAGGTCTATCTTTGGCTCCCTTCCCCTTCTCTATACTTGTATTCTCTCACTTGGGAACGAAATCAACTCCTGTAGATTCAACTATCACCTCTCTGGGGACAACTCAGAATTTTTTGTGTCATCTTTGACTTCTTCCTTTTCCCTAAAATCTGGTCACTAGGTCTTGATAATTCTTCTTTCTTAATGCCAGCTAAACAGCCCCTCTTTTTTTTTTTTTTTATTTCCTGAAACCCAAACCCAGACTGCACGGGTTGGAAATATAATCCTATCACTTGCTGCCTGTGTAATCCGGGGCAAGAGATTTAATCCTGCTCTGCCTGTTTTCTCATCTGTAGAATGCATTTAGTTAATAGTACCTAATCTCTGTAAGGAAACCCTGGTGGCGTAATGGTTAAGAGCTCAGGCTGCTAACCAAAAGGTTGGCGGTTTGAATCCACCAGCCGCTCCTTGGAAACCCTATGGGGCAGTTGTACCCTGTCCTACAGGAGTTGTGAGGAATAAATGACTTAACTATTATCATCATCCTGGATTCCTCTCTTTTATCCCACCATCAAGTCCCGTTTTCTCTACCCCTAAGATATATTAGCTTCTCTCCACTTTTACTCCCACCACAATTCAAATCACCATCCTTTCTCATCTGGACAGATACGCAGCCTTCGAACTCACCTTCCTGCTTCTCTCTTGCCCCCACTGTCCTCACAGAAGCCCAAGTGAACTTTCCAAAATACATATCAGATCATGCGGCTGTTCTGCCTTAAAAAACCCTCTCTGGTGATGGTCGCACAGCATGATGAACACAATGTCACATGTAACAAATGCTGAAATGGAAATGTTTCATTACATGCATATTCATTAAAAGAAAAAAAAAAAAAAAACCCATTGCTGTCAAGCCTGTTCCAACTCATAGCGACCCTACAGGACAGAGTAGAACGGTCCTGTAGAGTTTCCAAGGAGTGCCTAGTGGTTCTGAACTGCTGACCTTTTGGTTATCAGTCATAGCGCGTAACCACTATGCCACCAGGGTTTCCATATATTTACCACTATTAAGAAAATAAAAATAAAAAACCAAAAGCCCTATTACAGGTTCCTTTCTCTTAAATTAGAATTTAAATCCCTTACCATGAGCTACAAGGCCCCCTATGATCTAGTCTGCCAACCTCTCCAACATCCTGCTCGCACTCCCTCACTGACCATGCCCCAGTCACACTGGTCTCCTGCTGTCCCCTGACCATACCTCAGGGCCTCTGCACTTGCTGGTTCCTCTTCTCTGGATGTGCCCCCCCGGACCATCACATGCCTGACTCCTTCTCAATCACATCTGGGCTCCAAAGTGCCCCAGTCTTCCTCATTTCCCCAGGACTCTTTGATCTGATATCATCGAGACGTATTTTCCAAAGGCTGCAGCTCTCCCCAAAATGCCCAGACTGAAAAATCCACGAGGGAATCCGGCCTGTGGCCGTGTTATTCACTGCTACAGTGCCAGCTCCTAGCACTGCACCTGGCACCTAGCAGACCCTCGATAAGTACCTGTGGTAAGTTTTCCCACCTTGAAGCAGAGTCCTTTCTCCCTATGTAATGATGCTTAGAGTGCCCCGCTCTCAGATCTCCCCACAACTGGTGCCTTCTCATCTGTCAGGTTATCAGGCTCATGTGTCACCAAGAGGCCATTCCTGACCACCCTACCCAGAGGGGCCACCCCTCCCACTCTCTTGTCATAACATTGTTTTATTTCCTTCATAGCACTTATCACTATCTGATTTATTTACTTATTTGTATATTCTCTGCCATCAGAACATAAAAGCTCCGTGAGTTTCGGCACTTGCCTGTTTTATTCACTACTGTGTCTCCGATACCTAGAATAGTATCTGGCACCTAGTAAGCACTCCATAAATTGTTTAATGAATGCGTGCGGGCTGGAGACATCCGAGACTTGCATATTCTATACAATGTTCTGTGACACGCCCTCAGCTAGACTCTATTCAACAAGTTTACAGGAAAACAAACAGAACTCCACTCACAACAAACTACTTAACCTCTTCCAAAGTTCTTAGCCCTGGGAACCCAAAGCTGAGGTGTGAGGATTGAGCGCCAGCACTCCTGGATTCCACTGTCCTGCTGCCATCACCAAACCAGGCAGGTAACCTCATTCCTGTCTTTCCTAGTGAGGCCCCAGAGGAAAGTCTGGTTGGGTCAGACTAGTCATAAACTCATCCTGGATCCAAACAGTCAAAAAGAGAAAAATAATTGGAGCTGACTGGGGACAACGAGGGGGATTACTACCAATGCTCAGGAAGGTCTGGAGATGGAATCACAGTCCTACCTGACTCAGCGAGCAAGAGACTGAATTCCAGGGTCTGGAACCCAGAACATGTCTCTAAGGATCTTCCCTCATCATCTCACACTTATTCAGGGAAAAAACGGTTTCAAAACAATCTCTATTGCTGGGGCTCTCAGGAAAGAGCTCTCTTTCCACTGAGGATGCTGAGGGAGTAGGATTTAAGCTGACCAGTGGAGAAATGGGGAAGAGTTCTGAGAATATTGTTTGAACTCCTGGATGCAGCTAGGCCTGATGCCATCCTAGTTGTGGACTTTTTCAGTAACATGAACCAATTAATTCCCTTTTGATTAAATCAGTTTGAGCTGAGATTTTGTCACTTATGTCTTTAGAGCCCTGACTGATACAGGCTCAAATTTTTTTTTTTTTATAATACTGACCCCTTATGTGCATTGTTTTAAGTACTTTATATATAGTAACTTATTTAATTCTTACAATAATTCTATGCAGTAGGATATCATTATCACCTTTGTTTTTTAGCTGGGGAAACGAAGAACCGGAGAAGTTCAATAATGTGTCGTAGGTCACAAAACTGGTAAATGATGGATGTGTGATACAGATCCTGACGGTCCGGCCCCAGAGTCCGCATAATTAGCCACTACACTATGATGTACCCAACCTTATCCGAATAGAAAATCCAACTCTCTGACCCGAGGCAGTATCATCTTGGGACAAACAGGATGCAGAGACCTTCTATTTATGCCATCTCCCCTCAGTTTCATCATACGTAAAATGAGGATAATCACCGTTTACCTACCTCAGAAGGCTTCTATGAATATTATGTAATGCGTGTAAAGCACTTAAACAGTGCTTGGCATCCAGCAAGCATTCAGTGAATAGTAGCCACTATTGATGTTATTACTCTGTAGCTCTTTAAAGCGCAGCTGACAAACACAATGTGGATGGGGGAGATGTGTCTTCTTTCCTATCTGCACACTAGGTGAGGAGAGACACCATGGGTGAGAGATAAGGACGCTTTCCTGTTTCTGACCCATTGCTTTTGCTCCTTCTGCCTGGAAGCCTCCTCCTCATTGTCCCAACTCCTGTGGACTACTACCCAGCCCAAGTAGCACCTTTTCCATGGAGTCTCCCCAACCCGAGGGCTCCCTTCTCACTGCTGAATTCCCACAGCATATAATCTGTATCTCATGCTCTGCCCTGTGTACCTGCCCAGCCCCTTTACTGTACTGTGTGTTCCCTGAAGGCAGGGCCTTGTGTTTAACCTGCAGTCGTCTCCTTTTTTCTCCTTTCAGCTCTAGAGTGAACCAATCCCTTGGAGAAGGTTGAGAGCCCTGTGGAGGCCCCAGACTTACAGAGCTTCAGGGGGGCTGAGAAGCCAACGAGAATGGGGTGAGGCAGGTTGCCAGGAACCGGACTTTGGGGAGCTCAGAATCAGGAGAAAGCACAAAGAAAAGTCCCATAGTTAGGAGCAGGTGGGGCAGAAAGCCTCTTCTAGGAGGAGAGGCAGAGGGGCTGGAGAGAGAAGAGAGGAACTAAGAGGAGGGGAGAGGGCAGAAAGGTGTGCTGAACCTGAATGGCGAGGAGAGCTGAGGAACTTGGAGATATCTGGCCAAATGCAGAAGGAAGACCTGCCCATTCTCCAATGATTCCCAATAACTTACAGAGGGCAGATCCTGCTTGGGGTTTTCACAGAGAAACAAGACACAGCCCTGTACTTTCAGAGCTCTTCAGTCCAGTGAGGGTGAACAGGCAAGGACATAAAAATTACAAGCGGCAGGCGAGTGGTCCTCTAAGAGAAGTACAATGGAGGGCTCTGGGCAGCAAGGCACGCCGTAAGAAAAGACTCCAAGGGGGAGGGAGTCTACGTAGAGAGGGGCAAAAGAGGTGTGATGGACATGTATGCTGAAGGAGATAGCAACTTGAAAAAGCACCAAAGGCTAAGGGTGGAGGTGAGACCAGAAAGAGAAAGTGCTGAGGAAGATCTACAAGGGAGCCATTCAAAGGTAAAATGTGAAGTAATTGCTCAGAGGGTGGGGCAACCATGTGGAGAAGCCAGGATCCTTTCAGGGAGGATAATGAGTGTTTCAGGAGGATAGGTACCTTTGCACAGAAGACTAGAAAAATAGAGGTGGGCAGTAGGGCATAGAAGGCATACCCTGAGGTATCCTTCAGGAGCTTTCTGCGGGGAAAGGAAAATCTTCCTAGAAAGCAAAGGTTCTCAAATTTGCATCAGATTCACCAGGAGGGCTTGATTTTCAGATTCAATAAGTCTGGATGTGGTCCAAGAATTTATATTTCTAACAAGCTTGCTGGGGATGCTGATACTGCTGGTCTAAGGATCCCACTTTGAGAACCACTGCAACAGGGGTGGAGCCCTGATGGTGCAGTGGTTATGAGCTAAGGCTGCTAACCAAGAGGTCGGCAGTTTGAATCCACCAGCCGCTCCTTGGGAACCCTATAGGGCAGCTCTACTCTGTCCTATAGGGTTGCTATGAGTCAGAATCGACTCAAGGGCAATGGGTTTGGGTTTTTTTGTTTTGTTTTGTTTTTGGCTACGGGGGAGGGATTCTTTAGTGAGGAAGCCCTCAAAGGGAAAAAGGAGAGAGGTTCTGAAAGGAAAATGGGGGGGTGGGCTTCTCTAAGAAGGGCATTAAGGGTCTCCCAGTCTCTGAAGGGAGGAGGGACCTATGAGAATGGGGCCTAAGAAAAACAATGTGAGAAGAAGGTCTTTGAGGGCTGGGAAATTTTAAATGGAAGCGGGAGGTCTGTCAGAGAATCTTTAAAAGCCATGAAGGCTCTTAGGGGGAGTCTGGAGAATGTTGGGGGGCCTCTGAGGGGATAATGCAGTAAGGCTCTCTGAAGGAGGTTCAGAAGGTATCTGAGAAGGGTATCTGAGGTGATTTCAGAGGAAAGAGAATGTGGGAGATGGGGGTGTAAAAGGGGTAAATCTGATGGGGTCCTAAGAAAGGTTTCTTAGAGATGTCAGAGGAGGAATCTGAGGGAGAGTTCTGAAGAAGTCTCATGAAGCACTGAGGGTAGATTGCTGATGCAGGGCCATTCTGGAGAAAAGGGTACCTGGGGGAGGTGTGGTCTTCTGAGAAAGGTCTTAGATGTACTGAAGTGGAATGACAACAGGAACTTTTAGGAAAACTCTGCAGAGAAACCTTGGAATAAAGTCTCCAATAGGATATACAAGGAAGGTGAGTCTTCTGAGGGGGACCTAGGAGTGTCAGCCCAAACCCAATGCCATCAAGTCAGAGTGGAAGGCTTTTCAGAAGGAATTCTGGGAGTTTCTAAGTGCAGAAACTCAGAGAATTGTTTTGAGAGGAGATGGAGGGGCTCCTAAAGAGGGTTCTAGAAGATTTGGAAGACCTAGGAGGGAGAGTTCAAGGGGGGAAATCTTTAGGTCTCTTAGTAAGGCAGGGGGGTTTCTGAGTAGGATTCTGGGGGTGTTAGGAGGGTCTCTGGGAGAGATTTCAAAGGCATATTGAGGAGGCTGTAGGAAGGTGCTGGGAGAGATTTCAGATGGTCTGTGGTCTCTGAGAAGCTGGAAGGAGGGTCCTGAAACACTGCATCTCAGGAGATCTGAGGTTTTGAGCAGTGTCTCCAGGAAGCTCATCTAAAAGTAGATCTAAAAGGGAAAGTTTTGAGGGTTCATCTAAGGGAACAGTTCTACAGAACAACAGAGAAGAACTACAGGAAAATTTTTGGGATACCTGAAGAAGCAATTTTTGGAACATGTGGTAGGGTCACTGGATCACTGGGATAAGTGAAAAGAATTTTGGAAGAGGCTTTTAGAATATGGGAGAAGAGTTTTCTGGAGATTTCAGGGAGTCTCTGGAGGAAATTTTTGGGGTAAAGGAGGTCTTGGGGCAGGCTGTTGGTGTATGTGAGTGTGATCTCTAGGCCATTTCAGGATAGTGAGATTTGGGGGACGTGAAGAGGTCTTTGGGAAAGATTACTGGGATCTGTGAAAGGGTCCAAAGGGATGACTTCTGGGATATATCAAGGGAGAGTGGGCATGGGAGATGCCTACAAATGGTGGTGGAGAGGTGGGGTCCTCCAGGAGAGTTTTGGGGACTAGGGGCATTTCAGAGAATCTCTGAGGAGAGTTTTGGGGGATATGTGAAGGAGATCTTCAGGGCAGATTTTCAGAGTATGCCAAGGATGCTCTGAAGGACTTTCTTTGGCGGGGGGGACTCTGAGATTTAGTGGATATAAGAGGAAAACCTCCAAGATTTCTGGAAAGGGGTAGATGGGAGGAAAATTCTTGGGAAACATGGAGGGGAAGTGTGAGGAGATTTCAGAAGGTCTCTGAGGGAGATAGTTGAGATATGCGAAGCAGGTCTCTGGGGGATATTTGGAATGCATGGGGTCACTGGAAATGACTTGAGGGCAATGGGTTTTGTTTGGTTTAGTTTATGCAGGGTTTGGAGCCCTGGTGGTGCAGTAGTTAAGAGCTACAGCGCTAAACCAAAAGGGCAGCAGTTCGAATCCACCAGCTCCTCCTTGGATAACCCTATGAGGCTGTTCTACTCTGTCCTATAGGGTGGCTATGAGTCGGAATCGACTTGACGGCAACAGGTTTTAAAAAAAAACAAAATTGGGGGGGGTCTGGAGGGAATTTCAGGGAGTCTGTGAGAATTTTTAGAATTTGTGAGATTTCTGGGATATATTGTTTGAATACGTGAAGAGTGACCTCTGGGAATATTTTTGGATACTGGAGTGGATAGGAACCTTAGGGGGTGGTCTTTGAAGAAAATTGCTGCGCCGTATGAAGAAGGTCTCTGGAGAAGCCTGTTGAAATATAAGGGGTGGTCTCTCGAGAAGACTTTTTGGACCTCATGAGGGGTATCTGGAGGGTTTTCAGGGGGTCTCTGAGGTAAATTTTGGGAATGTGTGGAAATGCCCTCAAAAGAGGTGTGTGAGGTAGGTCTGTGGGGGTCATGAGAAAGAGCCCCCTCGCCGGGCCCCTGGGCGATTCGGAGGGTCTGAGGGGGATCTGGGAGCCAAGCTGCTGACGGGCTTGTGAGTGAGATTCAGGGGACGGGTGCGGGGATTCTCTCGAGGTGCCCCGGACCCCCGAGGCCCGCGCTCGCGCCTGCCGCCGCCCGCGACTCGGGGTCCCTGAGGGGGCGGGGCCGCCCGCGCGGCCTCGGTCGCCCTGAAGTGATCCCCGCGCGTCCCGACCCGCCACCTCCCCGTGTCCGCCCGGCCCTGCCCGAAACTCACCGCCTCGGTCTCCGCCGCCGCCGCCGCCGCCACTCGGGCCTCCTCAGGCCACCGCCACCGCCACCGCCGTCGCCCCCTCTCTGGCCCGCGAGCTCTCCTCCCTCCTCCCGCACCGACCACCGCCGCCGCCACCGCTGCCGTCGCGCTGCGTCACCGCGCCGTGCGTCACCACCCCTGGCCCCGCCCCGACAGGGGCGCCGCGCACCCGCATTAGTTGATACCGAGATGACGAACGGCGCACCAGCCAATCAGCAACGAGGGCAGTCCGAAGGGCGGAGGTAGAGGAGAGAAAGGCGGGGTCTTGGAAAAGATTGGAGCGGCGGGGGTTGAAAGATGCCCGAGAGGCCCGCCCCCTTCTCAGTGGGATTGGTCCGGCGAGGGGATGATGGACAGTCCTCCAGGCTGAGGGGAATCGGAGCAGGCAGGCGGGGAAGGGGAGGGGCGCGCGCAGTGTTACCAAGGGCAACGGGCCTGGCGGGTCCCGGCATTGGGCCTCCTGCCCTGCAGGGGGCACTCTCGTGCCTGTCTACCTCGGCGGCCACGAAATAAGTCACAATTCCTTATTCTGGCGTTCAGGGCCTCCTCACCGTGGCCTCTCTTGAATGCCCCGCCTAAGGCTTTTACCCACCTGTGCCCCTGACCATACAGATTCAGGGTTTGGATTCAGGATTCTGGAGTCTCAGCTTTCTCACCACACCACTCTTTGAGCCTGCTGCTCAAATATTAATGGAAATATTAATAGCTCTTTCTGCCTTAGGATTGAAGGAGCTAAAGTGCATATGAAGTGTTTAGCACAAAGGAGACCATCAGTAAGTGGCAGCTGTTGCTATTGCTATCGTGGTAATCCATTCATTTAACAAAATTTCTTGGACCGGGGGAACTAATCAGACCTGGGACCCTGGCTCAGAAGGCTCTTAGGTGAGGAAATGTGGCTTGTTAAAGGAACTGAAAGAAATTTGGACAGGTTGGAGTGTAGAGCTCAAGGCGGGAAGTATTGGGAAATGAACAGAAACTAGACACTTAACCACCTGAGGGAGTTTGGATTTGTCCTGAGGGCACTAGGGAGCCATGGAAGGGTTCAAACGGGGCAGAGTCATGGTGAGTTGGGGGTTTTTGAAAGAGGCCTCTGATGGGGATGAGACTAGGGGTGGGAGTCTAGAGAAGGAACTAGGGCAAGGACCCAGGTGGGAGATAGGGATTACATCAGGGTGGGACTGTGGGGAGGGAAGCAGGGATGGGTGGGAGGGATGCCCAAGGCGCCAAGAGAGCAGGCCCTAGGCTGGCTGGCCATGGACAGGGGGAGAAGCAGATGTCCAGGAAGAGGCCTTCTGGGTGGGAGATTAGGGAGGAAGTGACGTGGCCTCCCTGAGAAGCAGTTTGGGGACACACTGAGCCCATTGTGGGACATGCAATGGCAGGGTCCAGAATCCCCTGGGTCTGGAGCTTAAGAAAGAAATTGGAGCTGGTGACCAAGATTTGAGGATCATCAAAGATGGTAATTAAAGCGGTGGGAATTAGTGAGGTAGCCCAGGGAGAATATGAGGGGTGAGTGGAGACAAGGACCTGACAGATAAGTTGGGACACTTCGGTTTGGGGCAGAGGAATTGATACTCTCAATAGAGATTGAGAAGAAACAGCCAGAAAGAGAGAGAGATAGAGGAGGAAAAGCAGGAGAGTGTGGTATCACAGACACTGTGAGGAAAGGCCTTTTCAAGCCAGGGGTGGGGGAGACATCACAAACCCCACTGTCTTAGTCATCTTGTGCTGCCATAACAGAGATACCACAAGTGGATGGCTTTAACAGAGAGAATTTTATTCTCTTACAGTCTAGTATGTTGGAAGCCCAAATTCAGGGCTTCAGCTCCAGGGGAAGGCTTTCTCCCTCTGTCGGGTCTGGAGGAAGGTCCTTGTCATCAATCTTCCCCTGGTCAAGGAGCTTCTCAGGCTCAGGGACCCCGTGTCCAAAGGATGTGCTGTGCTCCTGGTGAGAGATAAAAGGTGGTACAGGCCACACCCCAGGGAAACTCCCTTCACCTTGGATGAGGGAGGTGACCTGAGTAAAGGTGGTGTTATAATCCCACCCTAATACTCAACATAAAATTACAGTCACAAAATGGAGGACAACCACAGAATACTGGGAATCATGGCCTAACCAAGTTGACATATATTTTTGGGGGGACACAATTCAATCCAAGACACCCACCCAATATACATTGAAAGCAACAACTTTCACACTGTGTAGAATGATTATGCTCAATAGCTGCTGATTCAGTTATTCATTCAATAATATTTCCTGAGTACGTAATATGCAATAGGCACTGCCAGCAATGAACAAGGCAAACAAAAATGCCTGTCTTCATCAAGCTTGCGTACTAGTTGGGAGACACAAACAATAAGTAAATATGTGTGATGTGATCTGGTGATAAGTACTCTAGAAAAAATAAAGCAAGGTAAGGGGATGGAGCTATGGGGTCAGAACTATTTTAGATGGGCAAAGACCTCTTTGATCAGGTGAGATTTAAGCAGAAATCTTAAGAAACAAAGGAGTAAACCATGAGGATATTAGGAAAAGACGGTTCCAGAAAGAGGGAACAGCAAGTGCAAAGGCCCTGTGGTAGGCTTACTTACAGAATGACTAAGAAGCCGGCATGGCTGAAGTAGGGTGTGCGAGGAGAAAAGAAATGGAAGACAAGACCTAAGAGGTAATGGGGAAGGTGGCAACAGATAATTTACAGTTTAAAGCCTGTTATAAGGCCTTTAGCTTTTACCTGACTGACACAGAAACTACTGGAGAGTTTTGAGCAGAGGAGGGCCGTGATTTGACTTTGATTTTATTAGAATCCCTCTGGCGGACACGTGAAGAACAGATAGTGGAGGGCAGGGCGGGAGCAGGGGAACCATGAGGAATTTACTATGATATTTCAGACAGGAGACGAAGGTACACAGGACCAGGGTAGGGACTGTGGAGGAACAAAAGTGGGCAGGTTCTGGTTATATTTTCAAGTTCATAGTTGACAAGTTCTGATGTGTGTTATGAGAGGGAAGAGAAGGGGCCAGGGGTGACTCTAAGACATCCAGATGGAGATGTCAAGTTGGCCATTGGGTATAAGAGTCTAGAGTTCAGAGACAGGTCCAGGCTAGAGAAATACTTTGGGCGTCCTTGTTGAAAGCCAAGAGACCAGATGAAATGAGGAAGAAAGTTAGATGGAAAAAAGTAAGAGAGCAAGGCCTGAGCTCTGGGACACTCCAAGGCTAAAAAGAGGAACCAGCAAGAGAGACAGAGAAGGAACAACCAAAGGAGGAGGAGGCAGATGTGGTGTCCTGAAAGCCTAGTGAAGACAGTGGTGCAAGGAGCAGAGAGTAGGTGATTGTGTCAGGTGGGGCTGAGATGGCAAGTAAGACCAGGACTGAGCATGGACCTTTAGACCCAGCACCCTGAAGGTCACTCGTGGCATGTCAGTGGAGCAGGGAGGGAGTGGGAATTGGACTGGGGAGGGTTTAAGAGAAAATTGGGAGGAGGAATTGGAGGTGGCCAGTGTAGACAAGTATTTGGAGAAGTTTAGCTGAAAAGGGAAGGAAATGAATGGGGTGGTAGCTGGACGAGAGACGGGGCTTTTCATTTCTAAAATGGGAGAAATAATACTGTGTGTAGGCTGAGGGGAAAGATCCAGTAGAGACGGGGAAGTGGATGGAGCAGAAGAGCGTGAAAAGCTGCAGCGGTGCCTGTGGGTAGGGGTGAGGGGGAGTCCAGAGCAGGAACGGAGGGCGGGGCACGAAGGCATGTCCATTACCCTGGAGGAAAGTCAGCAACGCGGGTGGGTGATGTGGAGCTAAGACCCTGTGAAAACGCCCTTTTGTTTGCTTATGGTTTCTCAGTGAAATACGTATGGTCTGCTTATGTTATTTCCCCTTTTTATGGCAGCTAGGACGTTATATTGATTTCTTGGAACTGGTGTGTATAAATAGGTTACATTATCTGGGAATTTGATTCCAGGATGCAGAAAGGGACCATACAAAATATCCTTAGTAAAAAAGAAGGTACTGGCCTGACAGGCTTATCCCCACTCTTGTCAGTGGTGTCACTAAGATTGGTGTCACCCAGTGGGGCGACTCATGGTGTCATCCCCCACCCCCCGCCCCGGACATCCTTAGCACCAGGCCCTACAGAATCCTTAGTAATGTTTTTTTGTATTGATGTTACTCACCAATCATAATTCCCATATATCACTCCTTCTTCTCCTTTAATTACTACTTTGTTTGCAAAAAAGTTATTGATATAGGTTGACAGATACTAATTACCGCAATATCGTAGCTAAGGCACCAGATAATTTGACGAGATGGGTGGCTATGAAAACATGAGCAACAAGGAAAGCAACAGCATGTGCAGAGAAAACCACAATGATTCGAAGCATCGTTGTAATTGGGTAATGATGACGGCTCTGACCGAGCACGTTAGAAGGTTCAGGAAGTAAATCAGCATAGAGCTGTAGCTTTGTAGGCATATTGACACGTGTAAACCGGGCTTACAAAAATGTCTCTATTGTTGTAACTACAGGGATATTTTATACACAGCCATTTTGGTGTCACCCCCTCCGACAGTGTCACCCAGCGCAGTCCACACCCCCCTAGCGATGCCACTGACTGTTGTAGGGCCTTGTTTTAGATATTTGGTGCCGCTAAAACGGAAATACCACATGTGGATGGCTTCAAAAAACAGAAGTTTATTCTCTCATAATGTAGGAAGCTAGATGTCCAAATTTAGGGTGTCAGCTCTAGGGGAAAGCTTTCTCTCTGAAGAAAGGTCTTTGTCATTAATCTTCCCTTGGTCTGGGAGTTCCTCAGTGCAGGGACCCTGGGTCCAAAGGACATGCTCTTCTCCCAGTGCTTCTTTCTTGGTGGTATGGGGTCCCCCTGTCTCTCTGCTCTCTTTTATATCTCAAAAGGGATTGATTTAAGATACAACCTTATCTTGTAGATTGAGTCCTGCCTCGTTAACATAACTGCCGCTAATCCCATCTCATCAACATCATAGAGACAGAATTTACAACACAAAGGAAAATCACATCAGATGACAAAATGGTGGACCATCACACAATACTGGGAATCGTCGCCTAGCCAAATTGATACACATATTTTTTGAGGCACAATTCAATCCATTGCGAGCCTATGAGGTTGAATAACTGCAGGAAAAATAATCACTACTATCCAGGTGGTGTGGAGTCTCCTGTCCGGTCTCCACTTCCCCATCAACGTAACGAGTGGCAGCCTGACTAGCAGAAATCCCTAAGCCTTTTTCAGCTCTAACTGTTCCTGTTGAGTTGCTTTGAACTCGTGGCGACCCCATGTTTTACAGAGTAGAATTGCTCCATAGGGTTTTCTTGGCTGTAATCCTATGGAAGCAGATTGCCAGGCCTTTTGTGGTGCTGGTTAAAGTAGAGGATCAGCAAAAAAAGAGGAAGACCCTCAATGAGATGGACTGACACAGTGGCTGCAACAATGGGCTCAAGCATAACAACAATTGTGAGGATGGTGCAGGACCGGGCAGTGTTTTGTTCTGTTGTACATGGGGTCACTATGAGTCAGAACTGACCTGATGCCACCTAACAACAACAACTGGGGGGGCTTGAACCACCTCCCAGCAGTAGTAGACACCCAAAGGTTAGCAATCAAGTGCAAACAATTTGCACCCACCCAGAGGAGCCTCTGAAGACAGGCTTCGCAATCTGCTTCCGAAAAATCACGTTCTTGAACACCCTGCTCCGCACACATGGAGTCACCATGAGTCAGAATCAACTCAGCAGCGACTAACAACAGGAATTCAAATATTCCAGATGGGAGTGGATCCAGCATATCCAGTAGACGTCATTATTAATATCTACTGTTTATTGGGAGCCGGAGCCCTGGTGACACAGTGGTCAAGTGCTCAGCTGCTAGTCAAAAGGTTGGTGGTTTGAACCCAACAGCTGCTCTGCAGGAGGAAGATGTGGCAGTCTGCTTCTGTAAAGATGCACAGCCTTGGAAATCCTAGGGGGCAATTCTACTCTGCCATTTTTTTTTTTTTTTATATAGGCTCGCTGTGAGTTGGAATCAATTCCACAGCGCACAACAAAGACAATTTATTAGGAGTCCTCGCGTAGTGTCAATGGTTAACACGCTCCCTGCTAACCAAAAGGTTGGAGGTTCCAGGCCACCCAGAGCTTCGGAAGAAAGGTCTGGTGATCTGTTTCTGAAAAATTTGCCATTGGAAACCCTGTGGAGCACAGTTCTACTCTGACCCACATGGACTTTGGAACAACTGGTTACTGTTCACTGAGTGCACCATGCTGGGAGATAGGTGATGCCATTTTATCCTCACAATAATCCTGAATCCGAGGGGTGAAGTTACTTAGCCAGGGTCACACAGCAGGGAGCATTCAAACCCAGGCTCAGCGACTGCAGAGCCCGGGAGGTTGTGGCAGACAAGGGGAAGGAAGGAGGGGAGGAGCCCTCTGTGACAGTTGTCCCAGGATGGGCATAAACAGGATGTGGTGGTGTATGAAAGCTTCCCCCTACCTTACACCCCGCCCCCCGTGGCCCTGGTCCCCACCCCTAGAAGACAGCGGAACTGAGAAAAGAAGAGGCCTTCGGACAGAAAAGCCATGGTCAGGGGGCCAGGGGTGGTATGGGAAGGGCTGGGGGAGGCGGCTGGAAGGGCCCCTGGATGAAGGCTAGGTGTGGGATTGGAGGTCAGAGGCTGGGAGGGGGATTCAACTGTGGCAAGGGTTTAGCTAGAGAAAGAGAGAGGGTGGTTCCGGGTTTGGACCCAGGAAAGCAAATCTTGGGGTCTCCTTGGCAGTTATCCAAGGGTTAACTGAAGCCAGTGGGCGCTGACATCCAGCCTCTACGCTGCTCCCCAAGCCCTGGTTAGGGGCAGCATCTGCTCTGAGGAAGGGCTGCCTTTTCCTAACTTGCACGAGGGCATCATACAGGCTGGTGTGGCCCTTCCCTTCATTAGTGGACGGAGGCATTGGGGTTTGGGGATGGGGGGTCTGAGGCCAGCTCAGCTCTCACTGGACCCCACTGGCAGTCTGACTCCCTGGTGGTATGCGAGGTGGACCCAGAGCTCAAGGAAAAGCTGAGGAAATTCCGCTTCCGAAAAGAGACAGACAATGCAGCCATAATCAGTGAGTGACACCTTCCCCCACAGGAGGGTGGGAAGGGGGCGGGGCATGCGGGGAGGGCTGGCCCAAGTCTAACCCTCCTGTGCTGTCTCTCCCCAGTGAAGGTGGACAAGGAACGGCAAATGGTGGTGTTGGAGGAAGAATTCCAGGTGAGGGAGGGGCTGGGGCGAATAGGGCCCCCAACACGTCCAGGAACTGGGAGACCCAAGGGGCTGGAACTGATGCTAAGAGCCTGGCATCTGGGCCAGAAAGACCTGGAAGTCAAGTTGCAGCTCAGCTGTGACCCTAGGCAGAGGCTTTGCCCATCTGGGCCAACCTCTGTTTCCTCATCTGTGAAATGGGAATAATAGTACCTGCCTCATAGGGTTGTTTGGGAAGTCTTTGAGTTAATCTTTTTCATGGGTGTAGAGTGAGGCCTGGCACATAGTATACGCTCAGTAAAGTGATGGTAATTATAGTAACAGTAATTGATTGGCACTTAGTTGAGCTTCCAGATAAGCTAACAAAGCTATTGGAAATCCTCCATCAAAGGGTAAACCTAACCCTCTCTTGACCTCGATGTCTTTATCAGTAACCTTTATCAGTAACATGAGGGTGATAATAAAGCTTAACTTCATAGTGTTGCGTTAAGGATTTATTTGGGGGTCCATGGAGGTTGGCACCACACCCGAACCAATTGCACCACTGGAGCCCTGGTGGCGTAGTGGTTAAGAGTTTGGCTGCTAACCAAAAGATTGGCAGTTCAAATCCATCAGCCGCTCCTTGGAAACCCTTCGGGACACCTCTACTCTGCTATAGGGTCACCGTAAGTCGGAATCAATTCAATGACAATGGGTTTTTAACACCTCTGGGCCTTGCTTTCCTCATCTGTAAAATGGGAATAATAATAGGCTCTACCCCACGGGGTTATGAGGAAGTTCAATGAGTTAGCCCATGTGCATTTCTTAGAACAATGTCTTAGCAAATAGTAAATGCTTATTTAATGGCAACTATTACTTTTCTTCTCTCCTGCTTTTTGCCTCAGAACATTTCCCCAGAGGAGCTGAAAATGGAGTTGCCGGAGAGACAGCCCAGGTACCCCGGGGGATGGAAGGAGAAGGTCAGGCCAGCAGGAGGGGGTGAGGATGGAGGTGCAGACTGAGAGAATGCTTGGGCTCCATCTTATTCGTGGGCTCAGGGTCTTTGTGCTTGAGACCAAGAGTCCCTACCTGGGGACTTTTTGTTTGTTTGCTAAGATTTTCTTGGAGATTTTTGCATGGATATTCACACACGGTATTAGCTTATAGTTTGCCTTTTTGTACAGACTTTGTCAGGCTTTGGTTTCAACATTACACTTGCTTCATCTAAAAAAAGAAAGTTTTCCTTCTTTTTCAATGCTCTGGGATACTTTAGGAACACAAAGGCATTGTTGGACCTGTAAACATTAGGATCTTCTGTGAAGCCACAGGAGCCTGGTGCTTTTTGCTGTTCTCGGGGGAACTCTTTGACCATGTTCTTCTATGAAAACTGGTCTGTTTAGATTTTCCATCTTGACTAGGGTCAATTATGGGTGCCCTAGGATTTTGAAAGGAGCCCTGGTGGCATGATGGTTAAGAGCTTGGCTCCTAACCGAAAGGTCAGCAGTTGGAACCCACTAGCAGTTCCTCAGAGAAAAGACCTCATGATCTGCTCCAGTAAAGATTACAGCCTAGAAAACCCTATGAGGCAGCTCTACTCTGTCCTATAGGGTTACTGTGAGTCAAATATTCCAGATGGGAGTAAATCCGGGAAGGCCCCTTGGAGGGGAAGAAGAACAAAAGAGCTCATTCTACTATTCATTGAGAGCAGGCGCCGTGCTGGCACAGTGGTTAAGTGCTCAGCTGCTAACCAAAAGGTTGGTGGTTTGAACCCACCAGCCGCTCCTCGGAAGAAAGATGTGGCAGTCTGCTTCCGTAAAGATTTACAGCCTTAGAAACCCTATGGGGCAGTTCTACTCTGTCATATAGACAGAATACAACATCATCACAACAAAAACAACAGGATTTTGCGGAGTCCCTGGGTGGTGCAAACAGTTAACACACTTGGCTGCTAACCAAAAGGTTGGAGGTTCGAGTCCACCCAGAGACGCCTCGAAAGAAAGGCCTGGTGAGCTAAAAAAATTACTCCTGGAAAAATCAGCCACTGAAAACCCTACGGAGCGCAGTTCTAGTCGGACACACATGGGGTCGCATGAGTCTTGAGCTGCTCCGCAGCGGCTGGCATCTTTTCACTGGAGGATTTTGAGCTGCGGTCCCAGGCTCTCAGTGAATAGGGTTCTCCAGGCGATTTGGGAACAGTCTGCATGTCTTGTGAACCTTTTCTCTGAGTTCGACAGGGAACAAGTTTGTGCCAGCCTGGGAGCCCCTGAGGGAGGGAGTCCTCGGCCAGCCCGAGCCTGCAGCAAATTTAATGAAGTCCATCCAGAAGACTAGAACCTTCTCTGAGCCTCCAGGGCCAGAGCCCATTTCATGGGTGGGGACAACTGCATAGCACGGAGCCTCCAGCTCAGAGGGTCTCTCGCACTTGGGGGTTCCTGCTCTGCAGCTGCCATCTTGAACCTTACTCATTTTATCTTTGGGTTTGTGTTTTGTAAGCCAAGGCCTACGGGACATGGAGCTTCGGCTTGCATGAAGTCCCAGTCACCCGCTCCCCACCCTGCCCAGTGGCCACTCCCGCCTTCCCTGGGTAGGTCGGGATCCAGCATGCACCCCTGCACGATGGGCTGTAGAGCAGCCTCCCAGTCCTCCCTGTCCCTCCTACCCATGCCTATGAGGGTCTGCACTCACCCTGTGAGCACCCCCACACCCCACAGAGTTTGACATCAAATAGCAAATGAAAACTGCCCTGACAGGTTTAGGGAGAGACTGCAAATGAAAGGATAAAGCTTTTTTTTTTTTCCCCTGCTTTTTGAACAAGGGGCCCCACATTTTCATTTTGCGCTGGGCCCGGCAAATTAGAGCCAGCCCTGCTCTCAGCCTGGGTTACAGAGTGCTGGGCAGTGCTGCATAGAGGCTGGGCGCTTACACTCTGTTGCTGAGTTTCCTGGGCTCAAATCTTTCCTCTGCCTGTAGAAGCTCGGCAAGTGGCTTCACCCCTCTGGGCCTCAGTTTTCCCATCTGTAGGTCTGGGGTAATAATAGCGCATACTTCATGGGGTTTTGGGGAGGGTTCGAATAAGCACTTGCTTTGGTTATTTTTTTAAGCATTTATTGTGTTGGAGGCCAGGACTCTGGGTCCCAGGTGATAATACCAGGTTTTCAGACTCAGTCAAGGTTTCTAGGCTGTGTCTCGGGTCATGGGCATTGGGTGTCGGCTCCGGGCCAAGGTCCTGAGTTTGAATTCTCTTTCACTGGTGTAGGTTCGTGGTTTACAGCTACAAGTATCAGCATGAGGACGGCCGAGTGTCCTACCCTTTGTGTTTCATCTTCTCCAGCCCTGTGGGTAAGACACAGTTCTGTCCCTCTTGAGAAGAGGGGCTTGGACTCTGGGTGTGGGAGTGTATGCACGTGAGTGAGTGTGTGTGGTGTGCGTGGCTGTGTGTGTGGGTGCCTGTGTTAGCTGTGAGTGAGGGTGTGTGGGTGACTGCGTGAGTGTGTGACTATGTGTGAATGTGGGAATTTGAGTGTTTGACTGTGTGTGACTGGGTTAGAGTATGTATATGTGAATGTGTGCAGATGCCTGCGTGAGTGTGTTTATGAGACTGTGTAGGCACTTATGTTAGTGTGTGAGAGTGTGTGGATGACTGTGTGAGTGTGTGAGACTGTGTAGGCACTTGTGTTAGTGTGTGAGAGTGTGTGGATGACTGTGTGTGTGAGACTGTGTAGGCACTTGTGTTGGTGTGTGAGGGTGTGTGGATGACTGTGTGTGTGAGACTGTGTAGGCACTTGTGTTGGTGTGTGAGGGTGTGTGGATGACTGTGAGTGTGTGTGAGACTGTAGGCACTTGTGTTAGTGTGTGAGGGTGTGTGGATGACTGTGTGAGTGTGTGTGAGACTGTGTAGGCACTTGTGTTGGTGTGTGAGGGTGTGTGGATGACTGTGTGTGTGAGACTGTGTAGGCACTTGTGTTGGTGTGTGAGGGTGTGTGGATGACTGTGTGAGTGTGTGTGAGACTGTGTAGGCACTTGTGTTAGTGTGTGAGAGTGTGTGGATGACTGTGTGTGTGAGACTGTGTAGGCACTTGTGTTGGTGTGTGAGGGTGTGTGGATGACTGTGTGAGTGTGTGTGAGACTGTGTAGGCACTTGTGTTAATGTGTGAGGGTGTGTGGATGACTGTGTGAGTGTGTGTGAGACTGTAGGCACTTGTGTTAGTGTGTGAGGGTGTGTGGATGACTGTGAGTGTGTGTGAGACTGTAGGCACTTGTGTTAGTGTGTGAGGGTGTGTGGATGACTGTGTGGGTGTGTGTGAGACTGTGAAGGCACTTGTGTTAGTGTGTGAGGGTGTGTGGATGACTGTGTGAGTGTGTGTGAGACTGTAGGCACTTGTGTTAGTGTGTGAGGGTGTGTGGATGACTGTGTGAGTGTGTGTGAGACTGTGAAGGCACTTGTGTTAGTGTGTGAGGGTGTGTGGATGACTGTGTGGGTGTGTGTGAGACTGTGAAGGCACTTGTGTTAGTGTGTGAGGGTGTGTGGATGACTGTGTGGGTGTGTGTGAGACTGTGAAGGCACTTGTGTTAGTGTGTGAGGGTGTGTGGATGACTGTGTGAGTGTGTGTGAGACTGTGTAGGCACTTGTGTTAGTGTGTGAGGGTGTGTGGATGACTGTGTGAGTGTGTGTGAGACTGTGTAGGCACTTGTGTTAGTGTGTGAGGGTGTGTGGATGACTGTGTGAGTGTGTGAGACTGTGTAGGCACTTGTGTTAGTGTGTGAAGGTGTATGGATGACTGTGTGAGTGTGTGTGAGACTGTAGGCACTTGTGTTAGTGTGTGGAGGTGTGTGGATGACTGTGTGAGTGTGTGTAAGAGTGTGTAGGCACTTGTGTTAGTGTGTGAGGGTGTATGGATGACTCTATGAGTGTTTGTGACTGCATGTGTGATATACGTAGACATACGTGTGCCTGTGTGAGTGCATGTAGGCACCCGCGTGAGCATGTGTGTGAATATGTATGTGTGTGTTTGTATGTAGTGTGTGGCATGTGTAGTGCGTGTGAGCGTGTGGAATACGTGGTGTGTATAAGTGTGTACATGTGTGGTGTGTGTGAGTGTTGGGCGGGCAGTGGGGTGGGGGTGGGGGTGCAGATTCATCACAGAGCCCAGCCATCCTCCTTGGTCCTGAGGCGTAAGCCAACTCACTCTCCCTTTTGTATAGAAATTCATCTCTCGCCCCTAAATCGTCTCCAGGGACCCTCGGGATAACTTCAAGACCCCCAAACAAACCTTGAATTCTGAGTATAGCCTCTGGGGACGTCCTTAGAACAGCTCATAGGACCCTTAGAAAACTCCGGGGCCTGCAGCACATTCTAGAGCCCTAGGGAACACTCTGGGGTCCCCCAGTTATGCTCAGTTTTCCTCTTCCTCCCCACAGGCTGCAAACCAGAACAACAGATGATGTATGCCGGGAGTAAAAACAGGCTGGTGCAGACGGCAGAGCTCACAAAGGTCCCGAGTCGTAGCGAGGAGGGGGCTGGGGGCCTGGGCTCCTGGGTCTGAGAGAGGAGGGGGCTTGAGTCCTCACTGTCTCAGCTCCCCAGTGGATCGTAATGCTGAGCCCTCTCCCTGCCCAGGTGTTTGAAATTCGGACCACCGACGACCTCACAGAGACCTGGCTCCGAGAGAAGCTGTCTTTCTTCCGTTGATCTCTGGGCTGGGGACCTGAATTCCTGATACCTGAGTCCCCAAGGGAACTGAGGACTCAAATCTCTGCACGTGTGAGATCCTAAAGAAATTAAAAATACGGGAACTCAAAGATCGTCAGTTCTGGCTACTTCGCTCTCTCACTGTGAGCTCTAGCTGACAGTCCCTGCAGTACTACCCTTAGGCCACCAGAGGGCGGGCAGACCAAGTGGAACTGCGAGTTGAGTCCCTGGAGGAAAGGAGAACGCCTGCTTCTCTGAAGGGAGGGGGACGGGGAGGGCGCGTGTAGAGTTTCCTGGGGGAATGTGGGAGGCCTGGGTCTCCTCGAGGAATTGGAAGAATATCTAGATCTATGGACAGGTCATTCCCAAGGGAACAAGGACACCCAGGTTCCTGAGAGTAAAGCAGGTAGACAGCCTGTTCCCCTTCCTCTCCCCTCTCCGCCCCAGCTGGGACCAGCCTGTATTAGCATGCAGTGATGCTACTTTTCTCAGCTGAGCCCCAAGGCGGGAAGAATTGAAAAGCCGAAAAGTTGTTGAAGGATCAAACATAACTGCTTCAGGGGCTCGGGGGTTGTGGGGGGTGGGGTGGGTGGTTTGTGTGGTTGGCTGGGCCTCATGGCCCAGGGATGGGAAAGATGAAGAGGGTCCAGGGCTCTCAGTGGACCGCTGGAGAGGTATGAGATTGAGGAGATAGGGAAAAGACACCCCACCTGCACCTCCCCCAGCCCCCCCGCGAGATTCTTATTTACTTTCTTCTGGCATCTCCAGTTATTTGACTCAGGCTTTTTGTCTGTGTCTCTAAGCAACATTTATTGAGCACTCAGAGAGTACCAAACTCAAACCCGTTGCCTGCAGTTTAGTCTATTCCGACTAGAACTGCCCCATAGCGTTTCCAAGGAGCTCCTGGTGGATTCGAACTGCCCATCTTTTGATTAGCAGCTGTAGCACTTAACCGCTCCGCCACTAGCTTCCCACAGTGTACCAGGCTCTGAGAATTCTGAGATGGCTAGGTCATCACGGAGATGAATTACACTATCTCTCTGCTGCCTTTCCCTGTCTCTGATTGTTCCTTTCTCTGTCCCCAGATTCAGGGACTTAGGAACCCCCCCCACCCCTTTCCAGGTTCCTTGTAGAAAGGTGGCCGTTGCCATGGTAACAATGACACAGTGACCTTGGGCCTGGGCTGCCCCTCCCCCAACCCTGTCGTTTCTGGGGAGGGGTCCACAAGCCCAACTTCAACCCTACCCACTCTTTTCCAGCTGTAAGACACCATCCCCTCACTTCCCCACCCTGCCCCATCCCTTGTCCCCAGTCAGGGCAAGCCCTCTGCATAGAGGGGTTCAGGATAGTCACTCTACACTGAGCTGTAGAGAAATCTCCCCTCCAGCCTCAATTTTTTTAGGGAGTTGAGCTGGTCTTCTCTCAGTCCTAGCCCCTCCCACCCCATCTCTGACAGAGAGGTCTCTTATCTCTGCTTCTGATTACAGCCCCAGTCCCTGAGGGCTAGAGACGGTAGAGGAGGCATGCTGAGGATAGAAGGAAGGGGTCATTCAATTAATAGGTCAGGGAACTCCTGGCTTGAGGAGGTCAGAAAAGCAAAGAGATTTGTCCAAGGCCATGCGCTGACATAATCAAATGAATAATAATCATATGAATAATAATCCTAACTCTCTTATTGAGGGTTACATGCCAGCTACTGCTGTAAGAACTTAACTCATTTAATCCTTGCAGTACTCCATGAAGAAGGTACTATTATTATTCCCATTTAACAGATGAGGAAACTGAGGCACAGAAGCAAAAGCTACTTGCTTGAGGTCTCTGTATAGTCAAAACTCAACCCTAGGGCTTTCTTGCGGCCAACGGCCACACCCTGTCTTAGGAAGGGACCCGTCTCCTCCTCCCTGGGGTTCCCCCACCCACCCAAGTTGAACTTTTGTTTGTGGCTCATGATTGTAAACAACCCAATCAGAAAAAGGCATGTTCAAGGACTTGGCCAATCAGAAGTAAGGAATTTGAAAAGCTGGGACCAATCAGAGAGGGTGACGCAGAGGGGCCATCCAATGCAGAATGGCTGTGGCTACAATGATCGTAGAAGGATCAATCAGAAAGCCCAGAACAGAGAACACTATCCAATGAAGAGTCAGCACAATTGGACGTGGCCAGGGGCGGATTATCCAATAGACGAGGTAGGCATGGTGCTTACCTTGCTTACCAGCTCATTTGTAGTGAATACTTCCACATGGGTCTGTGGTGAAACCCATGTGAAATGGCTCATTATAAAGTTGTAAGCAAGCACAAGTAAGCCTGTGCTTACCTTGCTTACTTGGTCATCTGCCCGTCAGGGGTTGTAAATTTGAAAAGAAGCTTTGATGCTACAGGAGGGTGCTGTGGAGTTGAGAGAAAGACATATGCCAGCCATACCTAGAAGCAGAATCTTTGCTGCGTTGAAAAAATGTGAAATTGTTCACTACAGATGATCTAGTAAGCAAGGTGAGCACTGTGCTTACCTTGCCTATTGGCTAATCCGCCTCTAGGCATGGCTTTGGCTTTGGGGTGACTCCTCAGAGGGGCAGTACAAACTGAGGACCGAACACCTCATCTCTTCCCAAAAACCTTCCCTTCTAGGTTTCCTGAGCCAACCTCCAGGCTTTCCTTGGGGTACTTCTCCCTCCTGATTTTGAAAGGAGCCCTGGTGGTACAATGGTTAAGATGTTGACTGCTAATGGTAAGGTCAGAGGTTAGAACTTACCAGCCACTCCACAGGAGAAAGCCATGAAAGTCGGCTTTCCTAAATATGGTTACTACGTGCCCTTGAGTGGGTTCCAACTCATAGTGACCTTATGTACAACAAAAGAAAACTGCCGGGTCCTGCACCATCTTCATAATGGTTGCTGTGTTTAAGCCCATTGTTGCAGCCACTGTGTCAATTTGTCTCGTTGAGGGTCTTCCTCTTTTTTGCTGACCCTCTACCAAGCATGATGTCCTCCTTGGAAACCCTATGGGGCAGTTCTGCTCTGTCCTGTAGGGTCACTATAGTCAGAATCGACTGGATGGTAACAGGTAACCTTGAAAGCGAGCAGGGCTTACGTTGGGAAGTCCAGCGACTGGACTTTAGGTCCGAGCTGAGTGGGCCAGATCCCCATGGCTTGAGGCTGCTGAGGGAAGCTTTGGAGTGGGGTCTAAAGTGGAGGGGTGGGATCTAGCCTTGAGGGCGGGGCCTAGGCCGAGGAAGGCTGAATACTATGTTTTGGGGTAGTGTCTAAGGGGCAGGGGAGGGGTGGAGGTGTGAGAACGGGGCAGAGAGGTGGGCCCTAGGCTTGAAGGGCATTGCTTAGGTCAAATAGGGCTGGGATTTTTTGCTTTGGGGTGGAGCCTAAGAGGCAGAGGGTGGGGTGTAGGGTTGGAGGTGGGGCGTAGGGTTGGGGGTGGGGCGGGTTTTGTGTAAGAACGGGATTGGTCATAGGTCTATGTTAGAAGGTCTGAGGCAGGGAAATAAGCACCTTAGCTTCTTCCACCTGTTGTCCTTATTTTTCAGGCCAATTCCCATCCCCACTGACCTTGTGGGCCTACACCCCTTCTCTTCCAGTGACCCCAGGCAGAGGGGCCGTGCTTATTCCCAACTGTGACCTCCTGAGGTGAGGTCTAGAGTCAGCCTAGCTCCCCGGCCCTCTCGCAAGAGGTATTCAAGAACATATGTTTACTGAGTGCCTACTGCGTGCTTGTCACTGTTCTGGGCACTGGAGGAAATCGGTGCCCATGTCAAGCCCCTCAGGAGGCTTACGTTTCTATGACTAGGCAATAAACAAACAATAAACAGGTAAACAAACAAATAGATGATTTCAGAGAGTGATAGATAAGTGCTCTGAGGTGATGCAATGGGTAGAAATGGTGGGATATGTTGATGAAAGGTGTGCGTCAGGCTTGTATCCTTTCACCACACCTATTCAATCTGTATGCTGAGCAAATAATCCGAGAAGCCAGACTGTATGAAGAAGAACGAGGCACCAGGATTGGAGGAAGACTCATTAACAACCTGCGTTATGCAGATGACACAGCCTTGCTTGCTGAAAGTGAAGAGGACTTGAAGCACTTACTGATGAAGATCAAAGACCACAGCCTTCCATATGGATTACACCTCAACGTAAAGAAAGCAAAAATCCTCACAACTGGACCAATAAGCAACATCATGATAAACAGAGAAAAGACTGAAGTTGTCAAGGATTTCATTTTACTTGGATCCACAATCAACACCCATGGAGGCAGCAGTCAAGAAATCAAAAGACGCATTGTATTGGGTAAATCTGCTGCAAAGGACCTCTTTAAAGTGTTGAAATGTAAAGGTGTCACCTTGAAGACTAAGGTGTGCCTGACCCAAACATGGTGTTTTCAGTTGCCTCATATGCATGTGAAAGCCGGACAAAAAATAAGGCAGACCAAAGAAGAATTGACGCCCTTGAATTGTGGTGTTGGCGAAGAATATTGAATATACCATGGACTGCCAAAAGAACGAACAAGTCTGTCTTGGAGGAAGTACAGCCAGAATGCTCCTTAGAAGCGAGAATGGCAATATCTCATTTCACATACTTTGAACATATTGTCATGATGGACCAGTCCCTGGAGAAGGACATCATGCTTGGTAAAGTAGAGGAAAAAAAAAAAAAAGTAGAGGGTCAGCAAAAAAGAGGAAGACACTCAAGGAGATGGATTGACACAGGGCTGCAACAATGGGCTCAAACATAGCAACAGTTGTGAGGATGGTGCAGGACTGGGCAGTGTTTCATTCTATTGTACATAGGGTGGCTGTGAGTCGGAGCTGCCTTGAGAACGGCACCTAACAACGCAACTCTGGAAGAGTTCTCCTGCTCCCTGCCGCTAGCCCCCAACATTTATTATTAAAAACGTGAATATCCAGCAAAATGGAAATAGTTTTACAGTAAACACCTGTATACCCAACACCTAGATTCTTCCATTAACATTTGATTAACTTGGTTTATCACATATCCATCCCCCAATACATCTCATTTCCTAAAAGATGTATTTCAAAGTAATTTGCATACATCAGGACACTTCCTTGGGGGAGTGGCTGATTTTAAATTGGGGATGGAAAGGGAAGGCCTCCCTGGGGAGATGCCATTTGAGTTAAGACCTGAATGAAAAGAACGAACCAGCCATGGAAGGGGAAGAAAAGCACAAAGGCCTGGGGGCTGGAATGAGCTGGGTGAGTTGGAGGAATAGAAAAGGCATCGCCAAGGAGCTGGAAGCAGTGACTGAGGCTGGAAGACAAGAACCAAGGGACAGTGATCAGAGATGAGGTCAAGAGGTTGGCAGGGGGCCAGAGCTCACCGGGCTAGTATACCCTGTGAGGCGAGGCGGACTCTGCTGGGACCTCAGGCTCTTTGTCTCCCTTTTGCATCTCTGTCTATTGTTATTAGCTCTCTTGTCATTCTACCAAGGCCTGCTTAGGTCCTTTTACCCCTTCACCTCCACCCTACCTTGTCATTTACTTTCTGTGTGATCTCAGGCAAGGGACTTAACTTCTTTGTGCCTCAATTTTTCTCCTCTGTAAAATGGGAATAATAATGGGACCTCTTCATCAGGCTGTGGTGAAGATGGAATGAAGGAATATATGTGAAGTCCTTAGAACCATTTCTGGCACATCCAAAAAAACCAAACCTGTTGCCATTGAGTCTATTCTGAATCATAGAGCCCTATAGGACAGAGTAGAACTGCCTCACAGGGTTTCCAAGAAGCCGCTGGTAGATTTGAACTGCTGACTTTTTGGTTAGCAGCCAAACCCTCAATCATTGTGCCACCAGGGCCCCTTCTGGTACATGTTGCTGTTGTTGCTAGGTGCTGTCGAGTCAGTTCTGACTCAATTCTGACACATAGTGACCCTACAGGATGGAGAAGAACTGCCCCATAGGGTTTCCAAGGAGTGGCAGGTGGATTGGAACGGCCGACCTTTCGGTTAACAGCCAAGCTCTTAACCACTATGCCACCAGGGCTTCCGGTACATAAAACCCACTACCATCGAGTCAATTAGACCCTTAGCAACCATACAGGACAGAGCAGAACTGCCCCATAGGGTTTCCAAGGAGCGCCTAGTGGATTTGAACTGCTGACCTTTCGGTTAGCAGCCGAGCTCTTAACCACTGCGCCACCAGGGCTTCAGGCACCTAAAAAAAAAAATAGCTGTGCTGTATATGTATTTGCTTTTAGTGCTGTTATTGTTATTCCTCCCCCCACCCATCCTCCCAGCCCTGATCTGCATGCCCAGCAGGGAGCACCAGGAACTATGGCGGGAGGCGGGGGTGGTCCCTGGGGAGCACCAGGAACTATGGCGGGAGGCGGGGGTGGTCCCTGGGGAGCACCAGGAACTATGGCGGGAGGCGGGGGTGGTCCCTGGGAAGTGGTGGTGGCAGTGAGTTCTGAAGATTGGGGGGATTGTGGGTGTACCTAGTGGCATCTAATGCTTGTGAGTGTGGTCAGAGTTCACTAGAGGGATGGTCTGCAGAGGTGGGCTTCTTTTGGGGGCGGGGCAGCCTTAGTGCAATGGTGCTGGGCAGAGTTTAGGGAAATGGTTTGGACAGGACCTTTGATGCAGTGGGTTCCAAACTGGACTTCAGGAATCTGTGGACTGCCATAAGACTGATTTTGAGGGAAAGCCTTGCTGGGTTTGGGGGCCCCATAAGAATCTTAGAAAGAGATGAAGAGTGACCTAAGATAGCAGGGGTTGCAAGAGGGGCCTGGGGGGCTCACTGGGGCTTGGTCAAAGGGATCTGAACATGTAAGAAGCAAGGAATTCTGGCCCCCATGGAAGTCGCTAGGAGGGGGGAAGGGTCTTCAGGGCCCAAGAGAAAGAATGGGAACAGGGAGGAGTCAGGGGAGGAGGGAGAGAGAAAAGTCTAAGGTCTCCAAGGGGAAGATGGTCAGGGGTTGAGGGGGGGAATGGGGAAAATTTGGGATCTTCCATGGGGATAAGAGATCTTTTGGGGCCCCCGAGAACATGGCCTGAGTCCTATTGGAGCTCAAGGGTGGTTTGGGGTCCTTGAGGGTGAAGGGACATGGTTGGGGTCTCCAAAAAGGAGTGGGATGTGGTTTGTGGTCCTGGATGGCTGGATGTTGGGGTATAATTTGTTGTCCCTGAGGGGAATGCATTGTCTAGGATCCCCCTGAATGTTGGGGTATGGTCTAGGGTCCCTGATGGGTTGGTTTGGGTCTCCTTGGATTTTGAGATACAGTCTGGGGTCCCTCTATCCTGGACGTGGTCTAGGGTTGTTGATGGAGTGGGACATAAATCTGGGGTCACCAAGGAGAGTAGGACATGGTTTGTGGTGCCAGGTGGCTGTAGGATATGGTCTGGGTTTCCAAAGCAGGTAAGGCAGGGTCTGAGGTCCCCCTGGGTATTGGGACATAGTCCAGGGTCTCCACTGGGAGATCTGGGGTCCCCATGCCCGTCGGGGCGTGGTCTGGGGGGGGTCTCTGGGGAAGCCGGCAGAGCTGGGGGTGGGGCTGGGGAGTGGTCGGGGGCGGGCCGGCGGCGGCCCAGCAGTGGAGCCGAGTCTGCGGCCGGCCCCGGAGCTGGGGGTCTGGGGTCTGCGGCCGCGCCGCCCGCCCGCCCCGCTCCGGTCGGCGCCCCCTCCCCCCTTGCGGCGGTGGTGGCGGCGGGGCTCGGGCGGCGGGCGGCGCGGAGGGCGGAGCTCGGCGGCGGCTCGGGAGGGAGGGCGGGAGGCGGGAGGGAGGCGGCCCCGCGGCACCGCGCCCCCTCCCCCGGCCCTCCCCCCACCATGGCGCGGAGCGAGGCGGCGGCGGCGGGGCCAGGCCCGGGGCCCCCCGGGGCTGGGTGAGCGCGGCCCGCAGCGGCCGGGGAGGCGGCGGGTGGGGGCGCCGGTGTGAGCGCGGGTGTGAGCGTGCAGCGTGTGAGTGTGTGTCCGCGGCGCTGCGGCGGGCCCGGCGTGCGCTCGCGCGGCCCTGTGTGTGCCCGGCGCCGGCGTGTGCGGCGCCCTGCTTGTGTGGCCATCCGGGTGTGTGCTGGGTGTCGATCCGAGGTTGTGTGTCCGGCGCTGCGTGTGTGTCCACCTGAGCGGCTGCCGCTCCGGCTGCGTGTCTGGGGGGCTGTCGCACGCCCATCGGAGGGGCTGTGTGCAGGTGTGTGTGCGTGGGTTGTGTGCCCAGGTGTGGGTGCCTCCCCCCATCCCCCAGCGAGTGTGCGCGGCTAGCTGCATTGGGTTTGGGTCCGGGTTGGATGTCCATCCGAGGGTCTGGGTAACCGGGTGTGCCCGCTCGGGTGTCCATTTGTGTGTGTGTGTGTGTCTGCGGTTGTATGTCTCCGAGGGTGTGTGTCTGTGCGTCCACGTCGGGTTCCCGGCCGGGGGCTGGGGCTCGGCGCGTTGTGGCTCCAGGCCTCTGTGTAGGTTTGGGGGAAGGGAGTTAGCCGCTCCTTCGGTCCATGTCAACTGGGGGGGTCCTAAGCGGTCCTTGGGGGAGACGGCCATGTCTTCCCCTTCCCGGTGGCTGGTGGGGGGGGATGGGCGGCCGGGAGGTGTACAGATGGAGGGATGAGAGGCCGAGGGATGGGCAGATGGGCCCTGTGCGAGGGGGGGCACAGACCCGGCTCGTCCCTACGCACCCCACCCCTATTCCCCCACAGGCCAGAGCTCCCCAGATGGGGCCAGAGTTGCTGGCATCCAGATGGCCAGACTGGGGACCCATGGGCTGCTTGCTGGTTGGAGAAGATCTCCTTGGCTTGAGACAGTGCTCTAGCACCCTCAACCCTCTGAGAGTCGACTTGCTGAAACCTGACCTCCAGCCCTGGTTTGGTGGGGTGCGGGCCATGCTGGGAGGGCTGCTGGGATCTCTTTGGCTTGGGAAGCAGGTGGGGCGGGTGCCCTGGGTTTGGGAGGGATGTGTGTCCACCACCGTGTGTCAGTGTGCATCTGTGCCTGTGTGTTGATTATGCTGCTGTGGTTAAATATTTTGGGTGCACTTGTTAGTGTGTAAACGTCCGCCAGGGGTCTGGGCTGTTGTGTGAGTGTGTGTCTATTGGGAGTGAACATCTCTGAGTGTCGGTGCAGAGGTGCACCTTTTGGTGCATGTGTGTTTGAGCATCTCCCGGCATTGTGAGTGTCTGTGTACAGTCGTGGTTCTCTGTACATGTGTGTGGCCATGTGGGTATCTGTTGGTGTAGAGATGTATCAGCTTTGCGATAGTGCATTGTAGGAGTCTATGAAGTTGTATGGGTGTGTTTGGGCACTTAAGAGTGTGCACCTGTGCATCTTTGTGTAAGTATGCGTCTGTTATAGGTGTGTGTGTGCCCGTGTGTTGGTGAGTGTGTGCACCTGTGTTGTGCAGCTGTGCAAAGGAAAGCCAGTGTTCGTGTGTGGTTGTGTGCAGGTGTGCCAACCTTGAGGGTTTGTGTCTATGTTGTGAACCTGTTTGTGCTTCAGTGTTGGTCTCTGGGGAGTGGAGTTGTGTGTGTTCATACACATATGTGCAGAGCACTATGCACATGCAAGCTTGTGTCCCTGCACAAGGCTGAACCCAATTCTGGGCCCAGGGAGTTTGGGGCCCATGTGGCAAGGCCTAGGGTATGCTGGGGTCCAGTCTGGGGACTGTGAGACAAGTGTGTCCACACCTCAGGCCAAGTGCCCATGGAGGGGAAGCACAGAATCTCAGCTGTGGAGACTTGGGGTGTGGGTCTGTGTGGGTTCTGGCATGTCCACACATGTCTGGGTGGGCACCTCCAAGCCTTCGCCAGCAGCTTGCGCTGCTCAGGTTCTTTGAACTTGGGGGGCTGGGTGGCTGAACTGCTGGGTTCTAAATGAGGAAGGGCAGGGGGCCAGGTCCAGACTCCTGGGTCTGAAGAAGGAGGCAGCTTTGGGCCTAGAATCCTGGATTTGAAGGAGGAAGGGTTTAGGGGATTGGATTCCTGAGACCTGAGGAAGGAAGGGACTGGGCTCTGGACTCCTGGGTCAGAAGTGGGAGATGGGGTCCTCGGGCTCCTGAGACCTCAGTGGACAAATGGCTGGATGTGGACTCCTGGGTTTTGGCAGGTGAACAGTCCTGAGCCCCAGACTCCTAGGTCTCTGGAGACGACCCCTGGGTTCCGTGAGACTGTGCAGAGCCTGCAGCAGGTGGGCTTAAGGGGGGCCACCACATCAGGGACTTCCTTGGCTGAGATAGCCTCCAATGAGGACCTGGCACCCAAAGAGGAGCCGGAAGGATGCTAACAGGGTCGCTTTGCTCCTTTGCAGGTACTGGCCCAGGCCCTGACTCCCTGAAGAGAGGTGAGTGGGGGTCTCAGGCTGGGAGAGCTGTGGGGTGATTGGGCTTTTTCTGAGTTTGTGGGAGGCCTGGAGCCCTGGGCTAGCATGGATTTCATTTTGAGGTGTGGTATGGGGTAGTGCCAAGGTCAGAATCATCATGCTTGGCTAAGGGCTCCTGGTACTCAAGCCATGGGTGGCTGAGGGTCTCTGGGGGCAGGTGTGGTTTCTGGCCAGGAGGCATCCCCTCTCAGGATGGTGCCAGGCAGCCAGGAAAGGGAGGTCCTTATGGTATCAGTAAAGGGTACAGGAGGGTTTCATGACGTGAAGTGACCCGTGCATTGGGAGAGTCGAGAAGGCATGGTTTACCATTTTGTGCATGTTTGTGCCTGCATGTGGGATGGTCTACTAACAGTGGAACCTGCTGGTGGTTGAGTGAGAGCCAGAGAAAATAATAAATGAGCATAATAATAGCAGCTAACATTTACGTAGTGTGTATGCAGTTTGGAACTATTATAAGCTTGTTATGGTGTATCACCTTATCCTCACAACAACCCTCTGAGGTAGGTGCTACCATTATCCCCATTTTACAGATGAGTCCTCTGAGGCACAAAGAGGGGAAGTCACTTGCCTTGCCTATGGTCACATAGCAGGGAGTTGGGGTGTGAACCCAGACAGCCTGTTCTAGATTGCTTTAAACTGAGTGTCGCTGTGGGAGGAGAGATTGTACCCCTGTTGCGTAGATTGGGGAACTGAGCCCTAGAGATGCCATAGCCAAGCACGTCAGGGTTAGGGCTTCTACCTCTGGAGTCCTGCTTGCAGGCCAGCGTTTTCTGTCCCATAAGGAACAGTGTCCTAGAGGGAGTGAAAGACAAATTAGGGGTGGGGGCTCAGAGATGGTGAGATGCCCTGGTCCTGCCTTTTTCTCTTCTGCCCAGTGGCTATCTCTCTGTCTCTTTTCTGTCTCCCTCTGTGTAACACTATCTTTCTGTCTCTCCTCCTCTCTCTCCACTCTCTCTCTCTCTGCCTCCATCTCTCTTTTCCTTATGTTCCCCTTTTTCTCTTCACTCTGTTTTTCTGTATTTCTTTGCCTCAATCTCACTCCGTCTCTTCGCTGTTCTTCAAATTCTCTTTTTGTCTCTTTCTCATTCTCTGAGTCTTTCTGTCTCTGCCAGTCCATCTGTCCCTCCCCTTGCCTGTCCCCATCTCACTTCACTTCTTTTCCTGCCTCTCTTCGTCTCCCCTTTCCATGTCCTCTGTCCCCCTCCTTATGGCCAGGAGGGTAAGGACCACCTCAGGCCACAGCCCAAACTGCAGATTCCTGGAAGGTGGGCCAGCATGGGCTGGGGCATGGGGTGGGATGGGGTGAAAACTGCTCCAGGGACGCCCCCTTCCCATCCATTCTTCTTCACCCCCCTCCCCGCCCACCCTGTGTTGTGATGGGAGCTGACATGTCGTGGGCTGTAGCCGCCGCAGGGGGAATCCCCACCGGAAGGTTTTGCCTGGAGCAGAGGCATAGCGGGAGTGTGTGTGTGTGTGTGTGTGCTTGTGTGTGCATGCATTTGTAGGCTTGTGTGGCTGTATCCGAGCGTGTGTGCCCACTGGTGTGAGCACAAAAGTCTGCCCCTTGCTTAGGGGCTCAGCAGTGCCCAGCGTGAGACCAGGCTCAGGGCAGGGCTTCCCAAAGTAGAGCAGGGAGACTCTGACAGGGTTTCTCGGCCCCTTCCACCGTCAAATGCTCTCTGCCACTGCCAAAGGCATTTATTGGGTGCTTATTGTGTGCCCAGCTGCAGGTTCAGCGATTCCCATGAATAAGCTCACTGAGTCCTTACAACAACCCAGTGAAGGTGGCACTAGTAACGTTCCATTTTACAAATGAGGAAATCATTGTTTGGGATCACACAGCTAACAAGTGGTGAGCCAGGATTCGAACTGGGTCTGTTCGAATAATAGTGCACTTGTTCTTCATAATTCACACTGCTATACCTGGCATATATATATTAAGTGGTCGATGATGGTGATGATGGTAATATAGCTAGCATGCAGGAGCACATTTTACATGCCAGGTGCTGTTCCAAGTACACTATGTTTATTAAGCCATTTAACGGTCACAGAGGTAAGGCCTATTTCTGTCTCCATTTCACAGATGAAGAAACCGAGATTCAGAGAGCTTCAGACACTTGCCCAAGGTCACACAGCTAGTAAGTGTCAGAGGTGGGATATGAACCCAGGGAGTAGGGCTTTAAGGAGCCCTGGAGGCGCAGTGGTTAAGCGCTTGACTTCTAACCCAAAGATCTGAACCCATCAGCCGCTCCTTGGGAGAAAGATGTGGCAGTCTGTTTCTGTAAAAATTACAGGCTTGAAAATCCTATGGGGCAGTTCTAGTCTGTCTTACAGGGTCGCTATGAGTCAGAATCGACTCTATGGCAATGGATTTAGATTTTTTGGTTTAGTATGACTATAGGGTTGCTATGAGTTGGAATCAACTCAATGGCAATGGGTTTGGTTTTTTTGGTTTAGTGTGTCTTTGAAATCTATGGCCTTAAATCCTAGTCAGCAGTGATTTTTCAGAATATATCCTGCATACTGGAGGTACTGTTGGGCTCGGTGTTATCCCTCCCATGGGGAATCATTGGAGGGACTGGGGGGTTTCTGGAGGAGGGGGAGAGGAGGGAGTAGGGTGCTCAGGGGTGGGGCAGTGGCAGTTTACCAACCAACATGGAAATATGTTAATGTGTTAACGTGAATGCATGTTGGGTGATTATCTGTCCTATCACTGTGCTATGTGACCCCATCCACAGGAGTGGAGGGGTCCAGGTGAGACTCCTAGCACGACCTCCAGGTGGCCAGGCTGGTGGCCAAGCCCCATGCCTGGGTAACCATCTCCTCCCTTGCAGGTCTCTCCACCTCCTCCCCTGACCTGCCCATTGCACCATGGCTCCAGGCCCCTTCTCCTCGGCGCTTTTCTCGCCTCCCCCTGCAGCCCTGCCCTTCCTGCTGCTGCTCTGGGCAGGGGCGTCTCGTGGCCAGCCCTGCCCCGGCCGCTGCATCTGCCAGAACGTGGCGCCCACACTGACCATGCTGTGTGCCAAGACCGGCCTGCTCTTTGTGCCCCCTGCCATCGACCGGCGTGTTGTGGAGCTGCGGCTCACCGACAATTTCATTGCGGCCGTCCGCCGCCGCGACTTTGCCAACATGACCAGCCTGGTGCACCTCACCCTCTCCCGGAACACCATCGGCCAGGTAGCGGCCGGCGCCTTCGCCGACCTCCGAGCTCTCCGCGCCCTGCACCTCGACAGCAACCGCCTGGCGGAGGTGCGCGGTGACCAGCTCCGAGGCCTGGGCAACCTCCGCCACCTGATCCTCGGCAACAACCAGATCCGCCGGGTAGAGTCGGCCGCCTTCGACGCCTTCCTGTCCACCGTGGAGGACCTGGATCTGTCCTACAACAACCTGGAGGCCCTGCCCTGGGAGGCAGTGGGCCAGATGGTGAACCTGAACACCCTCACGCTGGACCACAATCTCATCGATCACATTGCCGAGGGCACCTTTGTGCAGCTCCACAAACTGGTCCGCCTGGACATGACCTCCAACCGCCTCCATAAACTCCCGCCCGATGGGCTCTTCCTGAGGTCCCAAGGCGCGGGCCCGAAGCCGCCCACGCCGCTGACCGTCAGCTTCGGTGGCAACCCCCTGCACTGTAACTGTGAGCTGCTGTGGCTACGGCGGCTAACCCGAGAGGACGACCTGGAGACCTGCGCCACCCCTGAGCACCTCACCGACCGCTACTTCTGGTCCATCCCGGAGGAGGAGTTCCTGTGTGAACCCCCGCTGATCACGCGGCAGGCGGGAGGCCGGGCCTTGGTGGTAGAGGGCCAGGCGGTCAGCCTGCGGTGCCGGGCGGTGGGTGACCCTGAGCCAGTGGTGCACTGGGTGGCACCTGACGGGCGGCTGCTGGGGAACTCGAGCCGGACCCGGGTCCGGGGGGACGGGACACTGGATGTTACCATCACCACCTTGCGGGACAGTGGCACCTTCACGTGCATCGCCTCCAACGCTGCCGGGGAGGCCACGGCGCCGGTGGAGGTGTGCGTGGTGCCTCTGCCGTTGATGGCACCGCCGCCGGCGGCCCCGCCCCCTCTCACCGAGCCTGGTTCCTCCGACATCGCCACGCCCGGCCGGCCTGGGGCCAATGACTCGGCTGCTGAGCGCCGGCTTGTGGCTGCCGAGCTTACCTCGAACTCTGTGCTCATCCGCTGGCCAGCCCAGAGGCCCGTGCCCGGCATCCGCATGTACCAGGTTCAGTACAACAGCTCCGCCGACGACTCCCTGGTCTACAGGTGGGTGTGCGGTCCCAGGACCTTCTCCCAAGCTCAGGGGGGCCGCCTTGCTTCAGCCAGGGTGCTAGATGGCCATTTGGAGTTGTCCAGGGTCCTGATTTACCTCTCTCTTTCTGTCTCTGTCGCTTTCTCATTTATTCAGCAAATACGCATGGAGCACTTACATGAATCAGACCAGGGCTGGGTACCGGTGTGATTATGACAGTGAATGAGCTGGGCACTGTCCCTGCTCTCCTGGGCTCCTGAGCTTCACCTCTGCTCACCAAAGGCGTTTGGTTGTCCACAGGGTCAGCTTAACATTTTGGAGCATGAAATATATATATTTACAGTTATGTTTATAAATCATATGCCAGTACCACACTATACCAACCCACTGGATATATTATAAAAACAGAAAACACAAAGCATGAGACATACATAAATAAGTTATTTCCACCCACCATTGGGTTAGAAGCCATTGCCTTGGTGTGGGCAGACCTGTGTGGTGCTGACAGACATCGAGTGGTTACTTTATCCCATCTTCTCCATTATTCCTTTTCTCTTGCCTCTGACTCTGTCTGTCCTTCTCTCCCTCCTGCCCTCACCCGTCACTGAGCCCTTGCTCCATACCAGGCCCAGAGCTGGGTGCTGGGGACACAGAGAGACCAAGAGGAAACCTGGTTCCTGGCCTCAACGAGCTGACAGCCCAGTGGGAGCAGGCATGGATTACATAATGAATTATAGCCTCATCCTTGCTCTGTCTCTCCATTTGAGTACTTTTTGAATATCACTGCTGGCCTCGGGAGCTGACGCACAGTGGGCACTTGCTTAGTGGTTGTTGGCGTGTGGCCGTCTCCCCCGTCCCTCTCCCTCATGCACATTGCTGAGTGCTTGCTCTGTGCTTGAGTTCACTTGGGGATACTAGAGGGGCTGAGTCATTTTCCCACCTTTGGGAAGAAGCCTGGCTCCTGGCCTTTGCCTCCATCTTTGCTGGTGCTCACTTTGCTACATGCCTGGCACACAGTAGGCGCTTTCCCATTGTGGGTTGAATGAATAAATGTCTCTTCCCCTTGTCTCTGTCTTCCTTGTGTTTCCTTTCTTTTTTGATTCTGATCACCAAACATGGAGTAAACGCCTACTGTGTGCCAGATCCTGTGCTGGGCTCTGGGCTTACAGATGGAGATTAGACACTGGTCCTGTTTTATAATCCTTAAGGCAAATATATGAACAAAACAAAAACCTTTACAAGGTACCTCCTCCCAAGGAATGCCACCTCATTTGATTTTCCTGACTCTGCTATGAGGCAGAGATGGTCTTTTCCCTCTGTCCCGTTTTACAGCCAGGGAAACTGAGGCGCTGGGGTGATGAATCCCTCTGCCCAAGGTCACACAGGAAGCAGCAGAGCCAGTGTTCCAGAGCTTAGCCTTCCAGCTCCTAGTCCTGTCTTTTTTACATTGAGCACGTATTTATTGAGCACCTACTGTTTGCCAGGCAGGGATGGAGGGGAGATAGCTAAGACATTTCTGTAAAGAATCCTCAGTTTCTGTAACTTGTCCGCCTGTTTCTCACTTTCCTTCTCTCTCTGACCCATGGCCACTGTGGGGGGAGGAGGAGGATCGTTCACAGGTCCCCAGATGTTCCAGATGTATGCAGGTGTTGATGGCCCCTATCCCCTGCTGGACAGCAGACCCTGGGACTTGTCCCTCTCCCTTAGGGCCACAGTTCCAGCCCTTCACCCCACCTCCCCCCCTTTCAGACACCTGTCCTGTGGCATTGCAGGAGTTAACTTCCTCACTGCTGCCATGGACGGAGGTGACATCCAACCAGAAACCTGATTAGCTGCTTGCTTGGGCCTTGCGGCCAATGAGAGACACGTGGGCTCAAGCCCTTTTTAGGAGTTGGCCTCTGTCCTTGACAAGAAGAGAGCCCCTAGCAACTGGTTATTTGGGGGGAAGGGGCAAGAGGAATCCAAGGGAACCTGAGAGGACAGATGAGGAAAAGGAAGACTAAAAGCCAGGGGAGGCCAGGATGCTTAGGGTGGGGCTGTGAGTCTGTGAAACGGCAGGCAGGGCAGAGTTGGAGAAGTGGGTGGGCCTTTACTTGAAGTAAGTGGCTCTTGGTGGTGGAGGAATCTTCTGGAAGTGGGGTAGCGGGTGGAGCTTCAGGACCAGAAGGTGGCCCTGCTGGAAGGGGAAGCCTCTGAGAGGTAAGAAGGCCTGTGGAGATGGGGGTGTGGCCTTAAGGGGAGGTGGGGCTTGCTTTGCCTGATCCCTGGCAGATGAAGAGGCAGTCCTTGTCGCTGGTGACCCATTAAGAGCGGTGGGTTTTTGCAGGAGAGACCGGGAGAGTAGGTGAGGTTGAGTGGTGGGCATGCAAACCTATGTGACCATGGCAGTCCTGGTTTAGATGGGACTGGACGGGGCCACGTGAATTTGTGGGGACAGTGTGCAAGAGATGTATCCCACAGAGGGGAAGGCCTAGTGGTGCTGGCCCTCCAGAGGGCGGGTCTTATAGACAGGGAGCTGCAATTGCTAGTGAAGTGTAAAATGCAGAAAGTGTTACTGGCCAGCATGTGGTGGGGTGCTTGCTAATAATGATGATGTCATTATTGAGTGTCCAGCTTTGGATATGTTAACTCATTCAGTCCCCAAACCATCTCTGCCATGTGGAAACTCTCATTATTCCCCAATGGGGCACAGAGAGATTAAGAAACTCGCTGAAGGTCACAGAGCTAGTTAAGTGGTAGAGGAGAGATTCAAAACCAGGCAACCTGGCAGCTTAACCACTTTTCAGCATTGCTCCTCATTTGAAGGGAGTGGTCCAAAAGCAGGGAGCCCTGGTGGCACAATGGTTAAGAGCTCAGCTGCTAACCAAAAGGTCGGCAGTTCGAATCCACCAGCTGCTCCTTGGAAACTCTATGTGGCAGTTCTACTCTGTCCTATAGGGTCGCTATGAGTCAGAATCTACTCGACAGCAAGAAATTTTTTTTTTTTTTTGGTAAGGGATGAGACACGGGTAGGGGTTTGGTCCCCTCTGGACACTACGGGTGGTCCAGAGTGGGGCTAATGCCACCTCCTCCCGCAGGATGATCCCGTCCACCAGTCAGACCTTCCTGGTGAATGATCTGGCCGCGGGCCGTGCCTACGACCTGTGCGTGCTAGCTGTCTACGACGACGGGGCCACGGCGCTGCCCGCCACGCGCGTGGTGGGCTGCGTGCAGTTCACCACCGCCGGAGACCCGGCGCCCTGCCGCCCCCTGCGGGCCCATTTCCTGGGCGGCACCATGATCATCGCCATCGGGGGTGTCATCGTCGCCTCGGTCCTCGTCTTCATCGTCCTGCTCATGATCCGCTACAAGGTCTACGGCGATGGGAACGGCCGCCGCGCGAAGGGCACCTCCAGGTCGCCTCCGCGGGTCAGCCACGTGTGCTCGCAGACCAACGGCGCAGGCGCGGCGCAGGCCCCGCCCCCGCCGGACCGCTACGAGGCGCTGCGCGAGGGGACGTCCCCAGCCGTCGCCGTCGAGGCCGAGGCCAGCGTGGCGGAAGCGGCCTCCCCTGACTCGGAAGCGGCGCTCGGACGCGCTCTGGGCGGCTCGACCACCTCGCTGTGTCTGCTGCCGTCCGAGGAAGCCTCTGCGGAGGAGCCTCGGGCCACGGCGGGCCCTCGGAGGAGCCGTTCCGGGGCGCTGGGGCCGCCAGCTTCGGCTCCCGCCACTCTGGCTCTGGTTCCTGGGGGGGCCCCGGCCCGGCCGAGGCCGCAGCAGCGCTATTCGTTCGACGGGGACTACGGGGCGCTCTTCCAGAGCCACAGTTACCCGCGCCGCGCCCGGCGGACAAAGCGCCACCGGTCCACGCCGCACCTGGACGGGGCCGGAGCGGGCGCGGCCGGGGACGACGGAGACCTGGGGCTGGGCTCCGCCAGGGCGCGCCTGGCCTTTACCAGCACCGAGTGGATGCTGGAGAGTACCGTGTGAACGGCGGGCAGACGCCGGGACAAACGCCCTGCCGCCCGGAGCCCGGGGCGGGACACCGGGAAAGGCCGCGCGGAGACGGCGCGCCTCGTCCGGAGGGGGCGGCGCGGCTTCCGGCTCGGCTCCGGCCACGCCCCGCGCCCGGGGGAGGGGGCGGCCGCTGGGCTCCCCTCCCCCACGCCCGCCTCGCCCCTCCTGCCCCTCCCCCCGCGCGCTCGCGGACCTCGCTGGAGCCGGTGCCTTACACAGCGAAGCGCGGGGAGGGGCAGGGCCCCCCGACACTGCAGCACTGAGACACGAGCCCCCTCCCCCCGCCCGGGACCCGGGGCAGGGGCGAGGGGCCCATTTCTTGTATCTGGCTGGACTAGATCCTATTCTGTCCCGCGTCGGCCTCCAAAGCCCCCACCCTCAACCCCTTCATCTCCTTGGTCCCGTTGGGTCTGGCTTGGGGTTCTCCTTTCTCTGATCCTCTCGTTTGTCTCTATCCCCCACCCTACCCCGCGTATTCTGTGTCTTACGTCTCCTTCCCAGTTTGTCTCCCTTTTCTCTGTCCGTCCGTCTCTCCTTCTGCCCTTCCTTCTTATGTCTAGTCTCCCTGTCTCCGGATTTTCTCTTCCCACTACGCAGTTTCCCGGGCAGGTCCCACTGGAAGGACCAGACTCCTCTATTCCCTCCTCGTTCGCCAAATAAATCCCCACACGAACAAAATCCAAAACCAAATCCCCTCTCCCTACTGGAGCCGGGATCCGCCGCCGCCGCAGCAGAATTAAACTTTTTTCTGTGTCCGAGGGCGCTCTGCGTGACCTCTGTGTGTGTCCGTGTGTGTCTTGGGGTGGGGAGGGCGACCTAGATTGCCGCATAAGGGCTGTAAGACCGAAGTGAGGATGGCTAATGGGCCGGCCGGGAGACTGGCAGACAGGCTCCCAGCCCCTGAGAGACGGAGAGCTGGGGAACAATAACAAAGTGATAATAGCCAACACTTAAAACCAAAAAAACCAAGCCCAGTGCCGTCAAGTCAATTATGACTCATAGCGACCCTATAGGACAAAGTAGAACTGCCCGCATAGAGTTTCCAAGGAGCGCCTGGTGGATTTGAACTGCCAACCCTTTGATTAGCAGCCATAGCACTTAACCACTACACCACCAGGGTTTCCAACACTTACTGAGTGGTTACTGTGTGCCAAGCACTGTTGCTGTCTTAAAAATCATTTAATCCTCACAACAACCCTAGGAGGCCGGTATTATCCTGTTTTACAGGTGAGGAAATTGAGGCCCAGGAAAGTTAACTAAGTTGCCCAAGGTTACACAGCCAGAAGATGGGATTTAAAGGCAGATATGGTGGCTTTTAAGGAGCCCTGGTGGTGCAGTGGTTAAGCGCTCGGCTAACTGAAAGGTCTGCAGTTGGAACCCACCAGGCCAAGGGAGAAAGATGTGGCAGTCTGCTTCCATAAAAATTACCGTCTTGGGAACCCTCTGGGGCAGCTCTACTCCGTCCTGTAGGGTCGCTGTGAGTTGGAATCAACTTGATGGCAACGAGTTTGGTTTGAGGTTTTGTGGCTTTTGAGTCTGGACTCAACCACGATATACCACTCTGCTGCTCAACAGTTACTGGATGTTCATTCCACAAGCAGGTATTGGGTCCACACGCAGGTATTGGGTCCACACGCAGGTATTGTGCTAAGCACAGCTTATCTCACCGAGATCTGACAACTGCAAGGTAGATGCCCATGGCCCCGTTCTACAGACAGGTAAATCTGAGCCACAGGGAGGTGAAGTCACTTGCCCGAGGCCCCTCAGTGAACACCCAGGAGCAGTTTACCCTCAGTCTCTTCCTCACCACTGCACTGTATTGCTTCTGGGGTCTGTCAGGAGGCTGAGAATGGCTCCAGTGACCCGAGCGGAGCACAGGTACCCAAAACCAGCCTGGTGGGGAAGGGACAGGAGAGTTCATTGCAGGCTCTAGTCTCTGGCTGGAACCTGAGGGGCCCTAGGTGGAGAAGGGGGTCTGCTGGGGGTCACAGAGAGTGGTGTGGGGAGGGGAGTTTCTCAGGAGAGCCTGGTAAGGGGGGTACCCAAGCTCTTGTGGGGCTCTGCAATGGAAGCTC